>NC_061116.1:185398662-185409258 GCF_002878395.1 Capsicum annuum
TATATATATATAGAGAGAGAGAGAGAGAGAGAGAGAGAGAGAGTTATGTACTAATTTATCAAACATACACACATGTATACGTTAAATATACACGTCTATAGAAGATATATACACACCATTCAATATATATGTAATACTTTAAATGAAATATAATACAATATATATATATATATATTACAATATATATATATCTATATCTATATATATATATATATATATATAGTTATATACTAATTTATAAAACATATACACATGCATACGTTAAATATACACATCTATTGAAGATATATACACATGTATACGCACCATTCAATGTATATGTACTACTTTAAATAAAATATACTACAATATATATACATTACAATATATATATACATATATATATAGATGTGTATATATATAGTTATATACTAATTTATAAAACATATACACAAGTATACGTTAAATATACACATCTATAGAAGATATATACACATATATGCGCATCATTCAATGTATATGTACTACTTTAAATAAAATATACTACAATATATATATAGTTATATATATATATATATATATATATATATATATATATAGTTATGTACTAATTTATAAAATATATACACATGTATACGTTAAATACATACATCTATTGAAGATATATACACATTTATACGTATCATTCAATGTATATGTATTACTTTAAATATAATATACTACAATATATATACATTACAATATATACATATATAGTTATATACTAATCTATAAAATATTTACACATGTATACGTTAAATACAACATCTATTCAAGATATATACACATATATACGCACCATTCAATGTATATATACAACTTTAAATAAAATATATTACAATATATATACATTACAATACATACATATATATATATATATATATATAGTTATATACTAATTTATAAAACATATACACATGTATATGTTAAATATACACATCTATAGAAAATATATACACAAATATACAAAAATATGCTACTTAATATAATAAATTAATAATACTTGGTAGTAAATTAATAAAATATTAGAAGTAAGTTTTTAATTTAAACTAGAAATTCAATTTAAATCATTAAATAAAAAAAATTACAAAGTAAGGACTAAGGAGTGAATGAATTTGGGAAATTTTATTGATTGCGAAATGATCCAAAATTTATAATTTACATGAATGAAAAATCTACAAATTATGTATCATTCTTTTAACCAATTCATGTTAATATTAATGGAAACTTGGATAGGATAGTCGAAGTCAACGGGGGTAAAATCATGCATTGGACTTGATTCTGCTGAGTTCTCCCGTGAAGACATAATTTCTTCAAGTTTCATCTCGTTGTTCGGCTCCGATTCCATTTCTTGGTTTCTTCTTTCCGCTCTAATCCAATCTCTGAGGCAAACTAGAACATTCATTGCATTTCTTCCCAATGAGTGCCGATTGTCTCCAAGCTGCTGTCATCCCTGACTAAAGGCGCTCTCTGATGCAACTGTTGACATTGGAACATTCAAGATATCTCTAGCTAATCTTAAAAGCACAAGATATTATGTTTCATTACTCCTCCACCAATCCAACGTGTTGATTCGACATCTGCGATCCTCTGGCGGCGACCGAAGAGAATATTTCGCCTCTTCCCGATAAGTTGATGTGTAAGTTTTCTCATCAACACTGTTCTAACAAGGTAAATCATAAAAGGAATTAGGAAAACTACTATGTGCTGGCCTTTTAGAAGATAATGGCTCCTTGGAAGGATGAGGAGTGACAATTGGAGTGATATTTGTAGATATGGCTAAATCAAATAAATCAGCATAGTGATTATATAAATTTTCTATGTATTCATTCACATCACTCATAGCCGTCCACAAATCAAGTTGTACTTGTTCAGAATCATTATTAGTATTTATTTCTAAATTAGCATAAATAATAGTACTAAAGTGGCACATAGTATTATATTTCATGCACGGATTTAGCATAGCACCAACCAAGTAAATAGGAGGAATCGAAAAAAAATATTTTTTAAATTTAGTAAACATGACACTAACAGCTTCTTTATAACCTTCTTTATTTTTATATTCTTTGAGAAAATCAGTAATATCGGCGTAGGATAATAAGCACCGAAAAATTAAACCGTAGCTGCATAAATTTTTTCTAAAAACTTAACAAGATTATTAATTACAACCCAATCAGAATCATGTAGCATTTAATCAGCAGAATCAACAAATGAACCGCAATGTTACTTAAAGGCTAGTATAATAGGAACTCTATATTTATAATAAGATTTTAAAAAATCATACGTAGAATTCCATCTAATATCAATTTCCTCAGGCATCAATATTGGTGTAAGTTCATTTTCTTGACATCTAACTTTAAATTCTCTAATTCTCGATCTACGATTATTTTCTTGAATAAAACCAACAGCAAGACGAATTTTTTCAATATAAAGCTCAAAAAATTCAAGACCATCTTTAACAATTAAATTATATATATGACACACACACTTAATATGAAAAATTTCTGGCAACGGCGGAGATAACTTAGATTTTTTTTTTATAGCAGTCTTGTTGTTAGAAGCATTATCAAAAGCAATACATAAGATTTATTTCGATACCATAACTTTCGGCAACTTTAACGATAAAATCAACAATAAAATCTCCAGTATGTTTACGATCTTCATCATATAAAAAAGTAAGAATACGTTTTTGCATCACAAAATTACTATCCATCCAGTGACAAGTAACGTTTAAATAATCATTTTTATTTACAGCACGACCAAAATCAGGAGTTAGGGACAATCTACATTGAATATTTTTTAACAATGTTGATAAATAAAAACAATATTGTGAATGAAGTCTAAAAATATCTGCCCTACAAGTACTTCTAGGAAAATCATTAAACATAGGATTATAAATTGCTTGAATATAATGAATAAAAGCATCAGAAGAAGGGAAACTAAAAGACAAACAACCCACAACTACCATTTTAGTTATTTCTTTTCGGTCCCTCAATTTATTATACTTCTTCGTTACCTGACCGGTTGCTGGGTCCGTTCTAGTTTGCGTTGGCCCACCAACATCCCCACCACCTCATGCAATTTTTAACTCTCTTTCGTGAGCATCACCTATATGTCACATTAACGTATCTGTACCCCCTTGCTTGCCTCCGTTTTTATACTTATATATTTATTGATAAATATTACATTGCACCTCAGTATCTGATATACGTTCAAAAAATTGTCATGAAATACTAGTTGTTTTACGAGGTCTTGGGGCACAAGGAGGATGGAAAGGGAGATTAACCAATTCAGATCTAACGTTAGCATTTCTTGCAGCGGGTGTCTCACCAATATTTTCATCATCTTCGTCTAAATTAACCACATCTACTTCATTTACTACTTCTATACCATAATTTTTCTGAGCTTCTACATAATTCATATTGTGAGCACCTACACCTATTTCTTTCTCAAAAGGTGTACCAAGCGGTACCGGAGGCGAAGGCACATGGGTATATCTACTACTTGAAGTACCTCTACCGCTAGTAATTCGCTTTTTACTATTACTACCGCTTTCGGAACAAAAAATTTTAACACCTTTAGTAGCGAGGTTTCTTATCCATAGTATAAATTAAATTAAACTAAAAAAATTCAAAATACATAAATATAATAAAATTAAATATTCAACAATTAATACAATAAATAAAATTAAATGTAAGAGATGGAACGACAATACCAAATTTTAAAAGTATCCAAAGGTTGCGACTTTAGAAACTTTTACTCGTACTTTGTAAACACAAAATTAAAATATTAAAGTGAGCACTTTAGGAAATTAAATATATTGAATATTTGAGAATTGAGAATTGAGATTTGAGAGAGTGAAAAATTGTGTGAAAAATGATTTGGAGGTGTAGGGTATTTATAGAATTTTTTTTGAGATTAAAAAATTATTTTAAAAGTAAAAATATATATATATTTTTAATTAATGGGCCCAAACTAGCAGTTTGGACCCAAAAACGGCTATATTGGCCCAAAAACTAAAATTAAAAAAAATATTAATTCGGATCGAGCCGGTTAACCGACGGGCCTGGACCGGATTTGATTCGGACCCAAATAAAAAAAATGATCCGATACCTGGTACCCTAAAGCCCTTGAGCTTATCGGGCCGAATCAAACCAGGCAAATTTCTTTAGGTGGGCCAGTTCCCGACCCACTTGACACCCTTACCCCACACCTACATACGAACTTAACTTCAAATGCTGATTCTTGTCCAAATGACTACTTAGCCTAATCTTTCCTCAACCAAAGAAATACACATATTTAACTTATTATCTTGAATATTTTCAAGAAAGATGACATTATTATGTTATCCTATATATCGTCATTCGTTTTTCTTCAACAAATATTTTTTATTTTTAAATCGAAGTTAGTTTTCTAGAAATTTGACCGTAAAAATAGGCCAACTTGTAACAATCACCTTGAATGATTTACACGTGTACTCTGATATGTTGAAGGGACAATATTTATTCGGTTACAAAATGGTTTTAGTTAACCAAATAAATCTTGCCCCTCGATCGAATTTTTGAGTGGACACATATAGAACATTCAAGAACCAATGGGGGGAAATGGAGAGTTGCTAATTGAGGGGATAAGGGGAAACATGTAAAGCATCAAGGTCCCTCAACTAGGAGAAATGAAGAGAGTCCTAACTGGAGGATAAGGGAACACATGTAAAGCTAGCATTCAAGGTCCATTGAAAAAAATGGAGAGATGCTAATTGGAGGATAAGGGAATACATGTATGATGTAACACATTCAAGGTCCAATAAAAACAAATACGTAGTCAGATTGCTAACTAGAGGATAATGAGACACATGACATAAACCACGTGCGATAGAGAAACGAAAAAGTTGCAAGCTGAAGAAGTTTTGATAAAATAAGTCATTTTTTTAAAATAATTTATCAAAAAAATATATTTTTTGAAAATTTCACAAAATTAATTTAAATATTATTGGCAGTAACGTATTAGATTTTTAAAAAATTAACGAATCAAAGTAAATAGTAAACGACGTTAAAGTAGGAATAGTTACTGATAGTAACGTTTTTTGTTTAAAACATTACCAACAGTAACGAGACTCCGCATCTCAACTCTGCCACATCAGATTCTGTCACTTTGCCAAATTAAGTCTACAGAATCTGATATGACTGAATTGCAGAGTCTTGTTACCATTGGTAACGTTTTAAGCCAAAAATGTTACTATTTGTAACGATTCCTACTTTAATACTCCCTCCATTTAAAAAAGAATGATCTACTTTAATTTGGCACAAAGTTTAAGAAAATAAAGAAACGTTTGAATCTTGTGGCCTTAAATTAAAGTTGTGTCAAATGTATTAAAATGCCCTTTAATCTTGTAGTCCTAAACATGCCATAGTTGAAATCAAAATATTGTCAAAAAGAAAAAGAAGTCATTCTTTTCTAAACGGACTAAAAAAGAAAATAAGTTATTTTTTTTAAACGGAGAAAGTATCATTTTAATATGTTAATTATTTTAAAACCCAAAACACTATTGACAATAACGCTTATACTAATTTTACAAAGTTTTCAAAAAAACACATTATTTAAGCGAATTGATTTAAAACTTATTTTGGTCAAAGATTCAAGATAAGAGATAAGAGTGAAGTATTCTAAGGTCCAAAATGAAGAGATTGCTCACGGGAGAGATATACGTCAGCTTCAATATGGAGAGGCAGCAAATTAAAACGTGTAAAAGATGGCCCACGTTAGAAATGCTGCCAACAGAAAGAAAGGTGTGTAATCAAATAAGATGGGGACCAAATTGTAACTTGACATTATAACATTTTTCATCTTGACATAATTACACTCCTATAAGGGTAGCATGGTTAAAAAGGGCAAGTTGGTGTACTAAAACTTTCGTTAAGCGCAGAGTTCGAGAGAAGGGCTGAGGTTATTTTCGCGATTTGAACTCGTGACTTTCGAATTAAGTGACATTAATTTTATCAGTTATTTCAAGTCTACGAAGTTAGTCTGAGTTAGGTTGTTGTATGTTTTGGTGTGTACTTAGAGTTTCTTATTTTTTATACTGTTGAATATGTTAATTTCTATTGTATCTTGTTCTATTGCTATTCTGTATCTTATCTTAGATTGCTTTATTTTGAGCCGGAGGTCTATCGGGAACAACCTCTCTATCTCACTTTTGAGATAGTGGTCTGGACTATGTACACTTACCCTCCCCAGACCCCACTTGGTGGGAATATACTGGGTATGTTGTTGTTATACTCCAAGTCTACGAGGGTAACATAGTCAAAAGAGGAAAAATATTTTAGAGGGAGCTGTAGTAATTTCCTTTATCATCCAATTGAAGTATTTTCTTTTTCTCTAGTTACAATAATATTCTCAATAGCCCATATAGGGGTGACAAATAGGTGGATTGGATCGGATTTGGATGAATTGAATATGGATTGTGTCATGACCCGAGGCTACCCCCTAGTCACAACAACAGTGCTTACGACCACGAGGGTCACAAGCTTAACTATGAACTGATACATGTTGTGAGCACTGGATAAATAATAACGAAATACATGAGCGGAAAAATAAATTGACATAACGCTGAAATCTGGATACTACAAAACACATCAAAGTATGTCTGAATAACTGATAAAATACTAAAAACGAATTATTTAACCAAAACGTTTAGTAATACTGAAATAACTAACTGACTGTCTAACTGACTGCTTGAACGTCTGAATGCCTCTAAACTGACTGATGAGTTGATGGGATGAACCCTCAACTAACTCCAATTGCCTGAACATAATGAAATACTAAAATAACTGAATATGAAATAATATTTCCTTGAACGATGAAGACTCACCACTGTAGCTGTTGAGTAATGTTGGGTCATCTAATTACGGTTGAAAAACTGAGCATCCGAACCTATGATATAAGACATCATAGCGCAAAGAAGAGTATGCGATCAGTACCTTGAATGTATTGGTATATGTGATAAGGTCTAGCAATAATACATGGGGTACTGTGCATAAAAGATAATGACAAACCTAATAGCATGAAATAACTGAGCATGAATGCATGAAAACTATGATATATGAGAATGCAAGACCAACCATAAATCTGTAATCTGAAATAAGTCTGAATATGAAATACGGTAAACTGTATAACTGAAAGTCTGTACACTTGGTCAAGCAAACCTGAACTGGGAATACACTGAATATTATACTGAGACTGTGAAAGGTATTATATATAGTGTGAAAGGTATCATATATAACCGACATGCCCCAATCTATGTTAATTGGGGTCCAACCTGTAACTCCATTTGGAAGGGTGTCAGTACTGTGCCACGGGTACTAACATTGGTTGACGATGTGGATTCATAAGTCTGATGTCCTAAAGGACTAGGGAGTTAGTCCTAACTGGCGGGTGATCCCTAAGAGAGTGTCAGTCCTAAACTGGCGGGTGACATCTTATAAATCCTACGCTGGCTATGTAGTTCTAGAACTTAGGGACTACTACTAAATACCCAGTCCTAACTGGAGGGTGAGTCCCCATCCCTAGGTTCACTCGGTGCTAAATCTTACTCTCAACTGAACTGACACTGATACTGGACTGAACTAAGCTCAACTGAATATCATTACTTAACTGATAATGCTCATCATAAATATGAATATCTGAGTATACTAATAAGATTCATAGATTAACTATCTAAGTACTAATAAAGGTGAATTTATGTAAATCACTTAGGCATCGAGTGTTCATAACCCACCAGCACTAAATGAATATAAAATACGATATCAAACTTGAACTACTGTAATAAGTAATTATAGTTCAAAGACCCAAACATGGGCATTTCATCAAAGATGTGAAAATCATACGCTTATATATGAGAATATCTTAAACATGAGGGAAACAATAGGATTTTATGGCTACAATCATGATTTGGAGATTCATCTTGGATCAACTGAAACATGACATGGGAATTACAATATTTAAAACATGATATGACTCATCCCACTTGAAAGCTTTTATAATCATAACTTGAAATTGAGTTAACAAGAGTTTCATGGATATAATTCAACTTAAACATGTAAAACTCATAATTTAGAACCAAAAAGGATGCTTGGACTCCATAGGTAAAAGGAACCTATGGATGAACATCACACATACCTTAATACTTAGTTTCTTGAGGATTTCTTGAACTTAAGAACTCGAATCCTTGACTTTCTTGAGAATGAAGCTTGAATTGTTCTTGGGAAAGGATGAGGCTTTCTTGAGGGCAATTTAAAGTGAAAGGGCAAATAATGCCCTTTTTGGGGGTTTCAAATCGTGTTATGGACGGAATGGGATGGGTGAAAGGGCCCAAATGCCCCTTGGGCAATTAAACTTTTACACTATAGGGTACTAACCAATGCGCCGTGCCACTCTCTCAATGGGAGAAAGCAATGCACCGCGCCACTCTCTCCGGGGGAGAAAGTAACGCGCCGCGGAGCTTTTCCCCACGGGAGAGAGCAACGCGTCGCGGCCTAGTTGCATTGAGATACTATTTTGGCTATCCAAAAAAGCCCCGAACCTCATCCAAAAATTTTGAAACTTACCCGAAACATACTTTTGACCTCCCTAAACATTAATCAACTTAAAAATCAAAATTTCGAGATCGGAAAGATCAATGTAAAAATTCATAAAGTTTAGAGGTCGTGAAAGTGATCAAGTCCTCAACACTTAGTAAAATTTCCAAGCTTTTGACCCCTTATGCATGCAACTGGGAGCATAATTGAGCTAAGCCTTTTACGAGGTATTACAGATTGAGCTTAAATGGATTGGATTGCAATCCATTCATATAATATATGGGTAAATATCGATTTGATCAAATATATATATATATATATATATATATATATATATATATATATATATACACACACACACACACACATATATATACACACACACCAACTTGATTTTTTTATATCCTGGCCCACCCTCCTCCCCCTATCCCCTCTAAAATAATATAATATTTAAAAAAATAAAAATTTTTACCCCCGTCATACCCTTCTCCCCAAAAAAATATTTTTTCAAAAAAATGAAATGTATTTCAAAATGAAGAAAACTAAAAAAATAAAATAAAATTTGCACCCTCTAGCTCCTCCCCCGCCCCCACCCTAAAAAAATATTTTCACAAAAAAAAATACTAAAAAATTGGAAACAAAAATTTGCACCCTACCAGCCTACCCCCCTCCCCCCTCCCTCCCTAAAAAGATTCAAAAAGCAAAAAACTAAAAATTATTTAAAAAAATTTCTCCCCTACCCTACCCCACCACCATCACCATACCCCCCAGCATGCCATAACCCCACCCCCACTCCCCCCTAAAAAATATTTTTTTTTCGAAAGAGAAAATGGTCAAAAACCTCCCCAACCTTTACCCCAAATCCCAACTACACACTTATACTTTGCGGGGGTCCTATGACCCCTCTGAACTGTTTTAAAATGGAATTATTACCCCCTCCCTCCCCCCCTCCCCCCCCAAACTATTTTAAAGTGAAATATATACCCGTCTAAAAAGCTCATACCCAGATTTTATTTTAGGTAGTGGTCTGCACGCACTGCCACGTGCCACGCCATGTAATTCCACGTCATATTACTTTTTTTTTACAATAAAAATTGATTACTTTTCCTTTTCTATTTTATTCTTTACTCCTACTTCTCCTTCCTTCCTCTGTTAGTCCATGGAGTAACACACAAAACATAAATTTACATTTCAAATGCAACATTTGACCAAATGATGTAAGATTACTCCTCAATCAACAATTAATGCCCAAAAAATATTTAATTTTCACAAAATGGCGTCACCTTCTCCGATTAACGGAGAAAGATAAGCAGCTTCAATGGTGCACAATTTTTGACAATGAAACACCGTTGGACAGTGACGGTGCCGGTAAAATTCAAAATTTCGACAACTTTATCTTTTTTAATGAATTTCAGCATTCTCAACGTCAATCAATTTTTGGGGAGCTAAGGAATGATTCTAACATAGAAATTAATTTGAATTTTCCAATCTGAATTGATTTAACATTCTCAACGTCAATCTAAAATTGGTTGATTGATTAACGTTGATAATGCTGAAATTAACCCAGAAAAAATCTACTTACATATCAGTGAACATCGTTAATTCGATCGAGAAAATTCAAAATTCTCAATCTGAACTGATTCAACAAGGTTAATCAATCAAAACTAGTTCTATGAAGTCGGAACAAGTTGATTTTGTGCTTGGAGCTGAGGAAGATGATAAATTAATCTTGAATGCCATTGATGAGTTCTTGGATGCCATTGAAGAAGAAGAAGAAATATCATTGATGAGTTCTTGGATGTCATTGATGCCATTGTTTGTGAAGAAGAAGAAGAAGAAGAAGAAGAAGAAGAAAGAAAGAAAATGAATCAAGAAAAATAATAATTAAAATTATATATATTTATTTAAAGAAATATTAAAAATAAATTTTTAATAAATTATTTTCGTTCTCACTCTCTTTAAAGAGAGTGAAACACACTCTCTTGCCATGTCAGCGTTCGGGGGG
>NC_061116.1:185412258-185519755 GCF_002878395.1 Capsicum annuum
CCCCACCCCTATTCTTAATTTTCTTTTCCTTAAAAAATATTAAATTTTTATAGTGTAATTAGAAATTATAAGCATATGTAGGTGATCTCTATGTTTAAATGAGTACTCATATTTTACCCATTTTATTCATATTTGTATGAGCTTTTAAATGAGTTGAAGTCCATATATACTCATTTCAAATATGAGTGATCCAACTCCATAAATATTAGTTAAATGGGCTTCTTTTACTAATATGGGCTGAAATTGCCACCCCTAAGCCTATATTCCTAAAAATAGAATACAGTTAATATGATGTATATGTAATTAGAAGACCTTTGGCTTTTTGTTTACTAAACAAGACAGGTATAGAGGGTGTTTGGATTGACTTAAAAGTTGATAAAAATAGTTTTTAAGCTATTTTTTATTTCTTGAAGTGTTTGACAACTTCAAAAACTGCTTTAAAAAAATTAAAAATTACACAACTTACTACTAAAAGAAGATAGATTCCGACCACCAATGACTACAAAATGTGGTTGGAAAAAATCGACCACTAGTGGTCGTTTTTTTATTAAAAAAATTATTTTAAAAAAAAAACCGACCACAAGTGGTCGCTTTTGTATTTTAAAATTTAAAAATAAAAATTTGAATATTTATTACTATTTCCTTTAAAACATAAAAAAAAAAAATCGACCACATGTGGTTGGTTTTACAACAACAACAACAACAACAACAGACCCAGTATATTCCCACAAAGTGAGGTCTGGAGAGGGTAAAATGTACGCAGTCCATACCACTACCTCCGAGGAAGTAGAGAGGCTGTTTTCGATAGACCCTCAGCTCAAGATAGAGAATAGTATACCAAGGTCATAATGAGACATGAAACAGGCTGTATAGCATAACAGAAATAAGAGATAAAAAAAATAAGAACACTAAGTCTCAGAGAAATGGGAAATAAGAGAAATACGAACAATACAGAATATGAAATAAGAACATAGATACCCATGAGGTAGTAACATGCACTCACAGGCCTAAAACACCCACCATACCCAAACTCCCCTATCATCTAGCGATTACCTACACACTCACCCTAGCCGTCTACCCTAATCCGCAACCTCCACACCTTTCTGTCTAGGGTCATGTCCTCAGTAATCTGAAGCAGTTCCATGTCATGCCTAATCACCTCCCTCCAGTATTTCTTAGGCCTACCTCTACTCCTCCTGAAGTCATCTAAAGCTAGCCTCTCACACCTCCGAACAGGGGCATCCATGCCCCTCCTCATAACAAGTGGTTGGTTTTTAAATTAAAAAAAATATATAATTTTAAAAAACCGACCCCTAGAGGTTGGTTTTTAATTAAATTTAAAATAAAAATAATTGCTAGAAACTGACCACTTTCTTAAAATTATTTTCTTTTTTTTTAAAATTAAAAACTGATCACTTGTGGTCGATTTTTAATTAAAATAAAAATAAGATAATTTTTAAAAACTGACCACTAGCGGTCGGTTTTTAATTATAATAAAAAAATTAATTTTTAAAAATAACCAATATAATAATAAAAAAATAATTAAAAATTAATTATTAGGAATTAAAAAAAAAGTAAATAATTATATATATAATCTAATATATTATTTTTTGAAATTGTACTAATCACACGTAGTCAATAATCAATATAATAATAATAAAAATCATTCAATCTTAGATTTTGTGAAAAAATTACTCTAAAAAATATATCAAATAAAATAAATAAATTACATTAAACATAATTTTTATATTTGTACTTATGTTTCAATTTATGAAATAAATATTTTTCTTTGTATACGTTAAATGACGTTAAACATGCATAATCATTGTATAATGAATATGTGTGTATATATATATATATATCATACCGGTGGGATAATGATATTATACTACTATTGTAGTCATAATAATGTAATATATAACCGATAATTTATCAGAAGATAATTAATGTGTTCTATTGTAAGGTAATATACTTGTGGATGTGATGTATATAGTACGCATTTAAGAGTTCATTATATATATATATATATATATATATATATATATATATATGATGTAGTGATCGATTGATGAACGATGTAGTCAAAACCTAGTAGAATCTATGCAAACATATTGAATCTCTTGACTTGAAATGGTAGAAGTAATAATATATACTGCACGTTGAAGTTATATTAATGTAATCTAATCAAGTTATCACTTATCAGAGTATGTATATGATATACATCGCATTATATTATTGAATAACATACTCGTGTACGTATGTGATGTATATATTAAGTATTTAAAACTTCATATAGTTGATATATAGTGTGTATATGTGTGTATTTGTATATATATATATATATATATATATATATATATATATATATATATATATATATATAATATGTATATACATATTATATAGTGAAGGTATATTAATAACATAATATAAACTAGGAAGAATACCCACGAAAATATGTGAACTTTGACTGGATTACCAGTTGAGCATACTGAACTTTGCGGAGGTCCTATTACCCCTCTAGACTTTTTTTATGTATTTTAATAGCATATATCAGCCCACTTTGATAGGTGCCTGTAATCACGCCTCTTGAGCACGTGAGAGTGATTAAAAACGTTAAAAACTTTTTTTTTTGTTAAATAACCCCTCAATTTGCTGACTTTTTAAATTTTTATATTTTTTATTTGTTTTTCATTCTTTCTCTTCTCTTTCTTTCTTTAAAACCATAAACACACTCTCAATTCTCACACACTCACTGATATAACTCACCAGCACACACACACGTAAATTGAAAAAAAAAAGGAGAGAGTGAGGGTGATCGGAGATTGGAGAAATTGAGAGATCGTGATAGTAGAGTGAAAAATTGAAAAAGAGATTCGAGAAAGAGAGAGAGACGTGAGAGAGAGGTTCAAAGAAGAGAGAAACTCCATCGTTGAATTGAAAATAATTTCATCACACATGCACAGACCAAATGAGTCATCGTCAACAAACTCAATTCAATTGCATCAATTTTACCCAATTTCAACACACACACACCAAATGGGTATTCTCCAATTGTGATTTATTAGGTATTATATCTATTTGTATTTTAACTTATATACATATGATTAGTGTTTGTTTGGGATTTGTAATCAATCGGGTAAAACAGAAAGGATGAGATTCATAGTGAAATTTGCGGAGAGCTTGATATTGAGATTAATGGAGGATCTGCGAGAGAGGAATTGAAAGCTTAGGGAAAATGTTTATGCAATGAAGGAGAGGACCAAGAAAATATTGGAGATGTGGAGCTTTGATAGGCATAATGCTCAGTTATTTTGGAACCCACTGTTTGCGATTTGAATAAAATTATTGAAGAGAATTTTCAATTTGAATTTGAAATTTGGGAAAAGATTTTCTTAATGAACTAAATAAAATTAAACTTTCAAGAATGAAGAATCAAGAATTTGGTGAAAATATGATGAAAATTTGTAATATAGTATTACCAATGTTGTTTGTAGGAGTAATATGGTTGTAATAGTGAAAATAATGAAAATGGAGAATAAAGGGCGCGTGTGTCACACCTTCAGAAGCCAAATCTGGGAATAGAGTTTCAGGGGGGTAATAATTCCGCTTTAAAAAAGTCTAGGGGGTAATAGAAGCCCCGCAAAGTTCAGTATGCTCCACTGGAAATTCAGTCAAAGTTTAGGTATGTTTGTGGGTATTATCCCTATAACTAACCGATAATTCATTTGAGTATATGTAAAATACGTTGTATATTATTATGGGGTAGTAAAATTGTGTATGTGATGCTTATAGTACGTATTTGAAAGCTGATAGACAATTGAATATATGCATGTATATATATGTATATCTCTTGTAGTGACGTATGCAGTAATCGAAAGCTACGTAACTACTGGATCTATATCTCAAAATATTTTGAATGATACGTTGATATGTATCATACTATTGAGGAAATAGATATATTATTTGTATCAATGTATAGACACGTGTATGTTGTTGAAGTTGTAATAACGTAAGACAAGTATTACGAGGCATATATTTATATATATATATATATATCGTATATAAAAGTGCGTTAGTCAAAAATTTATCGTAATTCACAAAATTCATTAATATTATTATACGATTGAGGAAATATACTACCCCTCTTAATGTGTTGATAAAATAACCAACTATCTGATTTGTACATATACACATTGCGTTAATATGATGATAAAATAATAAATTATTTAATTTAATCTTTTTATTAAAATTGAGCACATGTGATCGGTTTTGTGGAATTTTTTTTGAAAAACCGACCACAAGTGGACTATTTTCATAACTTAGTTAAAAAAAATATTATAATAAAATAAAAGCCAACTCGACCCAACCATTTTTTTAACACTAAAACAATAAAAAAAAAAAAAATCAAACACACAAACACACAAATATTCGACACACATACACAAAAAATCCCCAAATCCAACCCACCCACAAAATCCCCAAATCGCCGCCATTATCGTCGTTTGCCGCAGACCCCAAGCTCCGGTTAGTGCAAAAAACATCAAGCCTTTGTTTTTCTTGTTAGATACTAGCTAAAAGGTCAAGATTATTATGCTTTGGTACTAATTTTAGTTAGTTTAAAGCAAAAATAATATTTGTTCTAAAGTATTTGTTCTAGTTATTATGCTTCATTACATAATTTTAGTTATCTAAAAGTAAAAAAGTAATGAAAATTGTCTTTTAGTTAGTTTAAGATTCAATTTGTTTCTTCATTTTGATATTTTGTGCATTTGTGTGAGTTTTTGGTCACTTGGAGTTTATCAAGATTCCATTTATTTCTTCATTTTGACACTCTATGTGTGTATTTTGTCACGTGAAGCTTATCAAAATTCCCTCTTTGTGTGTTTTTGCAAGTAAATTATGATTTACAAAATGTTGATACTCCATTATATTTTTAGTATTTTGGTGGTTTGTTTATGGTGATTTTAAGCTAATAATACGAGAAAATAAGGATGCCAAGATTTTTGTTATTTTGCCTAATGGTCAAGATTTTTTAATTCTACTTGCCTAATGCGTTGTTTGGAATTTGATGTTACCATTTGACAGAATCCGAATTCAGGAAAAGGATTGCTTTGATATTTTTTTGATGACCGCTTATCTCTTTCACTTTAATTTAGGTCAAGCAAAGGTAAGTTGATTTTTCTCTGTTTTCTTATAATGAAGTCTTGTTATTGGTCATATTGAAGTCTAGTAAAGCCGTGTGTGGCCTTGTTCGATTCACTAGCATTGTTGTTATCTTCTTGTTATTGTTCATATTGAAGTCTAGTGAAGCCGGGTGTGGCCTAGTTCGATTCACTAGCATTGTTGTTGACATCTTGTTGGTTTTGTTGTTGCTTGTTTCTTGTATTGTGAACTTGATTAAGTGTAAGGACTTTAAAGGTGATTTATTATTTTGAATGTGGTTATGTTCGGTGACGTGGTAGGTTGAAAATGATTAAGTATAGGAACTTTAAAGGTAATTTTTTGTTTTGAATGTGGTTATGTTTGGTGACTTGGTAGGTTAAAAATGATTAAGTGTAGGGACTTTAAAGGTGACTTGGTAGGTTCAAAGTGGTTATGTTTGGTGACTTGGTAGGTTGAAAATGATTAAGTGTAGGGTCTTTAAAGGAATTTTTTTGGTTTGAAAGTGGTTATGTTTGGTGGCTTGGTAGGTTGAAAATGATTAAGTGTAGGGACTTTAAAGGTGATTTTTTAGGTTGAAAGTGGTTATGTTTGTTGACTTGGTAGGTTGAAAATGATTAACTGTAGGGACTTTAAAGGTGATTTTTTATTTTGAATGTGGTTATGTTTGGTAACTTGGTCGGTTGAAAATGATTATGTGTAGGGACTTTAAAGGTAACTTCGTAGGTTGAAAGTGGTTATGTTTCGTGACTTGGTAGGTTGAAAATGGTTAAGTGTAGGGACTTTAAAGGTGATTTTTTGTTTTGAACGTGGTTATGTTTGGTGAGTTGGTAGGTTGAAAATGATTAAGTGTAGGGACTTTAAAGGTGATGTTTTGTTTTGAAAGTGGTTATGTTTGGCGAGTTGGTAAGTTGAAAATGGTTAAGTGTAGGGACTTTAAAGGTATTTTTTATTTATTTTGAAAGTGGTTATGTTTGGTGACTTGGTAGGTTGTTTGGTGCCTTGGTAGGTTGAAAATGGTTAAGTATAGGGACTTTAAAGGTGTTTTTTTGTTTTGAAAGTTGTTATGTTTAGTGACTTGGTAGGTTGAAATGGTTAAGTGTAGGAACTTTAAAGGTGTTTTTTTTGTTTTGAATGTGGCTATGTTTGGTGACTTGGAAGGTTGAAAATGATTAAGTGTAGGGACTTTAAAGGTATTTTTTGTTTTGAAAGTGGTTATGTTTGGTGACTTGGTAGGTTGAAAATGATTAAGTGTAGGGACTTTAAAGGTGAATTTTTAGGTTGAAAGTGGTTATGTTTATTGACTTGGTAGGTTGAAAATGATTAAGTATAGGAACTTTAAAGGTGATGTTTTGTTTTGAAAGTAGTTATGTTTGGTGAGTTGGTAGGTTGAAAATGGTTAAGTGCAGGGACTTTAAAGGTTTTTTTTTAAATTTTGGATGTGGTTATATTTGGTGACTTGGTAGGTTGAAAATGGTTAAGTGTAGGGACTTTAAAGGTGTTTTTTTGTTTTGAAAGTGGTTATGTTTGGTGACTTGGTAGGTTGAAAATGGTTAAGTGTAGGGAATTTAAATGTGTTTTTTTATTTTGAATGTGGTTATATTTGGTGACTTGGTAGGTTGAAAATGGTTACGTGTAGGGACTTTAAAGTTGTTTTTTTTGTTTTGAATGTGGTTATGTTTGGTGACTTGGTAAGTTGAAAATGATTATGTGTGGGGACTTTAAAGGTGATTTTTTGTTTGAAAGTTGTTATATTTGGTGACTTAGTAGGTTGAAAATGGTTAAGTGTAGGGACTTTAAAGGTATTTTTTTTTTGTTTTGAATGTGGTTATGTATGATGGGTTAGTAGGTTGAAAATGATTAAGTGTAGGGACTTGAAAGGTGATTTTTAGTTTTGAAAGTGGTTATGTTTGGTGACTTGGTAGGTTGAAAATGGTTAAGTGTAGGGACTTTATAGGTGTTTTTTTGTTTTGAAAGTGGTTATGTTTTGCGACTTAGTAGGTTGAATATGGTTAAGTGTAGGGACTTTAAAGATAATTTTTTGTTTTGAAAGTAGTTATGTTTGGCGACTTGGTAGGTTGAAAATGATTAAGAATAGGGACTTTAAAGGTGACTTGGTAGGTTAAAAATGGTTAAGAGTTGGAACTTTAAAGGTGTTTTTTTGTTTTGAATGCGGTTATGTTTGGTGACTTGGTAGGTTGAAAATGGTTATGTGGTTAAGATGTTTCTAATAGCGAAACGGGCAAATTCTATGAACAATTGCATGCTGTTAGTCATCCTTTGTTTGATTGGTGTTCGCACTCTCGTTTGTCTGTTGCTGTTAGATTATTAAGTATTAAATCTGACTGGAATATTGTTGGAGGAGGAATGGACTCAATGATAGACCTTATTAAAGAGTTAGTTGACCCCGGCTTGAAGGTTCCTGGTTTTTTCTATAAGACAAAAAAATTGGTGTCAAAGTTAGGTCTCTCTTCAGTTAGAATTGATTGTTGTGAAAATGGCTGCATGTTATACTTTAAGGAAGATGCTAACCTAGAGTCATGTTAGTTTTGTCAGCACCCTTGATATAAGCGTGGTTCTAGTGGAAATCAAATTGCTATTAAGGCGATGTATTATTTACTTCTAATAACAAGGTTGAAGAGGTTGTATGCTTCAAACAGCTCAGCTTCTCATATGAGATGGCACAGTGAAAATAGAAGACCCACTGGTGTTATGTGTCATCCATCTGATGGAGAAGCTTGGAAGCATTTTGATGCAACTTATTCAGATTTTGTAGCTGAGCCACGAAATATTTGTTTGGGATTATGTGCGGATGGCTTCTCTCCTTTTTTAGTTGGTGTTGCGCCATATTCATGTTGGCCTGTATTTATCACCCCTTATAATCTTTCTCCTGAAATGTTGATGACTAGTCCTTATATATTCCTGAATCGTGTTATTCCTGGCCCGCGTAATCCAAAAAATGGAATAGATATCTACTTGCAACCTTTGATCGATGACTTCAAATTTTATGGTATGAGGGGGTTGAAACTTAGGATATCTCACTTAAACAGAATTTCAATCTGCGTGCATATCTAATGTGGACTGTTAATGATTTTTCTTCTTATGGAATGTTGTCTGGGTGGATGACAGCTAGAAAGCTGGCTTGTCCATACTGCATGAAAAAAATAAAATCTTTCACATTGAGACATGGTAGAAAAAATTCATGGTTTGATTGTCATCGTTGTTTCTTGCCACCTAATCATGAATTTATGAGACTCAAGAATGAATTCAGAAGGAATAGAAGGGAATATGATGGTCCACCTCCAAGGCTGTCTGGTCATGACATCTGGGAGATAGTTCAGGATTTGCCTAAAGCCAATGAGGAACCATTATACAGGCTTGATGGATATGGCGTTTTGCATAATTGGACTAAGCAAAGTATATTTTAGGAATTAGAATATCGGCCAGATAATTTACTTAGAAATAATGTTGATGTCATGCATAATGAGAAGAAATATTTTGACAACTTATTCAACACAGTTATGGATGTCACCGGTAAAACAAAGGATAATCATAAGGCCAGACTTGACTTATCAGAATATTGCAAACGCAGAGAATTATACTTACAGGAGAGGCCCAATGGCAATGTTCTTAAGCCCAAGGCTAGTTTTACATTCAAGTTGGACTAAAAGCATCAAATATGTGGGTGGGTCCAAAGTTTGGCAAAGAGGGTTAATATGGCACAAGGAATCTTGCATGGAATGAAAATCCATGATTGTCATGTTTTCATGGAACAACTACTTTCAATTGCTTTTATTGGTTTACCTGAAAACATATAGAAACCAATAGCAGAGATCAGTTTGTTCTTTAAAGACTTATGTGCCACCACATTTAAAGAAGAAAATCTAGCGCGAATGGAAAGTAATATTGTTGTTATCACCAACAAGCTGGAGAAGATTTTTCCGCCAGCGTTTTTTAATGTGATGGAACATCTTCTCATTCACCTTGTGCACGAAGCTCGGCTAGGCGGTCCAGTTCAAACTAGGTGGATGTATTTATTCGAACAGTAAGCAATTGCAACATATTTAAATTCATACATATCTTTTTCAAATACTGTAAATATCTAATCTTAAGAATGTGCAGGGCAATTGAAAAATTGAAAAGGGGTCCCAAAAACAAACATAGGGTGGAAAGCTCTATAGTTGAGGCATATCTTGCAAGAGAAACGTCTCAATTTTGTTCATACTATTTTCATGATGAAGTTGCTTGTTCAAAAAACTGACCGAATCATCTTAAGAACGATGTGAATGAGCCTCATTTGCAACCAATATCAATTATGCTTCTTATTTGTTGCGCAGTGATAAGTCTGATTAGTAAGCTATAATTAAAACAAAGCCTATAGGATGGGTGGAATATGAGAATGTTCTAGAGACTGCGTATCAAAATAAAATACAGATTGATCACCAGCTAGTGGACGTTGACTTAGTGGATACTTTAAATCATCCGAAAAATATATTTGAAGAAGTTAGTATTGCGGAAGAAGAGGCTGAGTAGGTAGGAGATGAGGAAACTTTCGAAGAGGGTGAATGGTTTAGTGGAGAGTCTTCAGAAGAGGAGGATTAGTTTGTGTAGATTGTATTTATTATGTATTGATCATGCCTTTATGTTTTGTACTATATAATACCTTTATGTTTCTTGTTTAAGATTGATATGTAATATACTGTTTAAGATTGTTGTTTTCGCTTTTCCATGATTTATATAGTAATAAAAATATTCTTTTCTATCTCGTGTTGTTGGAGAGATTTGAAATGTGAATTAGTAACTTGAAATTAGTTATTTGTAATGTTTTCTTATAAATTCATTTTGTAGTAACTAGCTACTTGTTAGCTTTATATAATTTAGATGTCAGGTAGAGGTGACAAAGGTAAGGAAAAAGTTGTTCTTACATTAACAAAAAAGTAAAAACAACCTCCATCATAAAGACGATCGACAGGTATTCATATATCTGAGGGTCGGTTTGCTGACGCAACAACATGAACCTCATATTCTAGGTCATCTCAGTTATCGGTTCCTACTCCTACAAATGTGGGGCCACTTCATGGGTCTACACCGACTCATTTTGCTCCTACCATTGTGTCACCACCATCGCAGTACTATCAGACGACTGCTGGCCTATCCAGAGTACTACCATCATCAGTGCCCTCCTGTAGTAGTCACGCAGCTTCGTACAGTGGTTCTACAGGATCTATTGGGTTATCAGATACTTGGAGGCACTCCATCTGGTGCTTCAAATCCGCCCACACCAGTGCATCCACTATCACTTACTCCGCAGCCAGGCGACAAAGATGATTTTGGGAGGCATTATCTTACTTCATATACGACAGGGTAAGATTTCTAAATATAATAACATTATTTATTTTTTCATTACTATATTATTATGTTCTATGAAACTACTGTTTGATCTTGTGTTGTAGGTTTAGACCGGATACTGAAGTTGGACAAACTGCGAGAAAATGCATTTGTCAGAACTTCAACAACTACTGGACTAGTTGACAAAAGGTTCTAGAAATTGACAAGGAAAGAATGTTTCAAGAATTTAATGTAAGGATTTAACTTATCGACTACTTAACACTTTGTTAGAACAAAAGATTGAATATTATAATTTTATTTTTGTTGTAGAAATTTTACTGGTAGGATGATGCAAATGCATGTCTTATAAAGAGGAACTTTTTCAGAAGATGTAGATTCAGATTTAATGATCTGTTGGATTATGCTCGAACCAACTTGGTACGACCTGACTGGATTAGTGAACCCTTATGGCAATAGTATATTCGCTATTGCAATAACGAAGAATACCAATTGCTGAGGGACAAAGAAAAGAAAGCTCGGGCATCATCCAGGGGTGGCTCCCTACATATTGCGGGTGCCAAAAGTATAATTATTGTAGAGGAAAAATTGGTATGTAACTTTTACAGCTTTAATTGTTTGTTTCTATTTACATTTTTAATTATTTGAACATCGATAATTTTTCATATGCAGGAAAAATAAAAGGGTAGGAGCATACCACAGGGTGAGCTATTCGAGGAGACTCATCTGAAAAAGAAAAAGAACCCGACTGATGAAGATGTCTGGGTTGAACCTCGTCCAAAAGCTGCCCATGTAAGAATCAAATTTTGAATTTATGAATCTTTTTCTCAAAGTTTATATTATTCAAGTATAAGTACTTTAATATTTTTTTACTTTTAATTTTAACTTTACTTTGAATATAGGACAAATATACATAGCTTGTTAGTGAGTATCGTTGTACTCCAAAAATGTTAAAGACTTGATTTAAAGGTGAATACACCTTTATACAGGTGGAATTTTCAAGATTTTAAATTTTTATTATGTGGGAAATCAAATAAGATTTCCATCGATACCAAATTCGTCCAAATCTGACACTCGGGCAAATAGTTAGAGCCATTTTAGTGAGACAATGTATCACCTGGTACTTTAGCATATCGCGGAGCCAGCTAAAATGGCATTTGTCAAAAACCAGTGAGCTTTCGTGATATTGGCGCATCGCACCAAGGCTCAATTTCAGAATTTTCAATTTTCAGTGCTCCAACGCGATCCAATCGCATCGCGGTGCCCTTCTAGTTTGCACCCAAGGTGGAAACGCGATACCACCACGTCACACCACCAACTAGTTTCCCAGTCGTCCGCTTTTCAGTGAGCTGGCACAATTTCACCGCGTCGCGCCAACATGTAAAATTGGGATTTTGTTCAGGTTTCGTTTTTAATTTTAGGGACCATTTGGTAATTTTCCAAAGGCCTCAATCAACCTAAATATGGGATTTATACCCTTAATATCCAAAATTGATCATTATGTTCACTATTCCTCAAGAACAAAAATATTCTCTCTCAAATTAAGCAAACCCTAGTCTCAAGAAATCAAGGTCAATTTCAAAATTCCCTCCAAGAACTTTAAGAACTCATCGAATTAAGGTATGTTAGATGTTTATTCATGGGTCTCTTCAACCCATAAAGCCCAAGAATCTCTTTTCAAAGTACAAGATTGTGTATTTATGAGTTTTCATGATTTACCTAAATTGAAGTTCATGTTTATGTTGTTGTTGGGTGTTGATTCATGTTTTAGATTACAAGTTCTGAGATTTGATCCTAGTATGTGATGATTTACATGATGTTCATGATAAATCCTGCAAGTTGCAAGTTCATTGATGTAGCCATGATACTTAGATATAGTAAATTGTTGTATAACCAAAGTATGTTCCCTATATGTTTGATAAAATGCCTATGTGGATAAAGTAGTGCCATTATAGCATGTCAACATGAGATCCCTATTTATGTACAAGTTAATGCATGCTAAGTGTTTGATTAAAGGCCTTAGTGAATGAATCATGACATACTAATATGCATTCCTGTTCATGTACAAGTTCATGACTTTCAAGTGTTTGAAGAAATGCCTCATTGATTGTATTGTGAATGATAGAATATTGTCATGTTATTAAAAAATGGTCATGATTTATATTATCCATGCTATCGAGTCTTGGGGGTATTTAATACCCGACAATTTAGCTTTTTGCCTAGAGCCAGTGTCAGTTACAGAATAGTCTCAATCATGCCATGAGCAGTAGAATTTCGTCAATTACAGAACTTAGGAAAACTCAGTAATCTCAGTATCTGTCCAATCCAGCTTCAGTAGTCAGTTCTAAAACTCAGTGGCATTCAGTCAGATAACAGAATTCAGTAGTGTTCCGTCAGTTAACGGAACACAGTAAACTCAGTTAGATCAGCCAGGTAACATGATTAGTAATTGATTCAGCCTAGTTTAGTACAGTTTAAGAATCACTTCAGTGTCTATTCAGTTGGGAGTAGGATTCAGCACTGAGCGAGAGCAGAGATTGTTGACCTAATTTTTGCCCTCCACGACTCGTTTAATCTCGAGTTTCTTTGATTTTCAAGTAAAATCACAACAATTATTTTTTTCAAATTTTTTAAAATAGGTATTTGCGCTAATTTTATCATTTAAGTGATAATTATATATTTCTCGTATTTACATATACTAGATTGTATAAATGATGTCATTTAAATGAACATTTTTCATCAAAATTGGACTTTAAATTAAGGATTATTTGGAAAATAATTTTGTATAATTAAATCTTGATTTGAATATAATTTATCCTTACAAATAATCTATTTGAAGAAAGGCTTCTTTGATTTTATTAAACCAAGAAGCTCATGATTGAACAAAGGATTAATTCTCATCCAATTTCAATTGAATATAGTCAATCTATTTAAATTTAGACCTTAATTGAAATCTTTCGACCATAATTGTAATGCAATCGGTCGAATGGGTTTTAATTAGGTTAGGTTTTAATCACGATTGTCTAGGTTTCCCCTTTTGGCTATTTAATGAATGACCCAAATAGCCTAACTTGCCTATACTCTAATTTAATTGGGGTTTGTTTTAATAACCCTCAATTCCAACTTAGTAGCCCAATTACAATCAATAACCTAGGCCCAATCTCCCTTAATAAAATTTCCTGACCCAATTAGTAGCATCACTAACGTTAACCACTACAAACTCCCAAATAGGCCCAGTCCAAAAACCACCTACACATCCCAAACCCTCTTATCTTGTCCTCTTAACCTAGCAATCAATAACAGCTAGCCTCAAAATTCGATTGACCTTCAGTGAACAACCAACCAAAATCCGACCAAAATCCAACAATAATTTCAACCCGACTCTAAACCCCAAAATCGACCAGTTCTCAACCAAAAAATGACGCGTTCCTCATCTTCCCTCTCTCATCTCTCAGAAAACCCTCGAATCTTTCATAGGGTCGATGAGTTGTCCTCTCCAATGGTCCAATCCCGCATTTCTCGGGATAATGGTATAATTTTCATACATATTTGGTGGGATTCTATTGGTATTGAAGAAGGGATTTTCACAAATTCCTATTGGTCCACCCATCCTGATTTAGCCGAGAAAAATCCAAATTGGTGGAGGGGTTGAAAACCCTCGTTCATTTCTCTATAAAAAGAAGAAATTTTGGCCTTCCACAGGGGGATTTTTTGGGGCTTCTTCTGTCCTCTTGTTTCCCTTCGAAGTTTGAAATTTTAGAGGCCTTTGGTTTTGGTTCGGGGGTGGGGTTTAGAATTTTTGGGAGAAGAAAAAAGGTCTTCCTCTAGTTAAATTTTTAGTGAGACGATAAATTTTTGAAGCGAAAGAAGTTCTGGTAGTGGTCGCCATTGCGAGATTTTGGTGGTTGATATTCTGCTGATAGGTCAAGTTCTGTTTTGCTGCTCCGAAATAGGTAAAACTCCGCTTCCCCTTTGTCTCAATGTTTCGGGCTGCTAGTATCATGCTAAGGTTGGTTACATCATTAAAATCTCATACTTTGATTTTTAATTAGTAGTGTTTGGTCACTGGTATCTTGTTAAACCTGATCCCATGATTAAAGTTTCGTGCTCTGATTTTGCTTAACAAGTCTCAGCTAGATAGTGCCCCACTATAGCTGAGGTTTTGTTAAAGTTTGGTGTTTGGTTAGTTTCTGACTGATTGCTTGTTTAGGAGTAGAATAAGGGTTTGGCCTAGGATAAATCAGTTGAATCTCTTTCTTTTACTGTTTATAAGAAAGGCATGCAATGTTTGGATTATGTGTTATTTTCTCGTTCCATAGGCTTGGTGCAATTAATTCCGTATTAGCTTGTCAGATTTCTTTTGTCAAATTTCACTCCACTTTGTCTAGATTTTCTCTCTACTGCTGTTTTTGTACCATTGTTATTATATAGATGAATATCAAACGTATTTTAATGTTCTACTAAGCATTACAACTAGATGGTTTCCTGCATGTTGTATGAAATTGCCACTATGTTGATATGGATTGATCTATTAGTTATCATGCTGTAATGTTTACGTATCGATTAAGATTTCTTTCTAAGTTATTTTTAGTCAAATTATTTCCTAATCATCATCCTCCTTCACCTTTCTTTGCATGAACCTACCTTCGAGTCCAAACGGACTTTATTCCTATTATTGCATTGTCAATGTGGGCCATTGGGGCCCACCCCTCATGAGTCAATTTCGAAGACTTTAAGGAGGAAACCTCACAGTGCACGAATGCAAGGAGTCAAAAAGAAGAACAAATGGATTAAAGTCCTGTCATTTGAAGTGGCTACGAGACCCCAAAGTCTCATTTATTATTCTGTTTATTTATTTATTGTCGTTTTCATTTATTTATTTATTTCCTTATTTATTCATTTAGGCCTCGAAGCCAAAATTGTACTTAATACAGGTGAAGCGTGACTCGAGCTAAAGGCTCAAAAACATAGAATTAGGATAGGTGGAAGACAGGCTGAAAGCCCAATATCTGGATTAGGACAGGGTTGTCGATTTGAAGTCCTTCTGCTTCTACCCTTTCCCTTTTACTTTTGCTAATTTGTTTTATGATTTTTCTTGCGAATCTAGTTAAAATCCCTAACTAAGTCGCTAAAAACTGGTTTTGCATAAACCTTTATAATATTTCCTAAACAAATTACTTTTTCCAACAAATCAATATTTTTTCAAAGTTGGTCAAAAGCGTTTTCAAACAGACCGGATAACCGCAAGTTAGTGGAACGTTTTAGGTGCCTAACACCTTCCTAAACGTGAATAGGAACCACTTATTCAGACTCTCTAACTTAAAGGATTTTCCTATTTTGAATCATCTAAGTAAAATCCGAAAGGTTTCTTAATTCATTTTCAAAATTAAGTGGCGACTCTATTTCTAAAGCAAAAATTTTTCGCAAAACAAAAATGGCGACTCTGCTGGGGAAATCTAATTAGGTTCTAACCAAATGTTTGATTTTATCGTTTGACTAACTGTTTATGTGTTCATGTGTTTAGATCCTGTAGAGTTTAATTATCGCATCGCATGGCATATTCCTACATTATTTAAACTATTTTGGGGTTTCGTGGATATCCCGGCCCCTATTGATCAATTCCAAAAATGTGTTGGAAATACAAACAGTTTATTAGCACGTGAGTCATCTGATAGTTGTTTGTATTTTCAAACTCAAGTTGTCCGCTTGAGAACCAGTGTTCAAACCCACTCTAGACACCGAGGATAGAACAAAACCAAAACCCTATTTTTTGCATGAGCCTAGGATAACCCAATACCTGAGCGGGGTATTGGGCCCATTAGAAAACTTGCCCTATGTATGTTGACCCTGAGTCAATCACAGACGGATCATACTTATGTGTTGGAGAAATATATGCTTGTTTAAATTTAATTCATTACCCTTTGGGGTCTTTGAAAGGCTTATCTTTGTCTTCTTTTATGTAGATACGACTCAAGTTCATTCCCGTGAAAAGTTCAAGATGGTTACCAAACCTGACGATTACCTGAAATTGTGGTGCGATTACATGGGTCCAGATGAGAGATAAATTGTTAGGACACACATCGGGCACTTGCCTTCGTTGATCGAAATGGACGCTTGGCCTAAAATGATCTATGTACTTATGACTTTTTGGGATGATCAGAATATGGTGTTTTGCTTCGGGCATGTGGAATTGAGTCCTACCATCGAAGAAGTGTTGATTTGCTATGAGAGTATTGAAATGTGTTCAAGAGAAAGGAAAAACCTGATAAGAACATTTTAGTTCCTGCCGTGTGGGACCGTCAAACAATTAAAGAGGCATTTTTAACTGACGACGACACCTGGCTAGGGGAACGTGATAGAGCAGATATCACTTTTCGGGAGTTGTACTGTCGGTTTGGAAGATTCAATGCCTTTCACAAATTTGGACATAAATTTGAATCCGAAGCAAAATGGAAGGAGATGAGAACCTTTGCATTTGCGGTAGGTCTACTCGGAACGATGGTGTTCCAAGAGGGGGGAAATGACACAATTCATCCAAGGGTTTTTACGGTGGCCCATGCACTTTTCTTTGGAGTAGATTATGATTCTACCAAGGTATTCCACAATTTAGCTCCCATGATTATCGCTGACATATATCGAGCCTTGGGAAGGTGTCAAGTCGAAAATCGTTTCTTTCAAGGTTGCAACCTCATATTATAATGGTGGATGATGAAGCATTTGGTAAAGGATTCGAGAATGGTACAACCTGATCATAAAACAAGGGTGGATATACTGGCTTCGCGCGACATGTGGTTGTTTCTACACAGGTTCAAAAGGGAAGCATCTCACGAATTTTGGTTTAAGACTTTCGGGGAATTAAGAGATGATGATGTTCAATGGTCCATTAACTCTCTTCATTCAGGGAAATACACCATTCGAGGGGGCAAATGGCCTTTCCTAGTGCTTCCCGATCTCAGGGGGACCCGGCCCTACAATCCTGGTTGAGTTCTTAGGCAATTCGAGATCAAGCAGGAGGCACCACAAATAGATTCCATGCTTAGGTTTTTCACCGAATACAATGAAAGTGAGTCTCCACTCAAAGACGAAATGATAAATGGATGGAGAAGAAGAAGGTGGACGGAAGTGACTTTTCGTATAGAGCATGACCCTGAAGTCAGCGATACTTACAAGGAGTGGTTGAAAAAGAATCTCGCCGGAGCATTGATTCTGGGACCAAATATGCCCACTCGGGTTATGGATGTAGAATCCAAGCTTCAAATTTGGCTCCACAGGCTACAAGATGAGTTCCAGAAAAGTGAAATTGCACACCAGCAGATACACATGGAGGACGCTTTAACTATACGTATGTTGAGGGAAGATTTGAAAAGAGCTAGGCAAGAAGCTGATGATGCCAAGCAATGTCTAATCGATTTGGATGAAAGCATGACCTCCCAACTCGATAGTATAGGGAAAATGACTTACGACTGCAAGGCACAATTATGCGGGAGTCATCTTATCATCAATAGGTATCAAATAGAACAAGAGGTAAACAAGGCAAAGAAGGCAAAGGCAGACGAAGGAGCCTCCAGTAGCTAGTTTTTCTATCTCCCCTGCGCGGGAACTTATCTTCTTTCATGTTATTTCCCCTTTTCCCTAAAGATTGTATCCCTTTTTTGTTATCTTTTGTATGTATTTATGCCCTTTTTTCATGTCTATATGAGTTGGGGGTTAATGGATTGACTTCGAGGAAGCATATATTTTCTTCAAAAATCGTTAGGCCTGAACCCTTGGCTCAAAAAGAGTCACCCTAGCTAGGATACACGTTATTATAATGTTTTGTGTGATATAACTATTTTATGTGCTTATGTTCGTTTGTTTGGATCAAAGGCAAGTTCATCCACTATGTCCTATGGATGAATTTGGCTATGACTCAAGCAACTCTATGTGGTTATTTCCTGTCAAATATTTTGCATTACTTATCATATATGGAAACTAACACATCTGCCTTTGAGTTGTTTTACTTTACAGATAATAGAAATTACTCTGTGCTGATATAAGCTGGTAGAACATCCCTACTTCACCCGATCGAAAGCGCATAAAATCCCATCCTTTGACCATCATTCAAAAATGACAGAAAATGACGAAGAAAGCGCACTGACTATTCGGGACAATGGATAGCGGAACAGAATGAAATGATTACGAAACTTGCAAGAAAGTTAGAAATGCTTCAGGAGGAAATAAATCGCACTTGAGATTTGGAAACCTTGGCCATCACCGTCAATGCCCCCGCTCCAAGAGGACACGGGACTCCACTCCAAATCCCTCCCCTTAGCACACCTATTCTCGGGGATCAGCAAAATAACATATCGTCCGTCTCTGCCCCTCCACTTATCCAAAATAGTAATCGTGAAAATAACCCAGATGCCTACCATCCACAAAATCTATCTCTAACCCCCCCAAAAACCCATCTTCGAATCCATTCTCAAATCCCCAAAACACATTTTCAAATCAAGAAAATTGATTCCACATCCACAAGATTCACTCCCAAACCCGCAAAATCCATCAAATCTATCCCCGAATCCACCAAATTCCTTTCCAAATCCGCAAAATCCTTCTCAGATTCCACCAAACTACTCACAAATTCCACAGAACCTTTCCAAATTCTAAAAAATCCTCCCCACTTACCAACCAAGTTCCTTTCTTCCACAAAATCAAGCCTCCCTTCCAAATCCCCCTCAAGCCATCATATCCCCTGATATTTGTGAACCCCTTCCTAACCCCGAGATGGACCATTACGTGGAGAAGGAGAAAGAGTGGAGGACCCAGCATAAAAGGAATTTACTAGCTATGAAGGAAGAGATCATGAGGATCAAAGAGTCTCATGGAGCCAGGGACCTTGACGATTTGGGGTATGACGATTTATGTGTTCACCCGGGAGTAGACCTACCAGATGGGTACAAAGTCCCTAAGTTTGAGATGTTTTAAGGTACCAGAAATTTAATGGCCCATCTAAGAAGGTACTGCGAGCAACTGGTAGGGATAGGGAAAAATGAGGCGTTATTGATGTGCCTATTCAGTCGAAGTTTAAGTGGCGAAGCCTTGGAGTGGTTCATGTCTCAGGAGCCAAAAAAGTGGACTGGTTGGAAGGCATTGGCCAAGGGTTTCCTTGACCGGTTCGCATTCAACATTGAAATATTCCTTGACCGATATTCACTAGATCGGATCAAACAGAGGAATGTTGAGAGTTTTCGAGACTATGCTTTTCGTTGGAGGAAAGAAGCAGCCAAAGTGCAACCCTCCATGTTCGCGGAGAAAATGGTATCCGTGTTCTCCCGTGCTTAAGAAGGAGAATATTATACCAGGATGGTGTCCTCTGTTAGGGCAACTTTTGCGGATTTGGTAAAAATAGGAGAATCATTGGAAGAAGGTATTCGGACAGGGAAGATTGCCAAAATCCCGACGTCGTCTGGGACTGTTATGTTCTCAAAGAAGAAAAAGGAAGATGTAGGTGTGGTTTTTGCTAATCCTATTACAAAAATGAAAAAGAGGTTCAATTCTAGAAATGTTTTATCTTCTCCGTCATCACCTAACCTTCCGCACGCGTTCTACGCCCACCCCCAATACCAAGCTCCACTCTCAAATGCCCAACTTCAGTACCAAACTCCACTCCCAAACATCCAATACTTATACCAGGCTCCATAGCCAAATATCTTTCCCCAATACTCAGTTCCACCTCTAAATTATCAGTCTCATTTCTAAACCACTCCTTCAAATAACCGAACAAATTTCCAAATACCTCCAAATTATCACCAAGTACCCCCTCCTACAAACCTAAGCCCGTATAACCCCCAATGTCCAAACCACAAAAAGAAATCTCCCCAAAACTTCACTCCACTAGCTGAAAGTCATACCCAATTATTTGAAAGATTGAAGAACGCTGGTCATTTACAACCAATACAACCAAGGAATATCAATCCCAACTCTCAATTTTTTAATGCAAGTCAACATTATGCTTATCATTCGGGGGTAGCAGGGAACAGTACAGAGGATTGTGTCTACTTGAAACACAAGATCCAGGATTTAATCAATCAAAAGGTCATCACGCTCCAGGCGCCTACTCCAAATATTAACAGAAATCAATTGGCCAACCATGGGGGATCTACAATTAACATGATTGAAGTAGAAGGAGAATGGGTATCTGGCAAGACCATTACCCAGGTAAACTCTGAAAAGAGCAAAAGAGTGGAAGACGTAGGAAAGATAAATAAGGTTGTGGCTGCCTTAAGTATCAACGAGAAATCCCCGTTTATAGTGATGATGGCCCTGACTCAAGTGTACGCTCCCCCGCCAAGAAAGGAATTTATTGTGTAAACCGCTGCTGCCCAAAGGATGATGCGATCGGGACGATGTTACATCCCTGATAAATTGACCAATAAAAATGATTCACAGAAAAGGCCAATCACTGAAGGAGAGGCTGAGGAATTTTGGAGGCGTATGCAACCAAAGGATTACTCAATTATCAAATACTTGGAGAAAATGCCAACCCAAATCTCTGTCTTGGCACTATTAATGAGTTCACAATACCACTGACAGGCTTTATCGAAGGTTTTGGAGGAAGAGTATGTTCTCACAGGAATGAGTGTTGAGAATATGGCTGCGATGACAGGGAACATTGTGGGGAATCATTACATATCATTCAGTAATGAAGAATTGTCGTTTGAAGGAGCGATGCACAACAAAGCCATGCATGTCACCGTCATTTACCACAATTATACGATTAATAAGGTATTAATAGATGATGGATCTGGTATGAATATTTGTTCCCTCTCTGCATTGGTTCAAATGGGCTATGATTTAGGAAAAATTCATCAAACCAGGTAAATATAAGACATTCGATGGTGGGCAGAGAGATACCATAGGAGAGATTGATTTGCACATCCAAATGGGGCCTGCTGAGTTCAAGACTAAGTTTCATGTTATGGATATCCATCCTAGCTAGAACTTTCTCTTGGGAGGACTATGGATACATGGTGCAAAGGCAGTTTCGTCACCCTTTTATCAATTATTGAAGTTTATTTGGGAGGATCATGAAGTAGTCATCCAAGGAGAAGAACGTCGAACGGATCATCCCAATGTTTATGTTCCGGTAATTAAAGATGTTCCAAAAGGTAGCAATTTTTATACAGTGGAAATTGTAAATGCTGTGGACAGGGATTCAACGTCCAAAGTGCCAATGCCTTCTGTCTATAAAATGATTGCGACTGTGATGTTAAGAAATAGGTTCGAACCTGGTCGAGGCTTGGGAAAGAATTTAGAAGGAATTATCAAGCCTATTGCAATCCCAGAGAGAGGCTCTAAGTACGGGTTAGGATATTAGCCTACCAGGAAGGATAGGGTTGAGGATGAGCCAGAGAAGAGTCTGTTTGGGCCCTTGCCACTCCTGTTCCAGTCATTTCCTGTACGAGAGGTGTGATATGATGATGGTCTTGGGGATGGGATAGGACATTTGTTCGAAGGATGCAATGATGTACCAGAAGATCTCCCAAAGTAGAGCGGGGTGAAGCAGATTGCGCCAGGGGAGGCCTTGTAAAATTGGACCTCCGCTCCCCTCATAACCTATCGCCCATCGTGGTAGATGAAAGGGCAATTATTGATAGTTTTAAAACTTGATGATTATTCGGAGGAGGCCCTACAATCCATCTTTTATATCTCAAAACTTCCTTTTCGTATCTTACTGCTTTCAAAAAGGTATGGACTTGTATTTGCGCAAGTCATGAGCCACCATTTTGTAATTAGCTCCTAAATTTCAATGAAAAGGCCTTCATTTATTTAGAAAATTCTATTATTTCTAAAACACTCCTAGTCATATATTTTGTTATCTTGTTATCATCTAACTTGGTTTGTTTGTCCATTACAGTAACAGTAGCTTAAAATCTGCCAATGTCATGTCATGTCAAAGCTTAAATGAGCAAAATGAGGGGAAAAATGATGGTTGGAAGGATGATGATGAGGAACGATTAGTCGAAGATATGGAGGAATTTGAGAATCGTGAAAAACCCAATTTGGAGAAAACTGAAACAGTCAATTTGGGAGATCCCGATGAAATCAAAGAGACAAGTGTCAGTATCCACCTGGCGGCCCCACAAAGAAAAGAGCTCATCCACCTATTGCGGGAATACATCGACGTGTTTGCTTGGTCCTATGATGATATTCCAGGGTAGAGCACCAGCATTGTGTCACATAAGTTGTCAATAAATCCGGAGTTTGATCCAGTTAAGCAAAAAATATGGAAATTCAAGCCAGATTTAAGTCTAAAGATCAAGAAAAAAGTGACAAAACAAATATATTCTAATGTTGTCGAGGTCATAAAATCTCCGACATGGTTGGCCAACATCGTCCTTGTGCCGAAGAAGGACGACAAGATTCAAATTTGTGTTGACTATAGAGACTTGAATAGAGCCAGTCCTAAAGATAATTTTCCATTGCCTAACATCCACATTCTCATTGATAACTGTGCAAAACATGAAATATAGTCATTCATTGATTGTTTCGCTGGGTATCATCAGATATTGATGGATGAGGGAGATGCAGAAAAAACGTCTTTTATTACACCTTGGGGTGTTTATCATTATAGGGTAATGCTGTTTGGTCTCAAAAATGCGGGTGAAACATATATGAGGGCTATGACGATGATTTTCCATGATATGATCCATAAAGAGATTGAGTTGTATGTGGATGACGTAATTTCAAATTCTACGAAAGTTCGGATCATCTGACTCATCTGGAGAAATTTTTCAACAGATTAAGAAGTTATAGTTTGAAATTAAAGCCTGCTAAGTGTGCTTTTGGTGTGCCATCAAGGAATTTGCTGGGGTTCATAGTCAGTAGAAGAGGCATTGAGTTAGACCCATCCAAAATTAAGACAATTTAGGATTTTCCACCGTCGAAGACTAAGAAGGAAATTATTAGTTTCATGGGTCGTTTGAATTACATTAGCAGGTTCATCGCGCAGTCAACAGTCATATGCGAGCCAATTCTCAAGATGTTAAATAAAAATGCATTGAACGAGTGGACAGAAGAATGTCAGAGAGTTTTTAACCACATCAAGGAATACTTATCTTCACCACCAGTTTTGGTTCCACTAAGAGAAGGAATTCCATTATTGCTTTAACTGTCAGTCTCAGAGAATGCTTTTGGATGTGTCCTCGGACAACATGATGAGACCGGTAGGAGAGAGAAAGCTATTTACTACTTGAGTAAAATGTTCACTCCATATGAAGCCTGTTGCACTCTTGTAGAAAGGACATGCTGTGCTTTAACTTGGATGGAACAAAAGTTGAGGCATTATCTGTCGTCCTACACAACATACCTCATCTCGAGAATGGATCCATTAAAGTATATTTTCCAAAAGGACATGCCTACGGGAAAGCTAGCCAAGTGGCAAATGTTTCTGAGTGAGTTTGACATTGTATATGTAACCCAAAAAGCAATCAAGGGGCAAGCCTTAGCAGATCATTTGGCAGAGAACCCAGTTGATGAGGAATATGAGCCACTTTGAACTTACTTTCCAGATGAGGAAGTTTTGTTCGTAGGAGAATACATTACAGAGATTTACCCCGGATGGAGGCTATTTTTTTATGGGGCGGTCAAATTTAAAGGTTCAGGAATTGGAGCAGTTTTGGTGTCAAAAACGGGCCAGCATTATCCGGTAACTGCTAAGTTACGTTTTCCAAGCACCAATAACATGGTTCAATATAAGGCTTGTATTCTGGGTCTCAAATTGACACTTGATATAGGTGTTCGTGAATTGTTAGTCATTGGGGATTCAGATTTGCTGATTCACCAGGTACAAGGAGAATGGGCTATAAAAAATCCCAAGATCACTCCTTATGTGGAGCTGGTACAAGAAATATGTAAAATATTCAAGGAAGTTGATTTTAGGCATATCCTACGGATACAAAATGAGTTTGCTGATGCTTTGGCCACTATATCTTCCATGATTCAGCACCCAGATCAGAGTTACATTGATCCTTTGGAAATAAACTTGAAGGAGCAACCCGCGCATTGTGTACACGTGGAAGAGGAGCCTGATGTAAAGCCTTGGTACTATGACATTAAAAGGTATTTGGAATCTGGAATATATCCTGAAGAGGCTAGTAACAACCAAAAGAAGACAATCCGGCGTTTGGCAAAGAATTACTTTCCAAGTGGGGAAATTCTTTTTAGGAGGACTCTTGATTTGGGATTCCTAAGATGCGTCGATGCTGCGAAAGCCAATAAATTGATAAAAGAGGTACATGCTAGAATTTGTGGCCCCCACATGAATGGGTTTGTCCTTGCCAGAAAGATCCTGAGAACCGGTTACTTCTGGATGACTATGGAAAATGATTGTAGTAAGTATATGCAGAGATGTCCAAAATGTCAAATACATGGAGATATGATTCGAATGCCTCCACACAAGCTTCACATAATGAATTCGCCTTGGACTTTCGTAGCTTAGGGCATGGATATCATCGAACTAATAGAGCCATTAGCGTCGAATGGGCATATATTTATTTTGGTTTCCATTGATCATTTCACTAAGTGGGTCGAAGCGGCTTCGTATAGAGCCATCACTAAGAAAGTGGTTGTGGATTTCATCAGGAATAACTTGATTTGCCGGTTCGGAGTCCCGAAAGCGATCATTACTGATAATGGGGCAAACTTGAATAGTCACTTGATGAAAGAAATTTGTGATCAATTCATGATTGTGCATCGCAACTTGACTGCATATCGTCCCCAAATGAATGGAGCTGTGGAGGCGGCCAACAAGAATATCAAGAAGATCTTGAGAAAGATGGTCGAAAATAATAGATCATGGCATGAGATGTTACCTTACACTTTGTTAGGGTATCGCACAACAGTTCGAACCTCCATCGGGGCGACCCCTATTTACTTGTCTATGGGAATGAAGCTGTGATATCTGCTGAAGTTGAAATACCTTCCCTAAGGATTATTTAGGAAGCTGGACTAAGTAACAAAGAATGGGTTCATGCTCGCTATGAACAACTCATATTGATTGATGAAAAGAGAATGACCGCTGTATTCCATGGTCAGTTGTACCAACACAAGATGGTTCGTGCCTTTAACAAGAAGGTGAGGGCTCGGGCATTTAAAGTGGGGCAACTGGTTCTCAAATGAATATTCCCTCACCAAGAGGAGTACAAGGGCAAGTTCGCTCCAAACTGGCAAGGGCCATACATAGTTCGCAAGGTGCTATCTGTAGAAGCTCTGATTTTGTCTGAGATGGATGGCACGGAGTGGACCAAACCAATCAATTCCGATGAGGTAAAGAGATATTATGTTTGAAGGACATTCTAGATTTTGTGTTTATTTAGTTAATTTACTTGTAATCGCCTTTGTAATAATGTTGTTTTCTAGTGTGTGACTATCTAGAGTCCCTTCCTTTAATGTACGAACTACGTTTGACCTGAATTCCCAAGAAAGGAATACGTAGGTGGCCTATGTCGGCTTCGGTCAACCCCTTAGGATAATTTATCGTTTCTCTTTATGTATGAACTACGTTTGACCTGATTCCTACTTCAACGGGATACGTAGGCGCCCTAACGACTCGGTCATATAACCCCTGGAAATGGAAACTGGGGCAGAATTTTTTAGAAGGAATCTCAAAATTCACAAGAGAAGATTGACATCCAACAAGGAGAATGAAGATCAACAAAGACTTCAGACCCATCTGGATTGATAACATCTCAAACAACTTTAAACTGGGGCAGAAATTTTGAGGAAGACCTCAAAATTTCCACCAAATGCCAGAACATATTCCAAATTCCCCAGCATCAGAGGTTAAAGTCAAGCTTTGGAAGCCATCGACTGTAACAAAGTTTGGGGAGACTCAATTTTTGGCTATGATAGAACTATTTGAAGAAACCCTCCAACAATGATCATGAGTTTTGAAAACCATCCATCAGATATAGTCAAAACCACGAGGAAGACGTTCGTTGAGCTAGTACATGACATGACTGGCAGAGATTTTCTAAAGTTTTACATAAGTTTTTGAAATTATATTCAAAAATTTAAGACTATTTTCAAAAATCTTACGACTCACTTATTTAGAACTTTCCTAGACATCATTTGGGATGGAGTGTTAGGGTGGAAGTCCCAACATGGTGGAATGCCCAAAAGATGACAAGGAGCAAATCGAGGATCAAAGAAGGTCAACATGGAGTAATTTCATTCAAACTAATCATTTTTCTGTGGATGCAGGGATCAATACACAAAAATAAGAGTCTCTTTCAAAAATCCCCAAGCAAATTGGGAGCCACAATAGATCATTAATGCCCAAGAACGATATTTTAGGGTAGCCCTAAAAATGGTTTAACAGCTATTTATTGAGGACCTTTTGATTTGTCCATCTCATTTCTTGAGATCATAGGCGACAAAAAAAAGCGCCTAGTCTTCTTTACAAATATTGTATTTAGAATTTTCCTAAAAATAGTCGCTAGCAACAGCGACTTTGGTCTACTAATCGCCTACCTTGAGTACAGGTACATGTAGAAAGCAAGACGATGACAGATGAATTCAGGTAAAATTATTTTTATCATTTCCTCAAGGGTCATTACATATCGTTGCCGCAAGGCGTTGCCTCAAGGGCCATTACATATCATTGTCGCAAGGCGTTGCCCAAAGGGCCATTGCATATCATTGCCGCAAGGCGTTTCCCCAAGGGCCATTACATATCATTGCCGCAAGGCGTTGCCTGAAGGGCCATTACATATCATTGCCGCGAGGCTTTGCCCCAAGGGCCATTACATATTATTTCTGTGAGGCGTTGCCCCAAGGGCTATAACATATCATTGCTGCGAGGCATTTCCTCAAGGGCCATTACATATCATTGCCGCAAGGCATTTCCCCAAGGGACATTACATATCATTACCGCAAGGTGTTTCCCCAAGGGCCATTGCATATCATTGCCGCAAGGCGTTGCCCCAAGGGCCATTACATATCATTGCTGTGAGGCGTTGCCCCAAGGGCCATTACATATCATTGACGCAAAGGCCATCTCATACCATCGCCCCAGAAGGCATTCAATATCTGTTGACGCGCTAGAAAGAAATACTGGCGTCGAGGATATCTCATAATTTTATGAATCAGCATCTGAATGCATCAAGAGAACACGATTTGAAGGGACGCCTTTAAGTCGCTATCTAAGGATGAATGATATATAAGATTTCCTAGAAATTGACAATTTGAGAGTCATCTATAAGTCGTATTATTTAAAATAAGATAGTGTGCAAGATCACTTATGAGTTGATAACCTGTAGGACATCCGTAAGCCACAACAACATCCTAATCGAATAGTGTACAAGATCGCCCAAAAATTGATAGTTCAAAGGTTATCCATAAGTTGCAACTAAATCCTTACCAGAGAATATGCAAGATTGTTAAATTGATACATTCAAGGGTTCTCTATAAGCTGCGTCATATCCAAGATCGATTATGTGCAGGATTACCTAAAGACTAACAATTTAAGAGATTATCTATAAGTCATATTGTATCCAAGGTCGGATGATGCGCAGGAACACCAGAAAGCTAGCGATTAGAGGGATATCTGTAAGCCATCTCTTATCCAAAGTCGGATAAGGTGTAGGATTACCTAAAGGCTAGCAATTCAAAGGATGTCTGTAAGTCTCCTCGTATCCAACTTCAAATAACGCACAAGATTATCCAAAGATTGACAATTTAAGAAAAATTTATAAATCGATCATCAGCTATAACCGAAAAGGTTATCATTCCACATACAACAAGTGATATAGGTAACCAAAAGGGTTTTCACACCAGCATAAGATTACACGGTTGTAGGGACCGTTCTGCATAAAGTATCGCTGGTGTCCAAAAGAGCTACCCCACTTTGAAGACATATTCAACAAATAAATGTCATAATTATACAACAACCAAAGAGGTTTTTGTGTCTATTATTGCGAGTTATTTCCTATCAAATAGGTACAAGAAAGGATAACTTTGCTTTTTTGACAACAATTCACGCGGAGATATGGTAAAATACTATATACTTTTTTCGTGAATTGAGCTTATAACTAATGATGCTTGTGTGATAAATTGTCGAGAGCATCCGAAAGGATAAAAATCTCAAATCAAAACCACAGGTGCGGATGACTCCAAAAAGGACGCAACACAACGTGGACTCTTTCTTAACAGCAAAACGGGACATAGTCTAGAGAGGAATATCAAACTCTCTAAATGCGAGCTAAATGATGATCACCACCACCATCTAATCACGCCTCTATTAGAAGGCATGTGGATATTTTGGGATATTCTGGTCTCAGCTTTACCTTTGGGATGTTTTCTTAACTCATACCGAGAGAAACTTTCTTTTTCTTTCAAATTCGGGTGGTAACATACTTAGAGTTTTGAAAATTATGTCCAGGTAAGTTCTTGCCTATGGATGTGAAGGATCCCACATTCATGGTTAAGAGGTTACAGGCCTCTTTTCCGTAACTCGATCAACTTGTCACCCATCCTGATCCAAGGATTGTCTAAAAATAGAAGACTATCTTCTCTATCAATAGAGTCGAACTACAAGCAGTCTGATTTCCTAAAATCTTAGGGATATGTAGGCTGGGATCTATGTAGAAAACTCGACTGCATTCCAATCTCCCCCTATTCCCTTTATTCCCCAGCTTCTTGATTTAATCAAAAACTCTAAAACCGTGATAGTTGGTGAATTTTCTTAAAAATCGTGCTTACAATCAAGCTTTATGAACTACAAGTGGCCTGAATTCTCATGAAACTTGAGATATGTAGAAAACCTAACATCGAGGTCCATCCATAACTCCACAAAACTCACGCGGAAAACCGACCTTCCTTAGATACAAATTTGTGATCGGACAAAAATTAGGAACGTCAACCTCCCTTTACCCAGGATTACTTGCATCCATCCTACCCAAAGGAAGGGGGCAGTTGTTGACACCTAGTTTTTTCCCTCCACGACTACGTTTAATCTCGAGTTTCTTCGATTTTCAAGTAAAATCACAACAATTATTTTTTTCAAATTTTTTGAAATAGGTATTTGGGCTAATTTTGTCATTTAACTGATAATTATATATTTTTCGTATTTACATATACTAGATTATATAAATGATGTCATTTAAATGAACATTTTTCATCAAAATTAGACTTTAAATTAAGGATTATTTGGAAAATAATTTTTTATAATTAAATCTTGATTTGAATACAATTTATTCTTACAAATAATCTATTTGAAGAAAGACTTGTTTGATTATATTAAACCAAGAAGCTCGTGATTGAACAAAGGATTAATTCGCATCTAATTTCAATTGAATTTAGTCAATCTATTTAAATTTAGACCTTAACTGAAATCTTTCGACCATAATTGCAATGCAATTGGTCGAATGGGTTTTAATTAGGTTAGGTTTTAATCACGATTGTCTAGGTTTCCCCTTTTGGCTATTTAATGAATGGCCCAAATAGCTTAACTTGCCTATACTCTAATTTAATTAGGGTTTGTTTTAATAACCCTCAATTCCAACTCAGCAGCCCAATTATAATCAATAACCTAGGTCCAATCTCCCTTAATAAAATCTCCTGACCCATTTAGCAGCACCACTAACGTTAACCACTACCAACTCCCAAATAGGCCCATTTCGAAAACCACCTACCCGGCCCAAACCCTCTCATCTTGTCCTCTTAACCTAGCAATCAATAATAGCCATCCCCAAAATTCAATCAATCTTCAGCGAACAACCATCCAAAATTCGACCAAAATCCAACAATAATTTCAACCCGACTCTAAACCTCAAAATTGACCCGTTCTCAACCAGAAAATGATGTTTTCCTCATCTTCCCACTCTCATCTCTTAGAAAACCCTCGAATCTTCCAGAAGGTCGATGATTTGTCCTCTTCAATTGTCCAATCCCATATTTCTTAGGATAATGGTACGATTTTCGTACATATTTGGTGGGATTTCATTGGTCTTGAAGAAGGAGGGATTTTCACGAATTCCTATTGATCCACCCATCCTGATTTAGCCAAGAATAATCCAAATTGGTGGAGGGGTTGAAAACCCTCGTTCATTTCTCTATAAAAAGAAGAAATTTTGGCCTTCCACAGGGGCATTTTTTGGGGCTTATTCTCTCCTCTTCTTTCCCTTTGGAGTTTGAAATTTAGAGGCCTTTGGTTTTAGTTTGGGGGTGGGGTTTAGAATTTTTGGGAGAAGAAAAAAGGTCTTCCTTTAGTTAAATTTTTAGTGAGAAGGTAAATTTTTGAAGCGAAAGAAGTTCTGGTAGTGGTCGCCATTGCGAGATTTTGGTGGTTGATATTCTGCTGATAGCTCGATCCTGTTTTGCTGCTCCAAAACAGGTAAAACTCCGCTTCCCCTTTTTCTCAATGTTTTTATTTTCATCAATATTTTAGCGTTTTAGCTTTATAGTCCTGTCGCTAGTAATTGTTAGTTGTTGAGACGTGCTGAGAATTGTTTTCTGGTGGATGGCTCACGATAACAGTTGGTTTCATTCATGATGGCCACCACTACGTTGATTCTTGAGTCAATGTGTTTGATGTCGATGCTTAATATCATTGAAAACAAGTTCTTTTTGTCGTTAAAAGTACCCCCCTTGAATCCACTATTTTCATCTGTGAACGGTTCTTTAATTTAATTCATGGCATGTTGTGTGACTGAAATAAGGTTGTGGGTTGAGCTTTGATCTAGGACTTCCACTTTGTATGCTTGTAAAGTTGAATAAGCTATTTCTCGTAGTAGAGTCGCATACTTTGATTTGTTTCAGGCTGCTAGTATTATGCTAAGGTTGGTTACGTCATTAAAATCTCATACTTTGATTTTTTATTAGTAGTTTTTGGTCACTGGTATCTTGTTAAACCTGATCCCATGATTAAAGTTTCGTGCTCTGATTTTGCTTAACAAGTCTCAGCTAGATAGTGCCCCACTGTAGCTGAGGTTTTGTTAAAGTTTGGTGTTTGGTTAATTTTTGACTGATTGCTTGTTTAGGAGTAGAATAAGGGTTTGGCCTAGGATAAATCAGTTGAATCTCTTTCTTTTACTGTTTATAAGAAAGGTATGCAATGTTTGGATTATGTGTTATTTTCTCGTTCCATAGGCTTGAAGCAATTAATTTCGTATTAGCTTGTCAGATTTCTTTTGTCAAATTTCACTCAACTTTGTCTAGATTTTCTCTCTGCTGCTGTTTTCGTACCATTGTTATTATATAGATGAATACCAAACGCGTTTTAATGTTCTACTAAGCATTACAGCTAGATGGTTTCCTGCATGTTGTATGAAATTGCCACTATGTTGTTATGGATTGATCTATTAGTTATCATGCTGTAATGTTTAAGTATCGATTAAAATTTCTTTCTAAGTTATTTTTAGTCAAATTATTTCCTAATCATCCTCCTCCTTCACCTTTCTTTGCATGAACCTACCTTCGAGTCCAAACGGACTTTATTCCCATTATTGCATTGTCAATGTGGGCCATTGGGACCCACCCCTCATGAGTCAATTTCGAAGACCTTAAGGAAGAAACCTCATAGTGCACGAATGCAAGGAGTCAAAAAGAAGAACAAATGGATTAAAGTCCTGTCATTTGAAGCGGCTACGAGACCCCAAAGTCTTATTTATTATTCTATTTATTTATTTATTTATTTATTTATTATTGTTTTTATTTGTTTATTTATTTATTTCCTTATTTATTCATTTGGGCCTCGAAACCGAAGTTGTACTTAATACAGGTGAAGCGAGACTCGAGCTAAAGGCTCAAAAACATAGAATTAGGACAAGTGGAAGACGGGATGAAAGCCCAATATCTAGATTAGGACAGGGTTGTCGATTTGGGCCTAATGGCTCAAGTCCTTCTGCTTCTACCCTTTCCCTTTTACTTTTGCTAATTTGTTTTATGATTTTTCTTGCGAACCTAGTTAAAATTCCTAACTAAGTCGCTAAAAACTGGTTTTGCATAAACCTTTAAAATATTTTCTAAACAAATTACTTTTTCCAACAAATCGATATTTTTTCAAAGTTAGTCAAAAGCGTTTTCAAACAGACCGGATAACCGCAAGTTAGCAGAACGTTTTAGGTGCCTAACACCTTCCTAAAATATGAATAGGAACCACTTATTCAGACTCTCTAACTTAAACGATTTTCTTGTTTTGAATCATCTAAGTAAAATCCGAAAGGTTTCTTAATTCCTTTTCAAAATTAAGTGGCGACTCTATTTCAAAAGCCAAAAATTTCCGCAAAATAGAGATAACGGCTTCCCCGTTAGTTAGGCAGAGTCATTAGTAGCAGTCCCTGTACTCCAGAACTGCGTAGCCAGCGCAGGATGAAGAGTTACCCTTCATATTAAGGGTTGGCTACCTCCCAGGGGTCACCCATCAGATTAGGCTTGACTTCTTGTTCAGGGTGGCTCGTCAGATAGGCTTGACTATAGTAGTGTCTTTACCCGTGGCACGGTACTAACACCCTTCCATCTGAGGTTACAAGTTGGACCCCACTAGTTCAGATTTGGGGTATGTCGGTTAGATGATTACTTTCGACAATTTCAGTTTTAGTCTCAGTTTTCAGAATAGAACTCAGTTCAGAATTTCAAAAATCAGGACTTTCAAATACAGTTACTCAGCTCAGTAAAGAACTCAAATATTTCTTCAGATTTAGGACTGTTAGATACATTCAATTAGTATCAGTAGATTCAGAGATCACCCGCTAGATAGGCCTGATCTCAGAGGTCACCCGTTAGATAGGATCGACCCCATAATAGTCATTCGTAATCCAGTATTAGTAGACTCAGTTATCAGTAATACAGATTATCAGTGATCTCAGATTATCAGTATAATCAGTTATCAGTTATTAGATTCAGTTCCAGTATACTCAGTCACAGTATGCGCAGCATGTTCAGTAGTTACAGATCCTCTATGTATGCTAATCCAGCCCTTGCATATCATTCAGTTAGTTATTATTCATGCATATGAACCCTTGCATTTAACCTTACCTCATCTAGTATACCAGTACATTCCCACGTACTGACGCATACTTTTCTCTTACGCTATGGTGTCTTATACCATAAGTTCAGACGCACAGGCTCCCGAACACCCTAAGTAGTTCAGATTCAGCCAGCAGCAGTAGACTTAGCAGTAAGTCCTCATCATTCGAGGATGTTCCTTATTTTATTATTACATTAGATTTAGCATTTCAGTAGATGGAGTTAGTTAGGGGATTGTCTCATCAACTCCACAGTTCAGACAGATTAGAGGCTTTTCAGACTAGAGTATTTTCAGAAAGTTATTTTAGTTTTGGTATTGTTATACCTTACACAGTTGTATTTCAGTTTTGAACCTTATGACAAGTTTTTGCCAAATTTTCACATTATACAGTATTATTATTCAGTTATTACAACAGGTACTAGTCATGGGTTAGCTTGTGATCCTTCGGGATTATGAGCACCGTATAGCATCCGGGGTTCAGAATCTAGGGCGTTACATCTGCCTCCTGAAAGTCAGGGTGACCCACTACCCCAACATGTAGAGCAGGAGTTATGGGATAAAGCTGTGGGTCCTGCAGTTAGAGGCTATTACTACGAATACCACAGAAAAAATTTCGGTGAGATATTAGGTGTTCATCCGGCACTACATACTCTAACTCTTCAGTTAATAGAGAAACCATTGAAAGACTAGAAAATACGATTTCTGAACTCACTGAAGAGCTTGCTGAACAGAGAGAGAAGGTGCAGAAGGAGAAGGAAACATCATCACAAATCAGGATGCTGCAGGAGCAGTTTAGCTCTTTCATTTAGACTGCAGGGATTATTCCTCCGTGTCCTGGTGATGCAGTTCGGGATGCAAAAGGTCTACGCCCCCTGGATGATATCAGCACAGATGAGGATGCGAAAGACGAGGACGAATTTGATGAAGATGAGTTTTAGTTTTTTGACTTTTGTATGTGTTGCACTTTGGATTTATACATTTTGTTGTAGTTTGTACACTTTTGTATGTATTGTTATAGTTTTTACACTTTTGTTGTACATTTTGTATGTGTTGTAGTTTTTACATTTGGTTTTTTGTTGTTGTTGTATTGCATTGGTTTACATCTATTGCATTTGTTGATTTCTATTTTTTAAAAAAAATTTCCAGAATAACCGATCACTTTTTAAATTTTTTTGCAGAAAACCGACCACAAGTGGTCCGTTTTGATAAAATTAATTAATTAATTTTATAAAAATCAACCACCTGTAGTCGGTTTATTTTGATTTTTTTTAAAATCATTTTTTCCAATTTTAATAACATATAATGAATTTTAAAAATATATATATATTTTAAAAAAAATGATCACAAGTGGTCGGTTTTAAAAAAGCTACCACTAATTTATCGACTATGCTATTTGATCGGTTTTGTGGTTGGAATTTGAGGAAAACCGACTACTTGTGGTCGGTTTTCCTCTTTTTTTTTTAGTAGTGACTTATGTTTTCAATATTACAAAAAATTGCAACTCCCTAAACATATTACCAAAATTTCAACATATACACAGAATGCTATGTATATGTCGGCTATGTTATATATATTAATAGGGAGAGAGAGTAAAGTAATTAAAAAAGTGGGAGAGAGTGTAATTACTTCCAAAAAGGTTGGTAGTTATGTTATTTATACTTTAAAAAAAGTCAAAAATTGCTTTTTTTTTTAAGACAAAAGTCAAAAGTACCTTAACCCTACTTTTTTATTTTTGGTTTATAAGTCATTATAGTTTGACTAAGTAAAAGACATCTTTATCCCTTATGATTCTCACATATTTCAAAATTACCCTCATGTTTGTCCTAAAACATCTGTTCTCTTCTATCATTTTTGTGTTTTCTCTCTATTTTTGTGTTTCTCTCTTCAGGTTTGTATTTTTCTCTTCATTTTGTGTCTTTATTTTTTTTTTAACGGGTTGCTAGCAATTTGATGCTTGTGGGGTTTATGAGGAATTGAGAAGAATTGTTTTTTGGTAGTTCATTTGACTGAAACAACAAATTTTAATGAATCGTTAGCAATTCTGCTTCTTTTTGGGCGACTTTTATTCAATTTTCTTGAAGAAAAACGAAAATCAATAAACCTATTAAGCTGATACAATAATTTTTTCTCCTTTTTCAGTATCTTTGGTTCAATTTTCTAAAGAAAAAAATCTCATAAAACATAAATGGGTTAATTAGTGTGGCAAAATTCACAAAGAAAAATGATTTCATATAGCTGAAACAACAAATTTTGCTCCTTTTTGGATCTCTTTTGTTCAATTTTAAAAAGAAAAATGGAGCACAAGTAACTAATTCATTCATGGAAATGTTTTTTAAAAATAAATGTATTAAGTAGTTTATACTGAAATTGAATTAAAATATAAATTAATTTTAAAATAAAAATCTAATAGTAATCAACTTTATATAATGTTAACAACTAAATTTCAGATATTTTGACTAAAAAAAAGTGTTTGACAACAATTGTCTACCAAACACAACAATAATCTTTTTCAGCTTTAGCACTTTTATCCAAACATGTAATTGCTTATTTTTAAAATAAATTTCAGCACTTTTAAAGTGCTTTTTAAATGTCATTTTTTTCAGCCTATCCAAACGGACTCCTATTATGTTTGTTTCCTTTTTTTCTTGTTCTAAATTGGATAGGGAGAAAAGTTTGGGGGGGAGGATTGAGGGGGGAGAGGGGCGAGGTTGGGGGGTACAAGAGCTGGAGAGAGGCCTATAAATTCATGGCCTTTGATTGAGAAAAAAAAATAGCACTGCTATAACACATAATCTCTTATCTTTCTGTCTTAGAAATACTTTATTGTCATGGCTCGTAATTATGCTTTCTATTGCACTGTTGCACTTTTGGTGATGTCTGGTCAATGACCTTTCTCTACGCCTCCCTCACTTTTTATTTGATTTATCCCAATGTTGGTTTTATCACATATATCAATACATATGCTTCATCATTTCAACATTAGACTAATTACAATGGTATGACAAACTAGATTTTAACTCTTGATTTTCTTTTGAAATGGATTATATAGTTTATTTGGCTCAGTCACCAAGAGTGAAGATAGCTGCTGCAAATAGGGGGAACGTTCGGTCGGTTCGGTCTGATTGTTTAATATCGATTCGATTTATCTGTTTTCGAATTGACAAAAATGACATCAATAATCAAATCGAAATAAATTCGATTTGGTTCGGTTTTTACAAATTCGGTTCGGTTATTTCGAATTTTTATTTCGGTTTGAAATATTAAAGTAGTTAGCTTCTCTTTTTCATAAACTGAACATTTAAAATTGGTGAATTTTTTTAGAAAAATTATTTTTTTCAAACCTGTTTTTCATTCCCAAATATAAATAATTATAAATAACTCAACATGGATGAAACGAAATGAAGTAATCATAAACTTAACATAATACATAACATCATTAATCATTATATATAATATAATCTTGCATAAATAGTCTATAAAACAACACAAAATTCGTAAAAATAGTCCATGAAACAACATACTTTCTGCATAAATAGTTTATAAAACAGTCCAAAGTCACCAAAATAGTCCATAAAATATTTGAGTCACTAAAACAATCCACAAACAGCCTGCGACGTATGCGAATTTGCTATTAAATGTTAATTGTGAATGTGAATTACTAAATACTATATATATATATATATATATATAAAATTTTGGTTTTTCGGTTTAAACCGATTCTTTTTTAAAATCGAAAACCGAACTGAAAAATCGAAATTCTAAAATTACAAACTGAATTCGATTCGAAAAACCAAAAAATCGAAACCAAAATTAAATTTCGATTTGATTTTTTGATTTTTTCGGTTTAAACCAAAATATGCCCACCCCTAGCTGCAAGAGACGTATCGTCGATTATAACAGAACTCAAATCCAAACTAACTAATGATGACTCCAGGGGCGGCTAAATTGCATTAGAGGCCTAAGGCCAAATAAATAGAGGCCTTAAATTTTTATGTAAAAATTAACTTTTTTCTTATAAAGTCTATTGCGTTCCATCTTTTTTTGTGACATAGTATTCTAGATAAATCAAACTTATTTGAGTTATTTTTTTTTTATAAAAAAAATTATTTTTTCTACAAATAATATTTAAATCTTTCAAAAAAATCTATAATCTATTATTACTAAAAATAAAAATAAAAATGAGACGGCCGCCTTTTTTTCCATAAAGGTAGAGCCGCCCTTGGATGACTCGACGGCTAGATCTGGTAAATTTTGTCGTAACAATAGTGAATGTTATGGTAGGTGTCCCCGTTGTTACTTTAATCCTGCTACACTTTTCAGGACTTGTAGAATACCCAGATTAAACACAATATGAAAAAATCTATTGTGCTCTTATAAGTTCGAAATATGAAATGATATTTGTGTGGTCTATTTTTCTTTTCTATGAGAAAAATAAACAAATAAATAAAACGACTAAGTTCTAGTTCTACCTATAGATCAGGACAATGTCGGATGTAATATATATGAAGATCAGTTATGTTGGCCTATTACTGTTTCTGCTGTATTAGTACTTTTAATTTTAAATAAAACTCTATGATCATTTTGCTTATCAAGTCTGCAACTTCAGCTATATTACTTCGTGAACTGAATCATCATATGGTCTTAATTGCTGGTATATAATTTAAATTATGTCTTTATTATAGCTATACAATCTGACGTATATTCGTTCTCGTGATGGACATAGCGATATTGCATATGAAAGATTGTGAACTGCACTGATTTTGTTTTTTTTTCCTATATATACCAAAAAAAGAGCTGTTCCACTAAAGTTTTCTCTACTTAAATGAGTATATAAAGTAAAAGGCTATTAAAAGAAATGGATTTTGCGGTTTTAATACCGAATTGAAAAGTAGTCTGATGATTCATGAAGTTAATGATTCTCTAATGACACTATGCATATCCATAAATAATCTCATTGACAATTCCCTTAGTGAAGGAATAAAACTTTTCTGGTTAAGTAAAAATTGATGAAATTATGAAAAGGAAGTATTAGCAAGTCATGCATTTAAGAATAAAGTTTAGACTTGCATTTAAGAATAAAGTTTATAAACTGAAACTGAATCAGAGACCTAAATTTTATTTTAATATGATTTATCAGAGACCTAAAAATAACACCACGCATGAGGTGCGTTGGTCTATCTCTCACCCCAAACAACCACACCTGCAAATAGTGTGGACATAAATTTATGTTGTATAAATAATATATAATTATGTATATATAATATATAATTATAAATCAGATATGTGTGGTGTGTATATACACACACATTCATATACATTATTTATATACTCACTCCGTTTATAAAAGAATGACCTATTTTGACTTGACATAAAGTTTAAGAAAATAAAGAAGACTTTTGAATCATGTAGCCTTAAATTAAAGTTGTTTCAAATGTATCAAAATGCCTTTAATCTTGTGATCCTAAACATGTCACGTGGAAAGTTGAAATTAAAGTATTGCCAAAAAGGAAAAGGATTATTCTTTTTTAAATGGATTAAAAAGAAAAGTAGATAATTCTTTTAGGTAATTCTTTTTGAGATGGAAGGAGTAATATTTATACATTTAAGGCAAAATTTTCAATCTCGATCAATTCAAACCTCTTCTGAACAATTTCAAATTATATATACAACCTCATCTCGTTATTTGAAGTCTTTTGATACATTTTTCTCTAGAAGCGGTATTTATGGTACATCAATTGAGCTTTGAAGAAAATTTTAACATTTAATGACTAATAGAGTCTTTCAATTTTGATCAATCCAAAATCTCCTGTAAACTGTTTCAAATTTTCAATGTGAACTCTGATGTTTCAGTAGTTTTGCGCCACGAATTGAAAATTATTTGCTTCCTCGTCATAATTTACATCATGTACGGAAAGTTGAAGGGGGAGCGGGGTGTTACTCTGTATTGAGGAAAAATAGCTCATACACGTGGCAAACTAAAAAGGACACGTGGCACAAAAAGATCGGAAAAGAATATCCAGGATGATTTCATTGATAGAGTGCTCGAGATCAAATACTAGCTAATTAGCTTGATCTCAACTTAGAGATGACTGGATGATCAATATGGAGAAAAATGACAAGAACTTGTGGTCCCAGGTCAGTAAAGGACTCGTGTCTCGAAAATAAAGCAAAGAACAAAAGGACAAATACATGAGAGCGTTTATACAACAACTTGGAATCAAAATAAGCCAAAAAATTAAAAAAATATCAAAATAGATCATTTATTTAAAAAATTATCAAAATAGGTTAAACATAAAATTTATTAAGTTTTTTATTTTTTCTTAACGATCGACTAACGAATTTAATTTTTTTAAAAACGTAAGAAATTATTACGTTTTACATATTTATTTATAAAACATAATAATTTCTTACGTTTTGTCAAAAAAATATATTAAACGTAAGAATTTTATACGTTTTATACGAAAGTCGTGGTAAAAGAAAGACAATAATTTGTCCCTTCACTAAAAAAGTTACTTTTTCTGAAAATTTGTACTAAATCTTACTTTTCGTAAAAGAATTTCTTACTTTTTGTTTTGAACTTTTTGACTCCATTCTTTCTCGACACCTTTTCTTTTGAGCTTTTCTGACTCTATCTTGATTTCAAAAGAGGGATATATGAAAGAAATAAGAACTAAAGCTCAATTGGGGTAAACAAAGGATGACACAATGTTTGGATAGTAGAATGAAATGTCTTCGTCATATCAATCCTTGAAAATACAAGTACACATCATGCAATATGAAGTGAAAGATGAAGATCATTCGTGACACCTTTTTACAGCATTAACTTGAATTGAGCATGTGTGTTACTACTTCTTCTGCACTTGTCCAATCTATAACTCCATCTTTGTTGTACATCCCTTTCATCGAATGACTTATGCTTTTGTGGAGCTGATCATCTTCCTATTTCTCTTGATATAGGATTGTGCATTTACTGCTTCACCTAATTGAGGCATGCCTTTCAGTTGATGACCAAGTTTTCTTTTGATTCTCAAAATAATTACCTTAATTTTCAAGGTAGGCTTCAACTTATCACCAAATGTCTCAGCACTCTACCTATTTTCTCAAATGGTTTTTCTAACTTTAGCCCTCTAATTCAAAGTTTATGCTTAAACTGGATTTTAAGATTTGACTGAAAATTTCGCAGGCATGTCATATCATTACAATCAACATAACATGTACTGTATAAAGAAAACAAATAAACAACACATATTTAAAACATAGAAGGAAAATGACACTTCATTTAGTTGAAATTAAAAGATAGAAGGGTTTGAACATAAATGATAAAGGGAAAAAACAAGATAGATCCCGAACTACAATCCTGAAATAATTCGGATAATACCAAAGAAAATAAAATAAACTACCAAACATCCATCCTAGCAGGGAGAGGAGTGACTTTTCAATTGTTGAGCTTGACATGTTAGCCACTGGTTTACATACCAGCATGACTAGAGCTTTCTTTACTGTCAATGTTCTACACCATGATTGATATATCTTGAATCATCTTCTCAATTTATCTTTTTAAATTTCGACAATCTTTAATACTATGACCCTGAGCATCATAATAGTACGCACATAGTACATTAGGATCAAAATTTCTTGAATGCGAATTAAGAGTGTGCCCAAGGAGGGGAGTGATCATGCCCCCACTGTACTAATCTCCTAAATAAACTGACATACAACTCTCCAATTGGTGTGAAGCTATCTCTCAATTTCTGCCTCATTTCATTGTTTGGCTTGGATTGAAAATCGGGCCTAGAAGGGCTTTAGTTTGTTTGTGGAGTTAGAGGATGACTCTAAGGAGTTAGTGTGTGCCATTGTGGGTAAGATGGGTGTTGAACATATGGTTTTGCATTATATACTGGATATGGAGGTATAGGAACAACGTATAATGAATTTTGGGAGTGATTACATGGAGATTAGGCATGAACTTGGGCTTGATCCTGAGAGTAAAGGCAACATGGTCCTCTTGACTGTGCCTGCTATCCCACTATAATAGCATATGCATCTTCCTCATTCTTATTCCCTCTAACACTTCTTGAACCCTTTTGAATTACTTGAGTAGTCGATTTCATTATTGCAAAACTCATACTGCGATCGATCTTAATTCCATTTTCTATCATCTCCCCCATTTTAAGGACTTCAATAAATGGCTTGCCTAATGCAGGTAACAAGTGTTCATCATATGTTTCATCCTGCCTTGAATAAACACCTCCACTATCTTGCTTTTTTATTGGCGGTTTCACCCTAGCAGCTTGTTCACGCCATCTAATCACATATTCTCTGAAACTTTTAGTATTCTTCTTCTTCATATTAGTCAAGGATTTCTCATCAGGAATCAACTCCACATTGTATTGGAATTGTTGCATGAATTATTAGCTAGTTCATCCCAACTATTCCACTTGTCGATGTCTTGGTCAACAAACCATTCAGAAGCTAGATCTGAAAGACTCTCACCGAAATAAGCCATGAGTAATTCTTCCTTCCCACCAGCGCCCCTTAGTTGGTTACAATAACGTCTCAAATGTGATATGGGATCGTCGTGTTCATTATACCTCTCAAACTTTGGCATTTTAAAACCAAGAGGGAGATTAACACCTGGAAATATGAACAAATCTTTATATGAGACACTTTTGTATCCCTAAGTCCTTGAAAATTCTTCATAGACAATTCCAAATTTCTCAATTTTTTGGTAATTTCTAATGGTTCTACTGTCATAACAGGCTTTTCAGCATTAGGAGAAAATTCAGACGGGTGAGTATAGCCATAAAGACCAGTCAACTTAAATGTGGAACCAAGAGCATAATGCTGATCACCAAAAATATTCAATACAGAGTCACTTGTAGAGTGAGGAAGCACAACCATTGGATGGACCTCAGAAGTAGGAGCTTCATGTGGGATTAGAGCTGTAAAAACTGGAATTGCAGGTGGAGCCAAGTATGTGGTGGTTTTGTATTGAGGAGTTAGGGAATGAATATTGGAAGTATTTGGATATTATTTTCCCGGAGTAGATCCTGATGCATATTGTAGCGTGTCAACAAAAATAGGGAACTGTGTATGTGACACTGAAGGCAAGCTAGAAAGATATTCCAGATTATCAGTAGAAAATGGAGGAGGTGGAAACCCATTAGCCCAAGCTCGATGCATTTCTATCATTTGCTGCCTTAATTTCCAAATCTCTTCATTAGCTCCTAAATTCTCATTCTCCGAACTCCTTATATGTTTAGTGACAACAACCTCGGTATTCTTGTTGGCCATAACTTTCTCTTCGACTTGGTAAAATATGGAGAACCAGCCGAAATACCACAAACCAACCACCTTAAACTAACTGAACAGGAGATAACAAATGCATTAGAGTTCAACATTTCCTCAAAATCTTTTTTTTTTGGAAAAGATCACCGAACCTAAGAAGGGCGCCTACTATCTCACTCCCGAGAGAGGAGAATCAGGTGTGCATAGTTCGTGAAGTTTTGGCATAACATGGTTGATCAAACTCTCTTTTTGTTTCTTGAAACTTTAAGAAGAAAAGAAAATAACAAATTATCAAAAAAATTGATGATTTTTTGTTTGATTTTTTCAGCTTTAAAATCCCCATACAAAATGAAACCTATGATTACCACAGAAAATCTTTTTGAGTTTTCGATTTGTATTTCATATGACAATGAAGCTTGAAACTCTTAAAGGAAAATCTTTTATATTTTTCTTTTAAAGATGTATATGAAACACCTACTCTAATAAAGAGAGAAGAAAGTATTTTTTAAAATTTTTAAATAACATCATCGAACCCATGAAGGGTTGCTTGCGTATCTCACTCTCGAAAAAGGAGAATCAAGTGTGCGTAGTTCATCCAGATTGGACAATTACGAATTAAATAACAAATTAAACTTTGACTTAAGAAACACAACTAAAGACAAATGATGAAAAACGTCAATAAAATCTTTTTGAATTTTTAATTTGACACGCCATATAAAACGACACTAACAACTATGAAAGAAAAATCTTTTTAGAATTTTCATTATATCAAATGTACAAAACTTTACCATCTTTTTTGAATTTTCTTTTATAAAAAGCTCCTATTAAAAAAAACTTTTTGAAATTTCAAATTACGAATGCTTTCCAAAGAGAACAAAAGCAAAAAAACTTTTTGATGTTTTTTGTATTTTTGAGAAAATAAGTGACAAAGGTAAAAATTCTTTTGGAATTTTTTGAATTGTGAAAAAACAAAAATCATAAAGAACTATAAAAACTATGAACCTTTTTTTTGATATACTTTTCTTTTTTTTTTTCCTTTTTTTCAAATTTTCCCTTGCCTACACACACTTTCCTTTAATTCTAGCACAAACTTTTCACCAAATCAATCCATCAAATGACCCTGTTACCTTTAAAGATGCAACAATTAGCATGTAGGGTTGCTTTAGGGGTGAGTCTCCTACAAAGGACCCAGTTGGCCACGCTAGGTCTCAATATGATGCATATAAGAATGACCTAACGACCGACCTACGTTGGGGTTCAACTAACAAGGCTGTTCGGGAAGCGTATGGTCGATAGTGGTTGCGATTGCTTTCAACCTACTCCATACCAGCCGACGGATCCCCCTTCTAAAATAAGGGTGACTCAACTAGAGGTCGTGTACACAACGTGTACTACGGACTTATTGTGAAAGAAATGACTTGGGTTATGCAAATAATGCCAGATATAAACCGTTAAAACACATAAGAGAAAAACTATAAACACGTAGCACGCATGCACTTAACAAAGATAAAATAAATATAAAACATAACACAAACAATGTCTATACACCCATAATGTCAAACTAAGTCGATACAACTCCAAAATATAAGCTCGAATTCTAAAAAATCTCCAGCGGAGTTGCCAGCGCTGTCACACCCCTTTTTTAACCAAAAAAATCATTTTAAGTTTGAAAAGATTTTTATTATTAAGTGACAAAAGAAAAATATTTGTTTCTAAAAGGATTGTTTACATTAAAAACTAAGAGTCGCCACTTGGTATAAATCGACTGTGTCAAGTCACCTTTGGAAATTCTTTTTCAAAACAATTTTGACTCTTTAAAACTGATCCGCGAATAGAGATACCTGCTAAGGAATTCTGTTGACCGAGAAAAAGGTGTTAGGCAACCCTCGATCCTGTGGTTCGACCACGGTATCTTCATAGAGTATATCGGCTATTAAAAACTATAAGATGTATAAACGAAACAAACATACAAAACAAACAATCACACCAAAACAAAACAAGTTTGAAAAATAATGTCTAGTCTAATTATTACAGTTCGAAATAAAATGTACTAAAATAAACCTACACTAACCTTTACTAATCCTACACTATGCTCTATCCGATGCCTCGGGCCTTGATCACGAACATCCTTCGCATACAAGATTCTTTGGGGCATTCTCCAGTGAATAAATACAAATGACCTCGGGGCATTCCCTGGCTAAATGAATACATTTCCCAAATGTGAGAAAAACTGAATCATTCAACAAACATTCCAAACACTCAGCAATCCAAAAGTTCTAAATTTGCCTACCCGAGCCTACCATTTGCATACCCATCTCGACCTATCTTGGTATTACCACATTGAACAACATCAATGAATCAAAACAACTAACACTTTCTTTTAATCAATTTTTAATTTTCGTCCCATACAACCAATTTTAATTCTCAAACAAGATATAATTTCATCATGCAATCCATAATCATGAAAATCAAACACCGAATCAAAACAAACAATAATTCACACCATCATTCACATAAATATCATGAAATTATAAAGAAAGAGGTAAAAATTGGACCTCAAATATTTGCTTTCAATAAAGTTGCTCCTTTCGACTGAAACCGCAAATGAAACCTTAAATTGAAATTCAACAATGAACAAAATCCACTCAATATCGAGAAATAACGACCCAAATAGATTCAAAACTAGTGGAAAACCTTAATACCAACCCCCAAATCTCAGATTTCAAACTAATCATCAATGAAACCGCTAGAATCGAAGCAGGGTTGTCGTTTGTATCTGTTCGGAGCTCCAACAGATCAGAAAATCAATCAAATGGGTCTCCTCGGCTATATTTTGTTAGAGAAAAATTAGAAAAACACAGAGAAATGGTAATTTGGGGCTGTGAACGACCCAATTCCGTGGGGATATTCTGATTCTAGCAAAAACTCACCAAAAAAACATTCCAATCGACCCGATTTACTCTCTCTCGATCTCTCCTCTTTCTATCTATCTCACAATCTCTCTCTTTCATGAACCTCTCCCTGTTCCCCCCGATTCCATCTATCTCTTAATCATATCTCAGTGTGTGTATGTTAAAGAACTTTCTGTGTGAGTGATGTGTAGTCTATGGTGATGAATAGAGAATAAAACTTCTATGTTCACTGTGAATTATCGATGGTGGAGTGTGTGTTTATGGCGTCCAGCTTGTGTGTGTGAGAATTCAATCTATGATGAGGATGAGTGGCGTATCGGTAAGTATCGGTATGTGTAATTCTATGGAAAACTAGAAAAATGAAGTGTGATGTAATGTGAATTCCCTATGGGCCCCTATCTATTTATGAGGTGTGTGTATGTATCTGTTAGAGTATGTGTTAGTGTGTTAATGGCAAAGTGAGTGTGGGTAATTTTGTGTGCTATGTGCGTACAGTGAGAAAGATGGTCAATCCATGTACTGTTAGTGGATATTGGTATATTAGTGATAAAAATAGAGCTTTTCTCTATCCCCCCATGTCATGTGTGAGGTGTGTATATGTATTGTGAGGCCTGTGTGTATCCCACCCTATATGTGAGTGACGTAGTGTATATATCGTAAGGAGACTGTAGGGTAGGGGGTACATGGGTATAACACCCCGAGTCTGCACCCCTAATGTCATACGGTGCTTATGACCCCAAAGGACCATAGCTAACCCATGACTGATATCTGCTGTGAGAACTAAGTAACTATACTATAATAAATTTGGAAAAATAGGCTGAAATGCCATAAGGTTCAAAACCCAAAATACTGATAAAGAATACCAACTGTAATCTTAATTTGTACAACTGAATACTATCTGAAAGTCTAGTCTGAAAGCCTTTATCTGTCTGAATATAGAGTTGATGGGACAAGTCCCCAACTAACTCCGACTGCTAAAATAAACTAAATACTAAAATAATGAAATGATATGATAACTTTGTCCTCTAATTATGAGGACTCACCACTAGGTCTGCTAAGTACGGTCAGGAGCCTGTGAGTTTGACCCTATGATATAAAACATCATATCATAAAAAGAAAAAGTATGCATCAATACTTCGAGATCGCGTCGACCCATTGTTTTGGTCACCCAAACATGGTTCAAACGAGGTCCGTAAAATCTAAAACTCACCCGAAGTGACCTACTGACATTCCTGGCCATGAATCAACCAAAAAAATTGATATTTTAAGGTCATAAGGGTCATAGAATAGTATCACCAACTTTTGAAGGCTAAAATACTTCTAAGTATAAACACTTAGCTGAAATTTCTAAGTTTGGGACCTCTTTTCAAGCTTTAACGAACTTAGTTAAGCTTAGAATTTTGTGAGGTCTTACAATATCTCCCCCTTGGGAACATTCGTCCTCCAATGAGACTGACTAAGATGAGAAACACTGATAGACTGAGCTTACACATTAAACATGCATATCTGATGAATGGAATACCTGATTGAAACTACTGATTAGCTGAGTTTTCAAACTGAACATGCATATCTGATGCATGAGTACATTGTTGAATTGATTCATAAATGTATGACTATCATGAAGATGATATGCATTGGAAATGAATACCAAATTTTATTATAACTGAACATGGAACTGAGCAAATCTAAGAAAGACTGTTACCTTGAGCTGAGTCTGAGTTTGCAGAGAAGAGGTGAGGATACTTAGTTTGTATATCTTATTTTGCTTCCCAAGTAGCTCTCTCAACGGAATGATTCCGCCAAAGAACTTTGACTAGCAGAACTTATTTGTTCCTCACTCTGCGAACCTGATGATCGTGAATTTCGACTGGGATCTCTTCATAAGAGAGGCCGTTCTGAACATCTATACCCTCTATAGGGACTACAACTAATGGGTCACCTATGTACTTCTTTAACAAGGAGACGTGAAACACTGGATGTACTGAAGCTAAGTCAGGGCAACTCAAACTCGTAAGATACCTTTCCAAAATGGTTGAGAATTTGGTAAGGACCAACATATCGGGGATTGAGTTTCCCTTATTTCCAAAACTCTTCACTCCCTTCTTAGGAGAGATTTTTTAATACACATAATCACCAATCTCAAACTCGAGATCCTTCCTTCGCACATTTGCATACGACTTTTGTCGGCTCTAAGATGTCTTAAGCCTTTCCATGATCAACTGTACCTTTTCTAAGGTATCAAGTACCAAGTCAGGCCTTACCACTGTGGACTCACCCACTTCAAACCAACCAATAGGAGATCTACATCTCCTCCTATACTGCGCCTCAAAAGGAGACATTTGAATACTAGAATGATAATTGTTATTATATGTGAACTCAATCAAGGGCAAGTGGTCATCCCAAATACCCTTAAATTCAATAGCACACACTCTTAATATATCTTTCAAAGTTTGAATGGTCCCTTCTGCTTGACCATCTGTCTAAGGGTGAAAGGCTATACTGAGGTAAACTTGGGTACCAAGACCCTTTTGGAAGGATTCCCAAAAGTGAGAGGTGAACTACGTACCTCTATTTAGATGATGGACAATAGAACTCCGTCCAATCTGACCAACTTTGTAACATAGAGCTTGGCACAATCCTTGACTAAATAAGAGGTACGAACTGGTAAGAAATGAGCTGATTTGGTCTTCCTATCTACAATGACCCAAATTGAATTATGCTGATGACGAGTACGGGGTAAACCCATCACTAAGTCCATGTTTACTTTCTCCTACTTCCACGTGGGAATACTGAACTATTGCATGGAACTACAAGGTTTCTGGTGCTCAATCTTAACCTGCTGACATGTAGAGCACTTAGCCACAAACTCTGCAATGTCTCTCTTCATTCTACTCCACCAATAGATCTCCCATAAATCGTAGTACATCTTAGAGGACCCTGGATGAATAGAGTAATGCGCACCATGAACTTTTGCAAAAATTCATTACCTTAAGTTATCTATACCTGGCATGCATAACCAACCCTGGCAACTAAATACACCATCTCCCCCTTGGGAGAAAACCTCCACTTTTTGATCTCTGACTAAATCTTTCAACTTGTCTAAACTGAGATCTCTCTCCTACTTTTCCTTCACTTCAAAAACCAGAGACTGAACTATTTTGTACCTATACACTTCCCTCTGCTGAATCAACTAAGCGGCCACCTAGTTGGGCAAGATTATGAACTTTCTAAACTAACTTCTTCTTATTATCCTACATGTGAGCAATACTACCCATAGACATCCTACTGAGAGCATCAACCACTACATTGGCCTCGCCCAGGTGATACAAGACACTCATGTAATAGTTTTTCAACAACTCTAACCACCTTCTCTGATGTAGGTTCAGATCTTTCCGAGTGAATACATACTGCAGGCTCTTGTGATCAGTGAACACATCAACATATACCCCATATAAATAATGCCTCCAAATCTTTAAGGAAAACACCACAGCTGCTAACTCAAGATCATGACTGGGACAATTATTTCATGAGGCTTAAGCTCTATATAGGAATAGGCTATGACCTTACCTCTATGCATCAAAACACACCCCAAACCAACTTTGGAAGCATCAAAATATACCACAAAATCATCTGAACCTTCTAGTAGAGTCAAAACTGGGGCTGTAGTAAGTCGAGTCTTTAACTCCTGAAAACTTTTCTCACAAGAATCTATTCACTGGAATTTGAATTTCTTCTGAGTCAATCTGGACACGAGGGATGCAATAGATGAGAATCCCTCAAGCCAAACCCAAGAAACTCCTAATATCCGATGGAGAGATGGGTCTGGGATAGTTTTTCACTGCTTTGGTCTTTTAAGGATCCACTTTAATTCCATCACAAAAAAATATATGTCCAAGGAAAGCTACCGACCTTAGCCAAAATTTGCACTTACTAAATTTGGCGAATAACTAATGGGCTCTGTAACACTATTCTGAGATAGTCTGCATATTCGTGTTCACTGCGGGAGTAGAGAAGAATGTCATGAATAAAGACTATGATGAACATGTCTAAGTACTGCTTGAACATGCAGTTCATCAAGTCTATGAAGGCTAATGGAGCATTGTTAAGACCAAATGACATGAATAAGAATTTGAAGTTTCCATACTTATTTCTGAAAGATATTTTTGGAATGTCATATTCTCTGACCCTGAGCTGATGATAGCCTGATCTGAGGTCTATCTTAGAGAAGTAACTGCTACCCTGAAGTCGGTCAAACAAGTCATCTATTCTAGGAAGTGGATACTTATTCTTGATCGTGACTTTATTTAGCTAATGTTAGTCTATATATATCCTGAGAGAACCATCTTTCTTATGCACGAATAGAATTGGTGCACCCCAAGGAGATATGATGGGTCTAATGAATCCCTTATCTAGGAGATCGTTTAACTGTTTTTTAATTCTTTGAGTTTTTTTTGAGCCATTCTGTATGGTGGAATAGATATAGGCTGAGTATCTAGAAGAAGGTCTATTCTAAAGTCAATTTCCCTTTTGGGAGAGACACTGGGAAGATCTTCGGGAAATATATTAGGAAATTCATATGCTACTGATACTGACTCAAGATTAGGGGTCTTTAAACTAGAGTGTTGAACTCGAACGAGATGATACACACATCCCTTATATATCATTCTTCTCTCCCTCAAGTAAAAAACAAGCTGACCCCTAAGTGCTGAAGTACTATCCCTCCATTCAAGGACAGGTTCATTTAGAAATTGAAAATGGACAATTCGGTTTCTGCAATCATCTGAATCATAACATGAATAAAGCCAATCCATGTCGAGAGTGACATTAAAATCTATCATCTCTAATTCTACTAAGTCTGCTAAAGTAACTTTCTGAGATGCCATAACCAGATAGTTCCTGTATACCCGTCGGGCTATGATAGATTTACCCACTAGGGTAGAGACTGAGAAGGTCTCTGCTAGGATTTTGGGACTGACTCTGAAGTTAATAGGTATGTAAGGAGTTATAAAGGAAAAAAACTCCTGGATTTAGCAAAGAATAAACGTGTAAATGATAAACTTGTAATGTACTAGTGACTACATCAGGAGAACTTTCCTGATCCTGTCGGGACTGAAGTACATAGAGTCTGTTTGGGCGCTGCTTACTGGTGGCACTGGAAGCGGTACCCTGCTGATTTGGGCGACCAAACTAAGTTGAAGAACGATTATACTGACCCTGAAAATCTAATTGAGGATAATCTCTGACCCTATGGCCTGGCTTGCTATATATTAAACATACATCACTGCTATCCCTACAGACACCCTGCTTGTTTCTGCCATATTTATGGCAAAGAGGATTTGTTCGGGCACTGCTAACACTACTATGAGGATTAGGGCCTGGTGCCCTATCTCTATTACCGTTTTTGAATTTTGGCACTAGAGAAATGGCTAGGGACAGATCTGGAACTAAGGATTTCGGGCGGAACTGAGAACGATTTCCAATTTCTGACTTAGGTTGAGCAAAGTTGAAGCTACCTATTCTAGCTATCTTGTTCTCCCTCTCTTTCTCCCTATTCTTAGCCTTCTCTATCTGTTGGGAGTAGACCATGAGCCTGGATAAGTCCATCTCCTTAATAATCATTGTGGTCCTACACTCCTTGAGCACACTGTTAGACATGCCAGACATAAATTTACTCACCTTAGATCTGCTATCTGCTACCACATGAGGAGCGTATCTGGATAGCTGAGTAAACTTAAGAGAATACTCTTTCACTGTCATATTTCCCTGCTTCAGATTAATAAACTCCAAAACCTTCACTTCTCTTAACTCCAATGGGAAGAACCTATCTAGAGAAATAGTGTCAAACTTCTCCCATTCTATGGGCCCTGTATCTACGACCCTCTCTGCTTTCCATTACTTGAACCATGAGTGAGCCACATCCCGCAACTGATATATGGCCAACACAACACTCTCACTAGCTGTCACCCCCATAATATCTATAACTTTCTGCACCTAATCAATGAATTCCTGTGGGTCCTCATCTGACTTAGACCCGGTAAAGGTTGGAGGGTTCATTTGGGTAAAGTACCAAATTCTAGTTGCAGTAGTGTTGGCCAGTGGATTGGCTGGAATGGCAGCTGGACATTTATTCTGGGCTACCACAGAATAGGCTAGAGTGGTAAAAGCTGCTCTGAATTCCATGTGGGAGACATGCTCATCCAGGGGATCTGCCTGAATGGACGGAGGTGCTAGCTTATTTCCTGTTCTTCTTTCGTTGTTCTTTTTGGGAGGCATGTTCTATAAATGGAAGTAAGAAAAGGATTAGACTGAGAGTATATCTTGAGCTCATGCTCATTCGCACGATATGAATACTGAAAGAAGGGAAACTTTTTCTAAAATTGCCTCATAGCCTCTTGTCCAAAGTTTGGCATGCTACACACCCATTCACAAAACCCTACTAGACGTGGCTTTTAGACTTCCTAGGACTCTGTTGAACCTTAGGCTCTAATACCAAGTTTTTAACATCCTGAGTTTGCACCCCAAATGCCACACGGTGTTTACAACTCTGAAGGACCATAAACTAACCCATGACTAATATCTTCTATGAGCACTGAGTAATAATACTATAATAAATACAAAAACTAGGCTAAAATGCCATAAGGTTCAAAACCCAAAATAATGATAAAGAATATCAACTGTAATTATAATTTGTACAACTGAATACTATTTGAAAGTCTAGTCTAAAAGCCTCTATCTGTCTGAATATAGAGTTGATGGGACAAGTCCCCAACTAACTCTGACTACTGAAATAAACTGACTACTGAAATAATAAAATAATATGATAACTTTGTCCTCGAACAATGAGGACTTACCACTGTCTGCTGCTGATAGTCTGGGTCACTAAGTATGGTCAGGAGCTTGTGTGTATGAACCTATGATATAAAATATCATAGTGCAAAATAAAAGGTATGCGTCAGTACTTTGAATGTACTAGTATGCTAAGTGAGGTAGGCTGATATGCAAGGGTTCATATGCATAAACAATAACTGACTGAATAGCATGAATACAACTGAATGAGAGTACATGTATAACTAAAACTGATGAAACACTATTTATGAAATACTGTACACATATCTATATACGCTATTTTTGAGATCATAGTAACACTGGATACTGAGTTCTGATAACTGAATGACTGATATCTGAGTTTACTGATAACTATATTACTGATGTTTGGTGACTATTTTTGATAGTCCTAATTCTGTAGAACTGAAATAAGTTCTATACTAAGCTGGGTGACTGTATTTGATAGTCCTGATTCTGTAGAACTGAACTGAGTTTTATACTGAGACTAAAACTGAAACTATGGGAGGTAATCATCTAACTGATATGCCCCTCTCTGAACTGATTTGGGTCCAACCTATAACCCTAGCTTGAAGGGTGTCAGTATCGTACCACGGGTAAAGACAAGTGCTGAGTCACCCTCATCTAGCAGGTGCCCTAAACGAGAATGGTGGTACCCTCAACTAGTAGGTAGAAAACTTTATCAACCCTCAACTAGTAGGTTAATGTCTTAAACTACACTGGCTACGTAGTTCTAGAACGCTAGGACTGCTTTTAAGAATCACACCCTCTACTGGCAGGTGTGTCCCCATATTTGGGTTCACTCGGTGCTGAATCCTATTCCTAACTGAATAGACACTGAACTAATTTCTAAACTATTCTAGGCTAGACTGAACTATTACTAATTATGTTAACTGACTGAACTAGACTGAGTTCACTGAGTACTGTAATTGATTAAGTGTTCTGAGTTCTATTTCCTGATTGGATATACTGAGTTCTATACTAACTGAATGCTACTATACGTGACATTACTGAGGCTATTCTAAAGCTACTGTAATTCTAGGTAAACAACTATATTGTCAGGTGTTAGATACCCCCAGGACTCGATAACATGAAAAGTAAATCATACCATGATCTTGAAAAGCATTACAATGTTCATAACTCATTCATAGAGATATTTTATCAAACACTTGTAAGACATAAGCTTGTACATATGCTAGCATGCCGTGATTTCCCCATTTAATCCACATGAACAATTTATCAAACACTTGGGGAACATAATCTATGCACATAATACAAATCAACATGTAGGCATCATGATTTCCAATCCCAACTTATAAATTCAAGGGCTTTAACATGAATTCATATAATACTACACATGTCCAATAAATTTACATGAATCTTGTAATACATCATGAATTAGAAACTCAATTAATATCATAATCATGAATACATTCAAGCCCAACATGGAATTCATAAATTCAATAAACTTGAAGTTTTAAAAGAGGTTCTTGAACTCCAACGGTTGAAGGAAGCCCTTGGATGAACACCCAACATACCTTGGTTGTTATTTCTCTGAAAGTTGCGGAGAATTTCTTAAAGCTTGAATCTTGAATTGGAAGCCCTACGGTTTTGTTTCTTGAGTAATTTTGAGAATAATGAGTGTTTTAGCCCTAAGAATGACTAAATCTTGTGTTTTTGGGGCTGAATACGGGTGGAAAATGACCCAATTACCCCTTTAAATGTAGGTTTTTAATGACTGAAAGCATGTCCAGTAACGTGCATACCGGCGCACCGTATTGATGGCATTAATGTGATGGCCAACACGCCGCGTCGATTTCACGTTAGTTCATTGGAATTGCACTGAAAGCTGGAAAAATTATCTGTCGATGCGATGGGCGCCGCAACGCATTAAGATCGCTTTGACCCACTGTTTTGGTCACGCAAACATAGTTCAAATGAGGTCCAAAAAATTCAAAACCCACCCGAAGTGACCTACTGACATTCCTAATCATGAATCAACCAAAAAAATTGATATTTTAAGGTCATAAAGGTCTTAGAATAAGATCACCAACTTATGAAGGCTAAAATACTTCTAAGTATAAACACTTAACAAAAATTTCTAAGTCTGGAACCTTTTTTCAAGCTGTAACGGACTAAGTTAAGATTAGAAATTTTACGAGGTCTTATACTGGGGTATATGGGGGTTGGGGTGTATGGAATAGAGTGGTTAGGATGGGATAAAATTTGTTAGGATGAGGTATCAAAAATGACTAAGAGTTTGTTGGATTTGTTATTGAGCGGAAATTATTACACGAGTGAAGGTACGTGGTAAGGCGGGGTAAAAATAATAAAATATGACTTTAGAGAGGGACAAAATTACGTGTCTACAAACACTAATCAATGTTTTTATCTATCACATTGTGCATTGTATTGCTAGCTCAAAAAAGTTGTCATTTGTTCTTCTATTTATTCATGTGAGAGACCCAACTATATTCGAGAAATATTTTGATGTGCCTCTAATTAAGCCAAGGAAATTCTATTTCAAGGGGCTTCTAACTGCACCTGGTTGTACTAGCATCATACCAGAACGTGAAGTAGGTACATTTCATGGTTCATTTCAGGTTATTATTCTCTGCAGTAGGTACATCGTGATTATATTTTCCTTCATATGTGGTGATAAAAACTTTGGGATCATGAGAAGCCCTCTTCACGCATTTCCTGATAGGGCATCTAGCATTTGTGCACTTGTAATAGCTCCTGCATGACATAAAAATTAGGAAAAAATATAGACCATTCATGATTAGAGAAAAGAAACCTCAAAGCTAGATGAGGAAATTTTGAAATGCATTGACTAAACAAAATCCAACAAGCCGCTGAGAATTGTTAACTGGCATACAAGGTAGAGAACTAGAACCTACACAGCAAATCAAAGACCAAAATATAGCAAAACTAAACAAAATAGAGTCTATAAAACAACACTGATAGAAACAGTTTGCCTCATGTCTCTCACAGCAAAACGACCCAATAGTGGATATTCAGCAAAGGTTTCAACCATTTGGATCCTTCTGAGCAGTACTCTTCTTCTAAGTAGTAATTACATAATTTGGTATGACTTTTCTTTTAAGATGTTTGCCACTCTTCAACACAGAAGGTCTAGCAGGTAATTCGGTAACATGCACAGAGGTCTAACAATTAGCACTATGTCCACCTAGTCTATTCAATATCTCTAAAAAATCATTAGTAACATGTAATGCTTCATCGGGTACATCAGCAGTAAGTGATTTCATAATTTTTGTACCTTTCTGAAACAAAAATAAAAAGTAAAGAAACTAAAATAAATAAAATAAAACAGATAAAGAATTTATTACTCGAGTTAAGTTCAAATCAATTTGAGAGTTAATCCACAACTGAGAGTTATCCTAAAAGTCATCATTTTCATTCTGTTTAGTTGAATTTATACCCTCTTCAGGTTGACTTGAAGATGCCTCACTAGATTTTTTATCTCATTTATGTAACGCCTCGAAATCTAGTTCCCAGGATGCCACATGGTGCTCTGAACTACAAGTAGTCCTGAGCTAACCCTGGTTGCCTTCTAACACATCTGAATTTCAATATAGGGAAATATATGTATAAAATCATGATAAAATACAGAAAATAATATGAATAATCTGAATATATCTGAAGGTACTAATATCATCAATCTGATTAAACAAATACTGACAAGTCTGAATATGACAACTGAGATCTAAGACTGAATCTGGTAATCTAACAAACCTCTACTAACCGAGTCTAGAGAGTCACTGGGATAGGCCCCATCTGACTCAAACTATCTGAAATAAATAAAGGAACATCTAGTAAGAAAATAAAACATAGATAACTAAGTCCCCAAACTATGAGGACTCACCAACTGTAGGGATGTAGATGTGATGCTCAAAAATTACTATCGCTGCTGAGATTGAGCACCTAAACCTACATTATGAGACAATGTAGCATATAGACGTATATGTAGATCTGTACTTTGATGATGTACTGAGTATATGGGGGTGCATGCAATAAGTAAGTATTATCATCACAGTTTATAGTAAACATCATGCATGCTAAATGTAAATAACTCACGTATCTGAAAATTGAAAGTCAAACCATTAATAAGAAGACATGTAATCTAAATCTTGTGAGCCACTACACTTAGTTTTGAAATCTATATTATGTTCTTATTCTCAAACCATATAGGATAAGTGAAAAAGTTCTCATCTTTTATGTCTGAGAACTCAAAATTGTAATTCTGTAACTGAAATCTTAAGTAAAATAATGTCTGAATAAGTTTGTGAGCCTTTACACTTAGTTTCTGAAATCTGGAAAATACTTCATCTTAGGGCTTTAAAGAAATTAGTTTATTTGAAAGGAGGTTCTCTTAACCAACATAAACTATGTGAGCTAACATGCAGTCCAATGTCTCATCCTCCTAAAGAAGAAACCTCACGTTGGGGAGAGGTATCATACTCTTGCCAAAGAGTATAACTTGTGCTAATTGATCATATCTATAACTGCCATCCACATAGAAGTGGGAATAATCTGATAATCTATACCTATGTTAGCTATGTAGTTCTGTGGAAGTAGGATGTGCTAAACCCTCACTTCCCCCTCGTTGCTAAATACTACTCCCTTATTATTTGCTACGCTCATTCTGTTGGAAATCCACTTTTAAAAATAGCATAAGGGTTTATCTTAAACTAAATATGCATTTATCTTTTTAAATCTGTAAATAAAGTTGATCTAAATTCTATAAAGTGGATTCCATAGCTAAATTGATGATCAAAGATCAAAGCTTTTCTGAAAATCTAAAAATAATATGTTCACAAGATGCTTAAAGCATCAACCATTCTTGAAGTAACCATATTCAATCTTGGGATAAATGACCCACGCATCAATCTTAGGTTAAATAATCAAAATGTTCATACTTGATAATATGATTATTGATAAATCAACTCAAAACCTGAAAATTTCAGCAATATACATGGAAATATAAACATAATCATGTAATTCAACTTCTAAATCATGGAACATATTATAATCTTGCCAATAATGGTAATGGGTATAAACCCTAACTTGAAATTCATGGAAAATCATATATAATTCAGAAAGTTTGTAATTAAAATAAAGTTTTGGGCACAAGGATAAAAGGATTATCCTTGTTCAAACCCCACAAACCTTAATTGATGATCTAGTTGTTAATACTTGAATCTTGGATCTCTATTGATGCTTTGGAGATGAATTCTTGGAGTTCTTAACTTGGAAATTCCAAATCTTGTGTTTCCTTGGAAGATTAATAGAGGAATTTGAGTTGCTTGGGGAGAAAGCTTGATGAGCTAGGATTTTGTTTGAGAGAAATTTGATGAAAATTGAATGTAAAGTGCTTTGGGGGGGGGGGAGGTTTAATCCAATGTTTAAGACAGACTAGGGGATGGGAGGATAACCAAAATTCCCTCTTTAAACTTCCAAACGAAATTGAAAAATGCAAAATTTTACGAACTTGGTGGCCACTGTGATGTGCCACTATCGTGGTGGCTTACTGGAAATCGACAAATGGAAACTGGGCAGACTCCGTGACGCGGAGCATCACGGTGCCCCTTTGGAATGCCATTTTGGCACATGGCGCGATGCGCCATTAGCGTGCTGGACCTCTAGAAATTGGCCATCTCTGTGACATACCAATATTGCAAAGGGCCACTGTAAAATGACAATTAGAAATTAACACTGCTCCGCAACGCGCTAATGGTCCAAATGACAGTGTTTTGTGACTGGAACTAAAAATAGCCATAACTTCTTATCCGATTATCTGATTTAGGCGAATATTATATCATTGGAAATCTTATTCAATTTACTATGCCATGGAAAATTCAAATCTACAGAATTCCACATAAAATAAAAACCATTCATTTTAAGAGATCATCTTTGACATTTTTGGGGTGAGTTTAAGCTAAGAAAATTGCGGCTTATTACAATTTATAATGACCTCTAGCATTATGATCATCGATTTTGCAAATTGAACATCTTCCTTTTATAAAGCCCTTCTTGGATAACTTTTGAGTTCCTGTATTTTCAGCCTTTTTTCTGCTCTCTTTTCAGTATTTTTAGTAACTATGGTTGTTTTTCGCTTTTCTAATTCTTAGTCTTATTTAGTCCTATTCTTGGGCTTTCTCCCTTTTTTTTCCTTCACAATTTTAGGAGGAAGAATTTCTACACAGTCCACAACTTTTGGCGAATGATCTTCATGATTTGTTGGGTTGATGTAATGTGAATACACACTCTTGAAAGTATCAACATGATAGAATACATTCACAGACTTATCTATTTTTTCATTGTTTCCAATAATAGAAACATAGGCATGAGTACACGACAATCTAGTTAAATCAAACCTTCTACAAGTACAACTCTTAGCCACCAAATTCACCACATATAGTCCATTAGGTTTGATAACTCTAACTGTAACACCCCAATTTTCTGAACTGAAATGCTACACAGTGTTCATGACCCCGAGGTACCACAAGCTAACCCATGACTGATATCTGTACCTGTATATTGCTTAACATACATATAATATGTGAAAAACAAAAACAATATACCATATGGTTCAACTAAAATAGTTATAACATCCCTGTGGGTGAAAAATACCCAAGATAACTTAAGTTTGAAGCAAAACTGAACTAAATCTGAACTGTATCTAAAAGCCTCGAAGTACTGACTGAATAAGGAGTGGAAAGAACATATCTCCAACTAACTCCATAAACTAAAAACTAACTGAAATAATAAATAAATCGAATCATATCATCCTCGAATGAAGAGGACTCACTGTACTCTGTATACTGGAATGCGACTGCTACTGCTGGTCTGGAACTCGTGTCTCTGAACCTATGGTGTAACATAAAGAGAAAGAACCATAGCGCGAATGCATCTGTACAACTGGAGTACTGAGTATACGAGTGAGGTAGGCTGAACATAACTAGGGTTACATGCATGAACAATGCTAACTAACTAATTGATATGAACGTGAGAGTGCAAACATGTATATATAGAAACTGAGATCGCGAATGCTTGATAGATAAATTTGTACGCTAATACATAGTTTACTGATAACTGATCATGACTGATACTGTAGTTCTGAATACATGGGTTACTGTGTGTGACAATCTTGCATCTGATAGAACTATCTGAGTTCCGTACTATAATTAAATTTGACTGTATCTAACAGTCCTGGTATACTGGTATCTAAAGAACTGTCTGAGTTCTTTTACTGAGACTGAATCTAAAACTATGGGAGATGGTTGTTTAACCGACATGCCCCAATAATGTATATAGCTAAGTTGGGGTCCAATCTCTACCCCGACTGGAGGGGTATCAATACCGCACCACTGGTAAGGACAGTTGTGAGTTACCCTCATCTTCCAGGTACTCAAATGAGAATGGTGGGAACCCTAAATTGATAGGTTAAGCCACCTCATCAACCCTAGTCTGATAGGTTAAGATATCTCACCTATGCTGGCTACGTAGTTTTGGAATACAAGAATGACTGCTAAGAATCACACCCTAAACTGGCAGGTGAGTTCCCATCCTTGGGTTTACTCAATGCTAACTTCTACTCCCATCTGAAGAGACTGAACATGATTTAACTTCCTGTACATGGACTGAGTAACTGACTTTCGTTGACTGACAAAATAGCACTACTATCTGAGAATATGCTGAGATCATGAGATTTTGGAGGTTTTCTGAGTCACATAACTGACTGAGTTCCATAGATCATGGCTTGACTAAGATTATTGGGGTAACGTAACCTTGCTCTAGGTACATAACTATATTTTTTGGGTATGAATACCCCGAGGACTCGATGGAAGGAAACTGACACACATGACATGACTTGATCACAAGATTTGAGTCCACAATTCATAATATCGTACATAAGGGATTTCATACTAAGCATGGTTATCAACAATGTATTGCATGGAAAGGATTTCATGTCACATGGAAGTACTTGCACAACCTTAATATCATGTTCATTGCATAATCATACTAGCAACACATACCAATAACATGGAAGTTCATGTTGAATAATCTTAACAATTGACATAGCTTGTTATTTAAATACTATGTGGTCATGGGAACATAATTTTTAGCATTCTAGGCATTTTAACAAACACCTTGCATGCACACTTTGGGGCATAGGTTTTCTCAACAATTTTAATCATCTTGAACTATCCAAATTCATGGGTTTTAACTACAAACATGCATACATCATGGAAGTCAACTTAAATTAATATCTTGAAGCTTAATCAATGATAATTAACATGAACAACATCACATAACAACAGGGAAATCAAAGTTTCTCATTTAAAAGCATGGTTCTTGAACTCTATGAATGAAAGGGGTCAATAGATGAACACTATGCATACTTGACCTAGGGTTCTTGACGTTTTTGAACTCGAAGGGTTTGAAATCCTTTGATTCTTGAAGAGGATTGGGTCTTGTTCTTGGATATTAAATTTAGAGAGAAAGCCTCATTTTTGTTTGTGAAATAATAATGAGCATAATGGTTGAATTCGGACTTATCTGGGTATATGTAGGCGAGTGATAAGTAACCAAAAATACCCCTATTAAAATGACCTAGAAATAAAATAAACATAGCGTGTGATAGTCCGACTGACGGTCTGTCAGGCACTTGATGGTCCGTCATTTAGCCCGTCAGACGTGGACCAGAAATGGGGTTCACTGGATAAGAGTTGATGGCCTGGATGATGCTCCGTCAGTACTTTGACGGTCCGTCAACTCATCTGTCAATCCTTATCTAGTATGTGGCTCAACTGCCTTGGCTGTGATGGTCAAAGTGGCGGTCTGTCACTTTTGTGGAAGTCCGTCAACTTGGCCATCATACCTGGGCGTTTCTGATAGTTCCAAGTAAAACATCCATAACTTCCTCGTCTGATGTTGGATTTGGACAAAATTGGTGTCGTTGGAAAGCTAACTCAATTTTCCATGTGATAGAAAGTGAAAATATCAAAAATACCACGTGTACAAAGATAGTTTTGCATTTTAAAGTTAGTCATAGCATCCTTAAGATGGTTTCTAGCTAGGAAAAAGGCACGGGTATTACAATATCTCCCCCTTGAGAATATTCGTCCTTGAATGGAACTGACTGAGAGGGAAAACAATAATCCAAACATGAGTAGCTCAAACATGATCTTATGACTGACAAACTGAATGTGTTATACGGAACATGCATATCTGATGCACGTGTAACTGATTCATGAATGCATGATTGAGGTTCTCGCAATGAGAATGCATATCTGATGCATAATTATTTACTGGATTGATACATGTTTGCATGACTGAATATGCAATGGTACTTGATACAAAATTTGTGATGGAACATGAACACGAAACAAAATATCAAGTTGTATTGAATGCTGAACGTGAAACTGATTAAGCTTAAGAAGGACTGTAACCTTGATCTTGATCTGGGTTGACGGATAAAAGGATAGGGTACTTGGTATGCATGTCTTCTTCTACTTCCTAAGTAGCTCCCTCAACGGACTGATTTTCCCAAAGAACTTTGACTAGAGGGACTTCTTTGTTCCTCAGCCTACGAATCTGATAGTCTAAAATTTTGACTGGAATCTATTCATAAGAGAGGATATCCTGAACATCATGTTCTGAATAGGGACTACAACTGCTGGGTCACCTATGTACTTCTTGATCAAGGAGACATGTAAGACCGGATGAACTGAGGCTAGATCTAAAGTCAATTCGAGCTCATAAGCTACCTTACCAAAGCGACTGAGAATCCTAAAGGGACCGACATAGCGGGGACTGAGTTTTCCTTTCTTGCCAAACCTCTTCCCTTCCTTCATAGGAGAGATCTTGAGATAGACATAGTCATTAACCTTGAACTCGAGATCTTTTCTATGAACATCTGCATAAGACTTCTTTTGGCTCTGAACAGCCCGAAGTCTCTCTCTGATCAACTAAACTTTCTCTAAGGCGTCGACTACCAAGTCAGGACCGATGACTGAGGCCGCACTAACTTCGAATCAACCGACTGGAGATCTACACCTCCTACCATAGAGAGTTTCGAATAGAGCTATCTGAATACTAGAATGATAGCTATTGTTGTATGCAAACTCAATCTAGGGCAAGTGGTCGTCCCAACTTTCCTTGAAATCAATTGCACATGCCCTTAGCATATCTTCAAGAGTCTGAATGGTCCTCTCTTCTTGGCCATCTGTCTGAGCATGAAATACTGTATTGAGATGGACTTAGGTACCAAGACCCTTTTGGAATGCTTTCCAAAAGTGATAGGTGAACTGTGTACCTCTATCCAAAATGATAGATAATTGAACACCGTGTAATCTGACCAACTCCCTGATATAGAGTTTGGCATAATCCTCGGCTGAATAAGAGGTACGAACTGGAAGGAAAGAAGTTGACTTGGTCATTCTATCTACAATAACCCAAACTGAATCATGCTGATGACGAGTTCGAGGCAAACCCGTCACGAAATCCATGTTCACTTCTTCCCACTTCCAAGTAGGAATGGTGAACTCCTGCATGGACCCACTAGGTTTCTGATGCTCTATCTTAACCTGCTGATATGTAGAGCACTTAGCCACAAACTCTGCAACATCTCTTTTCATCCCACTCCACCAATAGATCTCTCTCAGGTCGCGGTACATCTTAGTAGCCCCTGGATGAATAGAGTATCGCACACCATGAGCTTCTGCAAGAATTTGCTGCCTTAAGTTATCTACACCTGGAACACACAAACGACCCTGATAATGAAGAACACCACCCCCCCTTGGGAGAAAGCCTCTACTTTCTGATTCTGAACTAACTCTTTTAGCTTGACAAGGATGGGATCTCTGTCTTGCTTTTCTTTCACCTAGGATACTAGATATGACTCTGAACTAATCTAAATACATACACCACTCTCTAAAGAGTCGAATAAGTAAACACCCAGTCTGGCAAGGTGATGAATTTCCTGGGCTATCTTCTTCTTACCATCCTCTACGTAAGAAACACTATCCATGGAGAGTCTACTGAGAGCGTCAGCCACAACGTTAGCCTTGCTCGGGTTATAAAGGACACTCATGTTATAATCCTTCAAGAGCTCTAACCACCTTCTCTGATGAAGATTGAGATCTTTCTGAGAAAAGACATACCAGAGAATCTTATGATCTGTGAAAGAATATACATGAAATCCGTATAAATAATGCCTCTAAATCTTTAAAGCAAATACTATGGCTGCTAACTAAAGATCATGATTAGGATAATTCTTCTCATGGGGCTTTAGCTGTCTGGAGACGTAGGCTATGACCTTACCATGCTTCATGAGGACACAACCTAAACCCACTCTGGATGCATCATAATAGACTACAAAACTCTCTAAACCATATGGAAGAGTTAGAACTGGGGCTGAGGTGAGTTGAGTCTTCAACTCTTGAAAACTCTTCTCATAAAAAATTCGCAGTTACTGAACTTGGCGAACAGCTAATGATATCTGAGAGTCTGAAGAACAATTTTAAGATGGTTTGAATGATCACTCTCTATGCGAGAATAGACCAGAATATCATCTATGAAGACTACGACGAACATGTCTAAGTACTGCTTGAACACTTGGTTCATCAAGTCCATGAAAGTTGCAGGGGCATTGGTAAGACCAAAGGACATGAATAGAAATTCGAAGTGACCATACCAAGTACAGAAAGCTGTCTTCGGGATGTCACATTCCCTAACTCTGAGATGATGATAGCCTGAAATAAGGTCTATAGTAGAGAAATAACTGGCACCTTAAATTTGGTCAAACAAATCATCTATTCTGGAAAGTAGATATCTGTTCTTGATCGTAACTTTGTTGAGATGACGATAATCATACACATCCTGAGAAAATCATCTTTCTTGCGCATGAATAAGATTGGTGTACCCCATGGGGATACACTGGGCCTGATAAATCCCTTATCTAAGAGATCCTTCAACTGATCTTTCAGTTTCTTAAGTTCTGCTGGTGCTATTCTGTATGGTGAAATAGAAATGGGCTGAGTATCTGGGAGAAGGTCTATGCTGAAGTCTATTTTTCTTTTGGGAGGAATGCCTAGTATATCTTTGGGAAAGACGTCTAAATATTCATTAACAACTAGAATTGATTTAAGATTGGGAGATTCAAAACTGGAACCCTTTACATGCACGAGATGATACGCACACCCTTTTGAAATCATTTTCCTTGCCCGAAGGTAGGAAACAAGTTGACTCCTGAATGATGAAGTACTACCCTTCCACTTTAGGACGGGCTCATTTAGGAACTAAAATTGAACTATCCAGGTCCTGCAGTCAACTGTGGCATAGCAGGAATAAAGCCAATCCATGCCGAGAATGACATCAAAATCAGTCATCTCTAATTCGACTAAATCTGCTGACGTGGATTTCTAAAATATCATAACCAGACAGTTCCTGTATACCCTCTGAGCTATGATGGTTTTACCCACTGGGGTAGAGACTGAAAAGGGCTCTGCTAAAATTTTGAGACTGATTTCGAAATCGCCTGCTGTGTATGGAGTGACAAAATACAAGGATGCACCTAGATCTAGCAAAGCATAAACATGAACATGGAAAATCTGTAACATACCAGTAACGATATCAGGAGAATTTTCCTGATCCTATTGAGTCTGGAGAGCATAGAGTCTATTTAGGTATTGCCCACTAGTAGCACTGACAGTGTCACTCTGCTGGTTCAGGCGATCAGACTGAGCTGTGGAATGATTCTACTGACCCTGAGGACCTGACTGAGGACAGTCCTTAACTCTGTGCCCTAGCTTGCCACAACCGAAACAAATCCCTTGACCCACTCTACATACACCCTGATGGTGCTTACCGCAAGTCTGACATTGAGGATAATTATGGGCACTACTAACACTGCCGTAAGATTTAGAGCCTAGTTCTCTATCTCTGTTGCCGTCTATGAATTTTGGCACTAGGGAACTAGCGGAGGAAGGAGCTGGAGCTACTGACTTGGGATGAAACTGCGAACAGTTTCCTCTTTCTGATTTAGGTTGAGCAAAACTGAAACAGCCTGTCTTTGCTCTCTTGTTCTGCCTCTTCCTAGTCCTAACCTTTTGTTCCTTTATCTACTGAGCATGGGTCATGAGCCTGGCTAAAGTTATATCACTGTTTAGCATCGCAGATCTACACTCATTTACCACGCTATTATTCACTCCTAACACAAACTTTCTCATCTTAGACCTATTGTCTGCAACCACATAAGGGGTATATCTAGCTAGCTAAGTAAATCTGAGAGAATACTCCTTAACCGTCATATTTCCCTACCTGAGGTTGATAAACTCAAGAACTTTGGCCTCCCTCAGCTCTTGGAAAAAGAATCTGTCTAAGAAAGCCGTGACAAATTCCTCCCACTCTATAGGACCTGCATCCTCTTACCTTTCAGACTTCTACTATTTGTACTAAGTGTGAGCAATATCCTTTAACTAGTATACGGCTAACTCGGCGCTCTGAACAGAAGTAACTCCCATGATTTCAATGACCTTCTGGACTTGGTCAATTAACTCCTGAGGTTCTTCATTAGACTTAGACCCGAAGAAAGATGGAGGGTTCATTCGGGTAAAGTCCCAAATTCTAGCTACTGTGGAATTAGCTACTGGATTAGCTGGAATAACTGGTGGCCGTTCATTCTGGGTAGCCATGGACTGAGCAAGTGTTGTGATTGCAACTCTAAACTCTGCATGAGAAACATGCTCGCCCAAAGGGTCTTCAGGCTGAGGAACTGGCTGGTTTCTTCTCTTTGGAGGCATATTCTGAAATAAGAGAAAAATGGATTAGACTGAGAGTTTAACTTGAGATTATTCTCACTAGCACAATATGAATATTGAAAGAAGGGAAACTGTTCCTAAAACATTTCATAGACTCTTGCACATAAATGTGGCGCACAACACATCCATGCACAAGACTCTACTAGATGTGGCTTTCAGAATTCCCAGGACTCTATTAAACCTTAGGCTCTGATACCAAGTTTGTAACACCTCGATTTTCTGAACCAAAATTCTACACGGTGCTCATGACCCTGAGGGACCACAAGCTAATCCATGACTGATATCTGTACCTGTACATTGCTTAACATACATGTAATATGCGGAAAACATAAACAATAGACCATAAGGTTCAACTGAAATAATTATAACATCTATGTGGGTTAAAAATACGCAAGATAACTGAAGTCTAAATCAAAAATGAACTAAATCTAAATTGTATCTGAAAGCCTCGAAGTACTGATTGAATAAGGAGTTGAAGGAACATGTCTCCAACTAACTCCATTAATCGAAAACTAACTGAAATAATAAATGAATGGAATCTTATTGTCCTCGAATGAAGAGGACTCATTGCAGCTCTGTATACTAGAATGCGACTGCTACTGCTGGTCTGGAACTCGTGTCTTTGAATTTAGCATGGGAACATGATATTTAGCATTCTAGGCATTTTAACAAACACCTCACATGCACACTTTGGGTTTTAATCATCTTGAACCACCCAAATTCATGGGTTTTAACTACAAGCATGCATACATCATGGAAGTCAACTTAAATTAATATCTTGAAGCTTAAACAATGATCATTAACATGAACAACATCACATAACAACAAGAAAATCAAAGTTTCTTATTTAAAAGCATGGTTCTTGAACTCTATGAATGAAAGGGGTCTATAGATGAACACTTCACATACCTGACTCAGGGTTCTTGGCCTTTTTGAACATGAAGGGTTTGAAATCCTTTGATTCTTGAAGAGGATTGAGTCTTGTTCTTGGATATTAAATTTAGAAAGAAACCCTAGTTTTTGTTTGTGAAATAATAATGAGCATAATGGCTAAATTCAGACTTATCTGGGTATATGTAGACGAGTGATAAGTGACCAAAATACCCCTGTTAAAATGACCTGGAAATAAACTGAACATGGCGTGTAATGGTCCGACTGACGGTCTGTCAGGCACTTGATAGTCCGTCATTTAGCCCGTCAGATGTGGACCAAAAATGGGGTTCACTGAATAAGAGTTGACGGCCTGGATGACGGTCCATCACAACTTTGACGGTTCATCAACTCATCCGTCAGTCCTTATCTAGTACATGGATCAACTGCTTTAGCTGTGACAGTCAAAGTGGCGGTCCATCACTGATGTGGCGGTCCATTAACTTGGCCTCATACCTGGGCGTTTCCGACAGTTTCAAGTAAAACATCCATAACTTCCTCGTCTGATGTCGGATTTGGAAAATTGGTACCGTTGGAAAGCTAACTCAATTTCCCACGTGATAGAAAGTAAAAATCTCAAAAATACCATATGTACAAATATAGGTTTGTATTTTAAATTAAGTTCTAGCATTCTTGAGATAATTCTAACTAGGAAAAAGGCACGGGTATTACACTAACCTTTGACCTTCATGAATATTTAGGTCTAAACATAGCAGCCTTATCGTTGATTTTGTTCAATTTCTTGACAATCTTAGGACAAATCATTCCTTGATACTTGTCAATCCAAATTTTCTTTTTGTACAACCTATTCCTTAACTTATTTTTATCATTTCTAACATCGTAATGATTGGTTTATCTCTGGAATCAAGAATGTACCTAAAAATATTAAAAATGCATTAGTGAGATATATTGATAATAGTTAATGGCTTCAATTGGTTTTCTATGCTGGTGATTCTAATGGAAAATTAATAGATTGCTAATGCTTCACAAAAGTTTTACGCTTTGACAAAATACTTTTTCTTTCATCTTTCTTGTCTACTATAGTTTGTAGAGGTAAAAAATTTCAAGAGTAAATCCAAATAAATTTATTGGATGTAATTCAACTTTTAATAGTGATGTAAAAGTTTGAATATATGTAAATAATTAAATTCTAAACCATCGGGTAAAATTAAGAAAAACGCCCACTAGGTTACATTGTGATGTGTGACCAGATGCTAATATATTTAAGGCTTTTAACTGAGGATAATTGCAAGGTATTAAGCAATTTATGTCATTTTTGATTATTTTATCTTTGATTTTGCAGTACAATTCCAGATGCAAGAGAACCAATAAGGATGGAAACACAAAAGTTGAAATCTGAAGTAAATAGAAGAGAAGCGTGTCTGACGACATTCCTGATAAGCCGTCAGCCATATGATAAGTTATCAGAGATACCATCAGCCTTAGACAGAGAATGGATCTTATCTAAAAGTTGTGATGACATTTCCTGATAAGACATCAAAGAGTTGATAAGTCATCAGGTTTCATCGTCAACCTTAAGCAGGAAGTGCTAAAATTGAAGAAGGAGATGACGACATTTGTGGTAAATGTCAAATCCTGATAAGGTGTCACGAATGTCGTCATCTAGTCTGAGAAATTGTTGAACTCTATGATTTTGTTTCCATAATTAGGGTGACCTATTTAAAGCATAGTTTAGGGTTTTCTAAGGAGTTCAGAACCTGTTTGGGACATACGTATATTGTTATTTTTCTCTCTAGTTTATTGGCTTGAAAAACAATCAACTTTGAAGAGATGTTCATCAATATTTTGGGATTTCTATTGTGATCTAATCTGAGAATCACTAGTTACTGTTCATCTCGTGGTAAGTTTATCTTTCAATATATGAATACATCTAGTTGTTTCGCTTATTACATTATGAGTGGCTAAATCTCTTTAACCTGAATTATGGGATCTATGGGTTAAGTCTTGGTAAGATGCTATATGTTTAAGGTTCTAAAGGTAATAGGACTCCTTGATAATTCTGAGATTTTAATTATTGTCTTTTGGTTGCAAATGATAGATAGCGCCTGCTTTGATTTGCTTGAGATAAGAAATCAAATATAGTAGAAAGTGAATTATTGACAGGGACTTGGAAACACTAAACTTTCATTTAATAATTGACGCTGTAACAAGGTTGATTAACCTGAGGTGAAGTCTGGTTAGTAAATATAAATTCCCTAAGTTCGAGGGGATTAGGTAATTAAATGCTTAAGTAGGTCGAGAGACATTTAGGCATAACTTTGATAAAGATACTCTGTTGTCCTACCTACTATGAGAATCTTGAATCACTATTAGCATTTGTCAGGTATTAAAACCCATAGTGAACATAATTCTGATTTTTCATAAACTCTTGATTACAAACACTGAAACTAAAGTGACCAACAATTATTGGCTAATCTCCAAAACCCCCATTTCAGGAAACATCCAACTATCAGTTGATTAAATCGCAAACAACTTAAGTTCACACCATATTCCCTGTGGGATTCGACCCTAACCTAGTTGGGTTATATATTGATAACGATCACTTAAATTATCATTAGAGGTGTAGTTTGAGCGTTATAAAAAATGGTGCCATTTTTGGGGAATATGGTTGTAAATTGAAGTTTGTATGCGCTAATTAACTGTTAGTCAAGTTTCCAAATTTTACATTTATTTGTTGTTTTTGTTTATTATAGGATCTTTGTAGTGTATGCCAAGAACCAGAAGTTTCAGAGAACTCTTATTACCATTTAATCCAGAACCATAACAAATTGGAAGAATAGCAGACCATTAGGAGGCTGGCAGGTTAGCAGCCTTAGCTAGAGCTCAGGTGAATATACAGAATGTTTGTCAATAAGTACGATATCCAAATCCTGAGGATGAAGATTTGGGAGATGAGGAGTTTTTAAACCCTGGTAACCCAAGGCGTGCAGAGCAAGTAGCTACACCAGTACAATGTAATGCCAATAGGAACCATCAGTTCCGAGGCAGGAAAGATTACTATCCAATCTAGTATGACCTCAATGATGATGATGATGGAATGGATAGAGTAGGTGAAATGGGTGCAATTATTCCTCCACCGTTGGAACCTAGGGCGAAATTCAACATTACGAGTACTATGATTCAACTCCTCAATCTGAAGGGGTTGTCTGGTGCCCTTCCTGGGAATGACCCCAACTTGCATCTGGTGAACTTTGTCACCATTTGTAAATCTTTTGATAACCCAGGAGTGGGTTAGAATGCTATCCGATTGAGATTGTTTCTGTTGTCTCTGTCTAGGGAGGTAACATTATGGCTTAATGAGCTGACACCTGATTCTATAACCAATTGAAGACAGTTGAAAAGAGCTTTCCTAGAAAGGTTCTTTCTTCCTTCCAGGAGGGTACAGTTGAGGGATGAGATCTACAACTTTAGACAGCTCCCAACTGAAGCCTTGCATGAAAACTGGGAGAGATTCAAAAAAAAGTTGACGCAGTGTCTGAACCATAATATGACGGACATACACTTGATAGAGACTTTGTACAGGGCTCTTAACTTTGTGACAAAACCAATTGTAGATAATGCTGTTAGTGTTTCATTTGTTGATCTTACATTCCCAGAGGCTTCAGAAATACTAGAGAGAATGACAAAACAGAGTCAGGCATGGCATACTAGAGACTCTGTGGTAGATAGACCTACTATTTTTTTTGCGTATGATTGCAGAATAATGCAGATGAGACGAGGAGTGTGACCAAGACATGGCTCACCTAAATACACAGATAGACTTACTAACCAACCACTTGCTATCAGGCAAGATTGAGAAGGTGAAAGATGTGGGATCACAAGATAGAGTTGATGCTGATTCAAAAGAAGAGGCGAACTATATTAATAATCAGGGGGGATTCCGAGGTAATATCCAAGGGAATCAAGGTCAAAATTATTATAATAAGCCTGGTTATAAAGATAAGGAGCAGAGAAATTGGAGAAAGAATAATGATAGGACCAGGCTATATATCTCTCTTGGAATTTGTGAGGTTGCAACAATAAGTTTTAAAAAGATATCCATGAAGGCTAAGTTGCTGAAGGGAGTGGAGGCTACCAACTTTGGTGTGACCACCATGAAGACCGATCTGTCATCTATTAGTTAGTTGATAAACTCACACTCCACCACAATTAAACAATTAATACAGCAGATGAGCCAACTCTCCGCGGTATTTAACCAGAGAAAGAGTGGAATATTACCAAGTGATATGGTCTAGAATCCGCGAAATGAAGGCTCATGTATGGCGATTACCACTAGAAGTGGTAAGATATTACCTGGCCCTTCTGTGGGCAAAGGTTTGGTTGAAGATGTGACTGAGGCAGAGGATGAACCCAAAGAAGAATGTTTAGTGGAGTCTGAGAAGCTGGATGGTTATGATGATGCTCCAGAAAAAGGGAAAAATAAGGAGAAGAAGGTAGTGTTGAAAACTCTCCCAAGACCACCACGTCCCTTTCCTCAATGATTGAAGAAAAAAATTGATGATGCAAAATTTAGAAGTTCATGGCAATGCTCAAACAATTGATAGTGAATGTGCAATTGGTTGAGGCATTGGAGCAAATCTCAGGATATGCCAAATTCATAAAGAATCTGGTAACAAAGAAGTGGGTAGCAAGCTATGAATTGGTGGATAATCTCCACCATTGTAGTGCCATTTCTACACAATCCTTAGTGCAGAAGAAAGTCAACCCTGGAGCATTCACTATTCCATGTGCAATCAGGTCTTTAAATTTTGCTAAGGCTCTATGTGATCTAGGGGCCAGTGGGTGGATATTACATGCGATTGATGATGGCAGATAGGTCTATAAAGCAGCCAGTGGGCATATTACATGATGTATTGGTAAAGGTGGCTAACTTTATACTGCCTGCTAATTTTGTAGTCCTAGACTGTGAGGTGGACTTCGAAGTGCCCATCATCTTGGGTAGACCATTCCTTGCAACTAGGAGATTGATAGTAGACAGGGAGCTGAATAAGCTGAAGTTGAGGTTCAATTACAAAGAAACAAGATTCACAATACACTCATCCATGACACAGAAAAAGGATATGAGTGTTTTCTCAATCGTGGATGTATTCTATGAAGATGGTAAAGAGGTATCAGCAGGTTGTCTTGGCAAAGTCTGAGTAGTCAAGATAACCAAGTCATGCTACAACATTAAATCAGGCGCTATTGGGAGGCAACCCAAAATTTTTATGTTCCAGAAAAATATTTATTTTTCTAGTTAGGTTCTAATTCAAAGATGGTGGAATCGATGTATCCAGCTAGGTATTCCGATGACATATTTGATAGGCTGTCATAATTGTGATAAGCCGTCAGATTCATCATCAGTGAGATCAAATCTAAGGCATGTTATGCTCAGGCTGACAACATTCACGATAGGCTATCACAGTTGTGATAAGCCGTCAGCCTTTGTCCTCAGAAAGCCTAAAAGAGTAGCAGAAACTTTGGGCCAAATTAAAAAGATCCAACCCAGCCCACAACTTTATCTTTCCACCTTCCCACGTATTTTCTTTCTTTTCTTTAAGTTTTATTCCATTCCATACTTATTTTGTTTTCTTTCCTTTTTAATGTATTTCTAAGTAAAACAAAAGAAAATTTCCTTCCTTTTGAGAGTGAGTTTAAAGTCAGCATGAAGAACTTTTCTCCCCTTTCAATACTTCCTTCTCACTCGCATAACTAAGCTAAAAGTGTCAAAAGTGAAGTCATCCATCGGGTATGCTCAAAACCTAACTCTTCTCTTCAGTTAGTAAGTAATACACTGATTTGAACCAAGGCTCCCAAGAAGATTGAGTCAAGTTTAGCTTGCCAATGTGTGAAAATCAGAAACTGGGGTTTTCTGTGCAAGCTTGAAACTTAAAGCTCAGCTAAAAAACGTGAATCAATGTGATTGTAAGAAGAAGTTGTTTTAAAAATCAAGTTAAAATAAAGTTGAGGGTTTTGTTTTGAGTTGACGACATAGCTGATAAGCTATCACAATTGTGATAGCTTATCAGATTATGTCATCATAAGTTGAGAAAAGGAATCCTGTTCTATTAAGGTTGATGACATGGCTGATAAGTTATCACAATCGTGGCGACCTATCAGACCATGTTGTCACACCTGTGATCTGAAGCATAAATAAGCCCTTTCAAGGGGTGTGGAACTTTAATGATTGATATGTTTGTGTTTATACTCTTGAGTGTCAACTAATGGTTTTTCTTTTGCTACAGGTCTTATAATGGCACCCAAAGGAAAGAACTCAAAATCTATAAAGAAAGTGACCAAGGGAAGAGTACCCCGGAAGCTTTTCGATAAGGAATCCGATTTTGAGGAAGGAAAGACACTACTCAGAAAGCAAAGAAAGAAGATAAGCCCAAAAATGTCTCCACCACCCCCACTAGTTGAGATGGAGGAGAGTGAAGAGTGTGAGACTGAGCCAACAATATCTGAACATACAGCTTCTGAGCAGACGACCTCTGATAAATAAGACTCTGAATATGCTGAATCTGAAGAGCATGATTCAGATCATCCTGATTCTAAGAAACATGAGTCTGGGCAACCTGAATCAAACGGACCATCATTTGAGTCCCCTTCTTCTAAGCAACAGGATGATGAAGAATCTCCAGTTCGGGGAACTATGGTTAAACGCAAAAACCCCAAAGTCTGAGACAACACTAGGCAAAAAATTTCCAAAGCATAAAAATCTTCTTTGATGGGTTTCGTAGAACTAATAGAAGAGTTGTTAAAAGGGTTGAGCAAATATCCTGAAATAGAGCAAAAATTTTATGACTACGACTTGGGATGGACTACAAGAGGAGGAAAATCATTTTTCCCTACACTAGTTAGGGAGTTCTATGAAAACTATCAAGCTCGCATGGAAAACATATGTAAAGAAGGGGAGAAATCAGTCGATCATCCTTTGTTGGATAAAGTTCCAGTACGGGGTGTAATGATGTATGTTTCTAAAGTGACAATCAATAGATTTCTTCATGGTCCAAACTTCACTCCTCAGGCAACTTTACTTATATTCTACGCTTGGTTGAAGCATCCGGAAAATCAACAGTCTTGGTTAGCCATATTTATAGCTGATGGAGAACCTGAATGGCTGACAAACTTAAGTGAAAGGATCTTCAAGGCCTCCCTGAATCCAGAGGTAAGATTTTGGTGGGGTATTATACGTATCTGGTTGATGCCTACAGATAGAGATAATATCCTTGGGGATGATAGAGCAATACTAGTCGCAAGTCTTGTGGCTAACCTCAAATTGAACTTCAAAGAGATTATCGCCGAAGAGATGAAAATTTGGGTCTCAAGGTCCGATATGGCATATCCTTTCCCTTGTCTAATTATGAGGTTGTGTAAGGCAACTAATGTGCCTAAGGTTGTATGGTTAGACAAAGAAATACTTGCCAAGAAGACCCACAATCTTATCTGATATGATGAAAATCAGTCGAGGCTGACACTTGACAGAGGAGCAGAGGTTTCAACAGATCCACCAATTACAGGTACCATCTCAGCACCTAATGTACAAGTATAGGATTCTGAAGCTGTACCACCGACATCCTCAGCACGAGCAGATCTAGTGCCTGGAAATAAGACAATTCCTTCAGCTACAGTGCCTACAATACAATTTGCCTTCAACCCAATAAACTTTAGGAGAGTGGCAAAACAAGCCAAATGGTGTGAAGCTCAACTGTAAATATTTTCTAGACAATTTATGGCCGTGGTAGAAAAGAGGGTTAAGGCTGTTCTTGAGCCCTACAAGGCTCTGCTAGGTAGGATTGATGAATTGGAGAACCGTTTAATACGTGGTCAAAATAGAGGTCTATTCCAGAGATTGCACTATTCAGATCAGACCTAGATAAGGTAAAAGTGGAGGTTAGAAAGCTACAACAACACCAATTTATAGTGTCAGCAGATTCGGCTGTTGAGGAGTCTGAGGGAGAAATCCCATTGCTTGATCTCACAGAGGAACCAGTGAAGAAAAAAAAAAGAGGGGTAAGAAGAAAGGCAAGGGTAAGAGAGAGAGGCCTGATAGTGATGAATAAAAAAAATAGAGAAGAGGGGGAGAAAGAAGGCTGAAAAAGAGAAGACAAAGAAGGCGATGATTGAGTCATTCATTGACAATGAGAAATAGGAGACAGCCATTCGAGCAAGAGCCGCAGGTGCCTCTACTAGTAGGCCTCCAGCAACTGCTAGGACAGCTGCACCAGAACAGAGTGAGGCTCTCGATGGAGATAAGGCAGCTAAGGATGTGGCAGTAGGGGAAGGAACCCATGACCCCCATGCTTGATCTACTCCAGGTATACCCTAACCCTTAGTTTATTTTTTCTTTGATTTTAAGTTGAGGGTGTAGGGTAAATTATTGTTGTAAAATTTTGTAGTTGACTGGGAGATATACAAGTACCTGAGGCAGTGAGCATGGTTTTGTTATTTTGTGAACACCTCTCAAGTGGTCTAATTCTTTAGCTGTGTGATTTGCATCTAAGTGTGACCACGGTGCATCTTTGAATGGCATTATTTCTAGTAACTTAATAACCATTGCTAAACCATTGCATGGACCGGATAAGTAGTAACTTGTGATATACTTGTGTGCTGTGATATTTTACTTAGTTCCCGTTGTATGTTGAATCCAAAAATTTCTCGGTTAGTCTTACCTAAGTTGAAGGATATGGGTAAGGAAAGGATCATAGGCCGTTTTGATATTAGCCCACTTTTAGCCTAAATGACCTTCCCTGTATGTAGAATATCCCTTGATCTCTACTTTGAGCCTTATTAGCCTATTTCTTTTTATGACACCTGTCACCTTTCGGTTTATGTCACAATGAACCTATTTTGGTCCTGGTCCTCCTTCGATACTATGCACCTTGACGTAGGAAAATGACCTAAGTTGAGAGTGGCTATCTTAAGGGTGCGTGATGTCAAATAAGTATGAAGATAGGTATAATAATAGAAAATAATATCAAGTTAGTTACAGTGGAAAAGAACAAGAAAAGAAAAGTTATGAAAAAAAGAAGTTATTATAGGAAAGATAGGACCCATACTGAATAAGTGTGATCAAGAAAAGAGAAGAAGAGAAAAAGGTTAATGAGTGAGACCCCAAAATCTAGCGTAGTGTCAAGGAGGTGTAGTCACTTTAAATATGATCGAGTATCATATCAGCCCCTAGCCTACATTACAAGCCAAAGAGAAGGCCTATAGTGATCCTAGCTAACCTGTCTAAAGATCTAGGTAATGAAAATAAGGGCAAGCCTATGGTATTCGACATACATTGATTGGAACTTCATTATGAGAGTGAGTGTCTTTTGATTGTCCCCATGGTTATATATATGATTGTTGATATGAGAAAAGGGGAATTTCTTTGTTGTGAGGGCACACCAGATATGTTGCTAGTTGCTAACTTGTTCGGTTAGTGTAATACTGGTCTATGCATGGTTGTTATAGATGAATTAATGTCGTATCTTGATTCCTGTATAGTGCATTGTTGTTCTTCAATAATATACACAGTTGTTCTTGAATTGACTGACCTTGGAGATGGTGAAGATGTTTTGAGATAATATGGATGATTGACCGTCGAATGTACTTTGTATCTTCTTGGTTGTGTTTGAGTTGATTGAGGATAAGAAATTGTTTTGGGTTGAGGGTGTTGATGTGTGAGCAAATGCTAACACATTTGAGGCTTTTAACTGAGGATAATTGCAAGGTCTTAAGAAACTTTTGTCGTTTTTGATTGTTTTATCTTTGATTTTGTAGTAGAAGCCAAGATACAAGAGAACCAACAATGATGGAAACAAAAGAGTTGAAATCTGAAGCAAATAGAAGAGAAGTATGTCTGAAGACATTCCAGATAAGTCGTCAGCCATGTGATAAGTTATAGAGACACTATTAGCCTTAGACAGAGAATGGACCTCAGCTGAAAGTTGTGACGACATTTCCTGATAAGTTATCAAAGAGTTGATAAGTCATCAGGTTTCATCGTCAACCTTAAGCAGGAAGTGCTAAAACTGAAGAAAGAGCTGACGACATTTGTGATAAGTCGTCAGATTCCTAATAATGTGTCACGAATATCGTCATCTAATTCGAGAAATTGCTGAACTCTGTGATTTTGTTTCCATAATTAGGATGAACTATTTAAAGCATAGTTTAGGGTTTTCTAAGGAGTTCAGAACCTGTTTGGGACACACGTATATTGTTATTTTTCTCTCTAGTTTCTTGGCTTAAAAAATAATTAACTTTGAAGAGATTTTCATCAATATTTTAGGATTTCTATTGTGATATAATCTGATAATCACTAGTTACTATTCATCTTGTGGTAAGTTTATCTTTCAAATTATGAATACATCTAGTTATTTCACTTATTACATTATGAGTGGCTAAATCTCTTTTACCTGAATTATGGGATCTATGTGTTAAGTCTTAGTAAGATGCTATGTATTTAAGATTCTAAAGGTAATAGGACTCCTTAATAATTCTGAGATTTTAATTATTGTCTATTGGTTGGAAACGATAGATATCACCTGCTTTGATTTGCTTGAGATAAGAAATCAAATATAGTAGGAAGTGAATTATTGACAGGGACTTGGAAACACTAAACTTTCATTTAATAATTGACGTTGTAACAAGGTTGATTAACCTGAGGTGAAGTCTGGTTAGTAAATATAAATTCCCTAAGTCCGAGAGGATTAGGTAATTAAATGCTTAAGTAGGTCGAGAGACATTTAGGCATAACTTTGATAAAGATACTCTGTTGTCCTACCTACTATGAGAATCTTGAATCACTATTAGCATTTGTCAGGTATTAAAACCCATAGTGAACATAATTCTGATTTTTCATAAACTCTTGATTAATTGAAACTAAAGTGAACAACAATTATTGGCTAATCTCCAAAACCCCCATTTCAGGAAACATCCAACTATCAGTTGATTAAATCGCAAACAACTTAAGTTCACACCATATTCCCTGTGGGATTCGACCCCAACCTAGTTGGGTTATATATTGACAACGATCACTTACATTTTCATAGAGAGGTATAGTTTGAGAATTATCACATTGCATAATTATAGAAGATACTTTTTTCATTTACCTGTTGAAGATTTCACATAAGTTGTTGAGCATCATATCACATCTAGTGTTTGTGCTAAAAAGTGCTCTAGTTCAACTTTTAAATGGTCTCTCTAAATTATTGAACCATTCTCTTGCTTCTTTATCTTCTTGCTCAATTTATTCCATACATCTCTTGAACATTACTGTATTAATGGCCATTGTTGCTTTCCACACCAAATATTTCAAAGTTTTACCTTTATATTTTTCTCTAAAATTCTGATACATATGTCTAACACAATTTCTATGTTCAGCAGATGGAAATAATTTCTTGACCGCTCCTATTAAGCCCTGCAAAAATGATTAAACACAACATTGAAACTTTAAAGTGAATAACATAAAATAGTATGTTAGAGAAGCATGTTTGTGATTTACCTTTTGTCAGTCAGACATAAATGCAATATGATGGCTGATCCTTATTTCTAAGTCATGTCCAAGATTTTCTAGGAACCAACTCCAAGTTTCTTTACTTTCATTTTGAGCTATTACAGTGTATGTAATAGGAAAAATGCAATCATTGGGATCTATAGCAACTGCAGAAAACAAATTTCCTCCAAAAGTTTATTTTAGCCAACATCTATCAAGGCTAATAATAGGTCTTCATCCCAACTTAAATTATTCTTTCAGTGCTCCTAAACATACATAAAAACCTTGAAATTTGCCATTACCTCTCCAAATCACAGCTGTTATATGATAAAAGTTGACCATATTGAAGGCCTTCTTCTCCATGTACCCATTCAAAAACTATTTTTTTTGCCCTCCATGCCTTCTTATAGGATACTACGTAGCTACAATTCTTCAGGACAACTGCAATTAATCCTTTTACACTCCAATCAGGATCAGCTCTAAAATTGTCAAGATATCTTTTAGCAATATACTGTGGTGACATATGAAATTATCAAAAACGTTGCCGCCTATATGAATCAAATTAATGGACTTAATCTAAATAGTAGGATCATCTTGACTCAACTTGGTAGCATGAATCATAAATGGACAACCATTTTCCTTGTACGAGCATATCACTCTTACTGTATCACTGGTAGAAAAGTAAAGTTGTCTCCTATGTTTAATACCCCAATCTCTACAAACTTGTTTAAATTCCTCAAAACCTCCAAACTTCATCCTTAATGCCAATGTTGGTCTATCTCTATGTTTAGTTTTATTGTACTCTTCATATGAAACCTCATCATTTTTTTTTGCAGAATCAACCTCCTCAAGCAATTCATCTGAATCTGTATAATTAGAATTAACATCAGTAGTCTGTTGTGGTACTATAATCAAATTCTTAGATTATGGGCCTACTGTCGAAGCCACAATTCTAGGCCTTCCTTTTCTTTTCCTAGTGTTTTCTTTCACTATAACCTCCTGAAAGTCATCATCTTCATCAGGTATGTTATAATCCGGATCACAAAAATCTTTCTCAACATCATTATCCCATCTTCCCATAGTAACTTGTCCTGTGATGAGATTATTATCCTCAATACTAATACAATTCAAAAAAGACTCAAATTGTCGCACTTGTGCTGTCGAATACTCCTACAATAAGCAAATAAGAAAATACTTTATTCCACTAAAAATAGACCCCAAAAAATACAACAATAAAGAGAAAAAAATTACCTTGTTGTCTCTCATTCGATCAACATTATCATCGGCTTTGTGGGAGATGAGAAGCCTTCCCATTTTTCATTAACTTTTGAATTTTTTGATTTTTTTTTTGAATTGTAGAAGCTTATATCATTCTTCTTTCTAATAAGGTAAAGCGATGATATTTTCTAATAAGGAAGAAAAAGGGTTTCTTTTAATCTAAAGGTGGGGTCAAATGGATCACGTGTTATGGATAATTAAGTGTTGGGTCAAATATAGTCAAATGGGTCATGTTGTTAAGTTTTTAAGATTTCTGTTAATTTTTTATTTGGAATAGTTGTAGAGGTCAATGATATTATTATCCAAAAAAAATCATAAGTGACATTAGTGGGATGTTTGTAAAACTTCAGTGACATTTTAAGGAATTTACTCATCTGGCTTATATCATGAATATAAATAAGTCTTGAACGTAAATCAATCGCAGAAGCCAGCTCATAGGCAAATGAAAACCTTAGAAAGGAAAATAAATGGTGGTAGAAAAAGAAAGCTTGGAAAAGGGTTATTGTCACGATCCATATTAGGATCATGACCGGCGCTAAGGAGGTTAGGACTCCAAACCAAGCCTCGTCAGAATTCTATAGAAAATCGGATGGAGTTTCCCCTGTTGTTGGACCAAACAAGAAATTTTTTTGTCTCAAATCCATAACACAACAACGCAATATCACAACCAACACACCAACAACACCAACACAATTAATCAAAATCATCAACAATGCACTAATACCACCAACTAATAATTCGAAATCCATCTCCAAAGATGAGAGAAAATTAAATACTCAAAAAGTCCAAAATAATGAAAGAATACTAAAAACTCTAAAAACATAACTATGGAGCGACTCTATGAGATTTCAAGGAACAAAACATAAAAAATAAATAAACTCCTGCCCATGCGAACAAATGCGTGGCTCACCAGGAATATGCTACTCGGATCCTCTAGCTAATAAAATCCTCACCGTCACCTGTGCACTCTGAAAAACAAATAGCGAGGAGTGAGACACTAGCTCAGTGAGTAATAAAACCAACCACAATCGTTTTAATGGAGACAAGTCATAAAACATCATGAAATATATGTTCTTTCTGAAAACAGTAACGATAAACAATATCATTTATTTCATGTAAGAAAAATGAATGAATAGTTTGGTAATAAACTCAAAAAACATTATACCATATCAAATATTACATATTTGGAAGGTTTCCAAGAGTGAATCATGTAATCAGTGTGACATTCTACTTCAAGAATAGTCAATAACAGTGGACTTCTTATAAAGGAGTCAAGTATCAAATGAGTAGGTCCCTACTCGAGGGGGGGGGGTGGATCAGTAACAGTATGCTAGTTCAACCACTAGCGAGGGCTGTAGCAATAATCAGTAACTATAAGGTGCACCAGGTCTAACGATCCCACCGTTAGCTACGAAATTTAAATCAAGGTCTACTCTTATTTATACTCTCTTTGTAAACAATAAATATTCATATGAAAGCATTTTTCAGAATAGTACATAGAATTTAAAGTTCATAGCAAATCATAGTACATGTAAACTTGAATAAAATACATGTCAAAATATTTATTTTTGAAGTAAGTGAAAGAACATTCAGAGTTTTAATATCATGTCTCAAATCACAATTTCAATGTCATATCAAGTAAAGACTTGTCCTACGTGCAAATTTTCAAAGCATTCAATAACTCTTTTTTTTATCAAAAACATGTATAAAATATGCAATTTAAGAAATATAAATTATGATAAGGTTACTACTCACAGTACACATTTTGAAATACCAAACTTGTCACCTCGAACGATTCATATCACTTTCTTAGGTCAAATCTATAATCACATCGTATCAATTTCGTGTTGATTTTCTTAATTTAGGCTAATTCATGGTAAAATTAGACTTCCCAATACATAAAGACACCCCTGAACTTATTAGAGATTTGCAAAAAGACACTTTAACTTTGCGGATGACCTATTACCCCATTATTCTTATTCAAAGTACGTCTTTGTCACCCTTATACGAGTACTCCCACTTTAGAATCACTGAGTGTAAAACACGCGCACAAATGTACCAATTTTTTTTTTGTAAAAATGATAAAAAAAATAAAATAAACTATCTTTTCCTCTCTTATGTGTGGGTTTATTTCGTCTCCCACGAGCTCTCTCTCTCAATTCTCCTCTATTTCTCTTTTTCCACTTTGTTTTCTCACTCTCTCTGATATTTTGATTCCCCTCGTCGCCTTTCTCTCCTCTCTCAAATTGTTTGCCCTCTAATGATTGTTCATCCCTACCTCAGTGTGTATGGATTTCGATGGCTACTGCTTCTTTCTTTTATCATTTTTTGATTAGTTTCTATTTTTTGTTTTGATTAGTATTTGTACTAATTTAATCCTCTAAAAAAAAATTCCTCCTTTCTTGCCGGAAAAGATAACTGGCAATAAGCTGTGATCAGAAAAAATTATTGAAAAAAAGGTGATAACAATTTTGAATCTACGGCTTCTCTTATTTTTTTCTGTTAATTCTTCTTCATTCTTTCTTTCTCTATCATTTTCGATTGAAAATAGTGACAATCATTGGAAATCGATGATTTAATTATCAGAGTTAATTTCATCGACAACCATAGCTGACTTTCTGTTCTCTTTTTCTTCTCTTCACCTCACTAAATCTCCTAATATTAAATGACCAGTTCAAATTCAGCAAGGTCACCGGAAATTATTTTCCAACCATCTATAAAACAGAGGAGATTAGAGAAAGATTAAAAAAAGAAGAAAGAAAAGCAAAAGAATTAGAATATTATATTAATAAAAGAGACAATAAAAAATGATGGAGTTTTTTTGTTGGAGAAAGCTGAGGAAGACATCAATGAAGAAGAAAGGATTTTATAATTATTTGGCAAATAAATGACACGTGGCAGCTTTTAATTGGTAATTTAAGTCAATTTTTAACTCTTCACGCACCTGTCATGCGTGTCTACACGCTGAGGCAAAATTTAATTTAAAATGGTGTATTTATAATGATTTTAGTAAAATTCGTGGGGTAATAGGTCGAAAGTATAGTTTAGGTGTCTTTTTAAAAAACTCGGACAAGTTTAGGGGGGTATTTATGTATTTTCTCTTCAATTTATCAAATTTCACACCCAAAGACACACCTTATTGTGCATAATTTCTTGTCTCTGATAATTAAATTTCATACCCCAAAATAAATTACCTAGACTAAAAATCACAATAAAAATATAGGAACAAATTTACCTTAAGCCTGAAGAAATTCCCGATCAAACCCTCCTTTTTTCTTTCCTTTCACTAAATGAAAGACTTGATTTATCTTTTCCTGCTTGTGCGTGGATTGGGCAAAATCATTACTACCTAGTTACTCCCTTTTTTATTACCTTCTTAACGGGTAAATAGGCAAAATCCTTTTTTTCCATTATTTTAATAAGTATAAACAACAGAAATTCCACCTTTAATGAAACAATTACATTGTATCTCATATCTATTTTCTCTCTCCTTGATTTGAAAAGTACATATACATGTGGACTTTTCACGTCCCGAGCCGAGGCTCTAGACGTGGCATGCACTCGGTACTATTACTAGTAAGAGTGAACGTTCTGGCATATCATAGGAGCATACAACTAACATAATGAATAGAGAGGAAACAATACAGAATAAGATTTCTTAAAAGAGAAAGTATTTCATCAATTTTCATTAATATTGCATAACGTCTGAAGATATAATAGTCATGATAAATACAACTAAGAATTACAAGATCTATCTAACAACTAAACCAGTCTGTGAAGCATCTAATGACTAACTATAACTGTCGGAAAAAGCCCCGACATATCCCGACACTGAAAGGAACATAGAGAAATTTTCATATCTAAATTTACCTCAGGTAGAAAGGAGGATCAACAATAGTAGAAGATGATAATCCTAATGATGCTCCTAACCGCAAACTTGAGATCCAGAACTTACATCATAAAATAATGTAGCGCCAAAGACGGTCAATACGTAGAATGTATTGGTATGCAAAACCATTTTAGGAGGGTAGTACATCAAGAGATTAGAAATAGAAATAAAATTCAAATGTAAATGACGACAACTAGAAAGGAACAAGAATATAAACTAAATTTATAATTTACCTAAAAAGTGAACTCAAACTCCCAATATAAGGATCTGACAATATCAATATGGGAAGTTCAATTTTCAAAGAGCTATTTAACAGACTAACAGGTCAATATTTTATGAAAACAGGAAGAAAATCATACAAAGCAACTAGTGAAGTAGTCTTACAACTGGTACAACAGTTGTACAACTAGTGCAACAACCATACAACCAGTTAAACAAACATTTATAGAGCTGCAATTGGTTTAGATCATATCAACAGTTAAAAGGATGAACAAAGAAAGATGTTGCTTTTCTTTTCCTACCCAAAGAATCTGGGAAAAACATATTTATGCATTTAATTGAGGAATAAGAGTATGAGAGTTTCTTCAATTCTACTTTATCCTGAACAAATTGAATTGGTGAACATGAAATTTGAAGAATACATAAAGATGACAGTCTTACATACCACAAGCCATTGAAGAAATTTAGATCGCAAAGAGAGAACCAAACTTGATTTCTTGAGCCAATTTCTTAGAATTTCTTAGGAGTATGAGATCCAGAAGAGGCATTAGAATATTTGTCAATAAATATCATATGATAAAACTGATGGGGAAAATACAATAAAATTTGATGGAGAAGGTGAGGTCTTTAACGTTTAAACTTGAGGAAAAACAGGGGAACTTTTTAACGTAGAAAACTGATAGGAAAAAGAGTGATTAAAAGAGTATTGAAACATATTGGGGGTTATGGGAAAAGGAAAGGATGAAATCACCCTCCAAGAATGTGAGAAGTTAAGAAAAAAAAAGAAATTTTCGTCTGGTATATGGCTGTTCTGACTATACTTAGTAAACCATGCATAACTTTTTACTCGGGACTCGGATTGATGAGCCGTTGGTGGCGTTGGAAAGAAGATTTAAAGATATTTAATTTGATAGGTAATCAGTCATGTAACTCTAATCAATCAAGGATATATGTTTATTTAAACTTGGTCCTTGTATGAATTGTACGAAAACAAAGTCATTAAAGGACCTTTCAACTCAAATTTATTTTTGACATTTCTTATGCTCTTAATTCATATCCAATACCCCTACGGCACTTTATACATGACCTTTAAAATTAAATACAATAAAATTTCTAGATTTAGTTATAAGTACATATGAAGAGCGATCCAATTTGTTTTATTTTTAGCTCGAACGTTCAGGGTGTTACAATATCTCTCCCTTGGGATCATTCATCCTCGAATGATGGTCATGGATGAGTAGCTTACATGGGAATACTGAAATAGTCTAGCATCTCTTGAACTATTTCTTAATGATAGGAACTTTTCTAACCTGTGGAGCTTCGTAACAAGCTATGGAAGAAACATAGAGGCACAATGCACGAGACTTAACATAGATATGTCAGAGAACATAAGGTTCATGGAAAATAAAAATAATAACGTAAGACGTGAATTTGGGCATTAGCTATAGGGGTATCTTAATTTTCTGAATAGGGTTTATAGAGCACAAATTACATGACGAAAACTTGGATATAAGTTCCATTTGATCTAAAGTTACATAACATGAAACAGGGGTGCATTAGACATTGGAATATAAGTATTTTCACCTCTAATACTGGCAACATTAGATCTTAGAAACACCTTTTGAACCTACCTTTTCCCCCTAAAATTACGCTTTATTATTTCTAAAGTACGATTCTCACATGGCCACATACAAGTACTAAAGTATGATTCTAATGGCACATTTTATCATGTCTAAGCATACTTAGAGGTACAAGGTGCCACACCTAAAATAATCATACTTGTCTGAATTTTAGGATCCTATAATATTTTTCTCTTTAGGAACCTTTATCTTGATTGTTGACCTGCATTTAGGTTAGTTCTAAAACTCAACAAGGTCTCTCTTACATCTAAAGTTATACCCAAGGACACTTTTTTTCTCATCATGAAAAAAACCATACTCTAAATCTAATTAAGAAGTCACAAATTTCATAATGTATTTAGCTACATAGGTATCAACGTGATATGCAAACTCATCACTATAAAAACATCATGGTTTCTTCCCATCTAATACTATATAAAAATAAAAATAATCTTCCTTGTCTACCCTAGAACCTCTATGAACCACAATTTCATGTATTCCTACTATGGGACACAACATATGAATTTATCTAACTATTACATATGAATAATCCTTATCTCTCACTTCATTTATGCTTATGATCTTAGATGAACTGATACACTACAATCATCACAGCAAAAAACATCTACAAACTCTTATCCAATCATTACTCAGTTTATATCATACTACTATCATGGCATAAGGAATATCACTGAAGGTCTAGAATATGAGCACCGAGAATAGAAGGGATACAACTCAATTACTACTAAATTTATCGTGACCTTGCTAGTAGAGATATGACCTGGGAATAAAGCATAGTAGGCATGAATATTTCGTGTAGCAAATACATAAAACCTAAATAAAGAGTCATTCTGGGCATAGGCAGGACATAGAACAAACTAGGAACATATCTTAAAGTATCGTTTCTTAGGATAGAACATAACGTAAAGCATGAGATCATGGCTCAGAAATATGGTAAATATAACTTGTATTTCTAGAACCTTAGAGTAAGATTAAGATCGTGGTCTGAAGATATTGTTTCATATTCAAGGGTTAGAGCATGGGCATGTATTTGCATATAAATTTTGGATCTTAGACATAGGCATGGAATGAAGGAATAAAGTTGAAGAGGTATTTAGATTTGGATTAACACAGATCTTTTTATTTTTGAGAATTTGGAGAAGATTGTGGAAATTATTAAATGGAAAGGATTGAGAAAACCTTTATCTCCAAATTCTCAAAAATAAAAAGATCTGAGAAAAAGAGGAAGCCAACGGTAATGGGAGAATCAAGTAAAATTTCAAGTCCTGTTGGTCAAAATTCTCCTGAATATGAATTCGTAGAAGATAAAGTTAAAGAGGTATTTGTATTTGTATTTTATTAGCTCATGGGTCATGTGCAGGTGTATGTATTTTTTTATATACATATTATTATGCTATGATACGTATTATGTGTTTTTTGATTTAGTTATATGTATATGTATATGTTGGATTTGTCTTTGAACTGTTCTATGTCATTCTAGAGGGTAACATATGTATTTATTTGTATTTTTTACTGTTTAAGATATATATCATGTATTTTTTGATTACCTAAATGTATATGTATATAGTTATCATTTTTATAGAAATTGTGTCCTGTATGTTTATATATACATATGAGTCAGATATGTATTTCTGTAAATACACACACACACACACACATACACACACACATATATATATATATGTTTTGTATTGTAAATACATATACAGATCTGTATGTCTATTTATTTTATATATTTTTTGAATATGTATATGTGATATAGATATTTATCTTTTAAGTATATCATCTAGAGATAGAAGAGTAAAAAAATAAAAAAACAAAAAAGAAAAAAACCAAAAAAAAAAAAAGTAAAAACAATTGTTTGTACTTTACAGATAGAAACTCTATAAATTTAACTTCCGATAAGTAAGTTACTAACATACTAATTGAGGTCATCAGTCTGCTACAACAAAAAGTTAATAAAAGCAATAGTTGGATTACCTGACATAAAAAGCTTGTTAATGACAGAATAAATGTTGGTTGCAGACTTCCTTTTTTTTTTCAGGATTCTCTTGGGGATGAGGAGGTTTTTTCTTTTTTTTGTTTCTGTAATTTTAGAAGGTTATGACTTTATTATTGTAAGATCACAAGGATAACATAGGAAAATAGTACAAGTGAAACTTTTAGCTTACAACATTAAACAACATTCCTGATATTGCAACCAGAAATCCAAGAGATAATAGGCCACCACATTAACAAACAAATTCCTCAAAGTAAATCTATAGGTCACTTTGAGCCCATTTTCTCAAGGTGAATATTTTCATAAGCTCATTGTCATGATTGGTAGATTAAGAAACAACAAGACACTAATAAAAATGCCAAAAAGCGACGGCCAGTGTCGCTTTTTGGGGCAAAAGCGATGGAAATTAGTCGTTTTTTTTCATCTCAAAAAGGGGCGTTTTTTTAAAATGATGGCCTGCGTCGTTTTTATTATGACGGACAATATCGCTTTTAGGAAAAAAAAATTTTAGTTATTTTTTGAAAAAGCGACGTTGTGCATCGATTTTTGTTCTTCAGGTGAAGAACACATAATGAACAATAAACGACAGACATCATTATTTTATTGAAAAAAAGTTTTTTTTTTTTTGAGAAATTGACATTGTGCGTCGTAATTTGAGAAAAATAAAATACTTTTTAAAAAAAAAGCGACGTTGGTCGTCTCTTTTTGTTCTTCAAATGAATAAAAAAAATGGACATCGTCGTTTATCTTTACAAAAAATTACCGATTTAAAAAGCGACGCTTTGCGTCGCATTTCTGGAAATATATTTTGAAAAAAGCGACGGATAAAAGAGACTCTGTCTGTCGCTTTTTTGCATTTTTTTTTGAGATGTAAATATTTGCATTTTCTACACTCCACATGCCAAATTAATATAGTTTAATATATATGTCATGCAATAGACATTACTAATCATACAAAGAACTACATCATCAAAACATTTAAGTAATTCAAATCATCAACACTTCAACAACATCCAAAATACTTATCCAATATTCAAAAACACTTAACAGGTAATTCAAAAATATTCAAAACATTTAAGTCTTTAAGATTCTTAATTCAAAAGTTAAAAGTTAAGTTCAAAAATTAATGTCTAAAAAGAGTCTAGAAGTAAATCCAACTAACACTAAGGAGTAGTGTCAACAAACTCATCACTTTCTATTTCTTCTTTACTACTTGAATCAGGAGATGAAGAATGGTGACGATGGTGACTCATGCTAACCACTTGATTCTTGATTTCCTCGACAGTCTTGCTCATGACTTCATTTTGAGAAATGACTGTACGAAGGCACGTGAAAGATTTATAATCTACTGCGACATAGCAGTAAGATAAACACTGTCAATCACCTCAGCCTGGCGTGAGGAACCAATACCAGCCCATCCAGCATGACGACGTTCATAAACATATCATATAATAAGAAATCACAAGGGCATTTTAAAAGACTCTGTGAAAACATCTAAAATCTATGACACTCTTTGTCTTACTTCAGTGCTAGGTGATGTCCTCTACAATCTGTAATCCCACGGGCTATATGGGATCTTTCATTAACTCGGCAGCCAAGTCCCTAACCCAAGTGTGCCGCAAGGGTCGAAGTCTCTGAATCTACTACGCCACACGGTCGTCGCCAGCGTACAATAATAATCTACCCGTATAGGCAAATACGGCTTCAGGCTAAGAGTTACTTGAACTCATGCTTCTTCGGGTAACCGCCTAACCCTCTTTATTCCCATTTTTAGTTCTTTAAACATGCATGCTCTGAAAACATACTCTAAAATCTTTAACTCTATCATGGCATATACACATATATGGTATCTTCATACCATTGAATTGCAAGTCAAATTCTCTGAGCCATTTATAGCAATTTATATCTCTGTTTTAAAATCATGAAATTCAGAACCACCATAACAACAATTCGTTCAAGGAACTCATGCTTTAAAATTCATGTAAAACTATGCAAGCAATTCTCTTTATCAACAATTTAACAAACAATGGTGGTCATGTCCAAAGTCTCTATCTCATGCAATTCTTCTCTTTAACAAAAAACATAGTTATCTCAAGACACCCTCTCAATAATTCTAAATCAATATTTCAAATACTATCACATTGAGAAAACATCTTTCAAATCACAGACATGCATTTCAACTCTTTTCCAACAAAATCAAAATCTTTAATTTATCACAAGAGAGGGAGTCCATAATTAATGCTCTCAAACAATCTTAAACCTCAAATTTTATACATATACATATACATATAAATAAACTTAGGGGGAAAGGACTAAGGGCCAAATCAACAATTCATTTAAACATTCATAATGCATAATAAAATCATGTATTTCAAAACCCCTTTCTAAAATCATGCTTGAAAATATTTAAATCATGTTCTAGTGTTTCCAAGCCCATGTAGTTTATAGGATAAACCCCACATACCTTAAATTGTAAGATCTGAAAGATGGAACCTAGATCTTGATAGATGAAAATCGGATCTTGATTTATTTCTTGGAGATATTGAACCTAAGGCTTGATTTTCTTGAATTTCTTATTCTTGGAGAAAACCCTAATTTGATCTTATTTTCCGAGTGAAGAGAAAGTTTTTGATATTGTAAAACTGATAATGATTGATTAATAACACTTAAGGGGTGATTTAATTTGTGTCAAAGATTTTTAGAGTGAGGGAAAGACCAAAATACCCCTACAAAATCACTTCCCAGTTGCTGAAATTCTCGATTGACGACCAAGGCTGACAAGTCGCTAGATCTGTGATAAGCTGTCAGATTTTGTCGTCACTTAGGAGCTGAAATTGATGGGTTTCTACCTAAGGCTGATGACATATTCTAACAAGTCGTCAGATTTGTGATAAGCCGTCAGAATTATCGTCACTTAGTTGTCAGGCTGATATGTTGGAGTAAAATGTGCATAAAATTTTGCTCAGATATCATATTTTGGTAAAATTAGTGGCGTTGGAAAGAGGACTTGAAGAAATTTCATTTGATATATAGTAGGCTACCCAATTTATCATATACAAGGAGTTATAGACGATTGAAGTTGACCCAAGTTTAGATGCTCACTAAAATTCGAACGATAGGAAAGCTTTCAACTAGTCCTTGAGTTAAGGGGCCTCTATGATCTTGACTCATGCTCAACTAAATTCGCACACTACATAATTGATTAAAACACTATATGTACACGCGAAGGAATGACGACTTTCATTCTAGCCCGGAATGCGGGGTGTTACATTATCTATCCCTTGGGATCATTCGTCCCCGAATGATGGGTAGGAACGTTGAAGCTTAAAGATATGGAATAAAGTAGACATGATGTGTCTTCTAAGAAAGGATATAACTAATCTAAAACATTTAAACTTCTATCATGAAACTGAATTCTGAGTTGACTTGACTTTACTTGCTTCAAGGAGCTGATTCATGCTGAGATTTTAGGATTTCCTTGGAGTGTTCATGATCTAATCATACATATTGAATTGAGGAGCGATAACTTATGCAAGTATGAATCATGAGACAACTGGACTTAGATCGGATCAGGGTATTACACTGTCTGAGCTAAAATACTTGGGAAAATTCAGGATTATGCGTTGAACTCTTATGAATTGAGTCATGACTAAATAGCTGAATCTGAAACATGATGCTTGGACTGAACTGGATTCTAAATTTACATGGATGAAATAGATTATCTCTCAACACTCTTTCTAAAGAAGTTCCAGTAGCATTAGAGAGCAATGGATTTGGGCACAAATTACACCAGGCATACAACTACGGAATCACAACATTGACACTACTCTATAGCTCGGAATATAGACATGTAACTCATAAACTAGGATAGAATTACCAAACCATAGACAATGCAACTTCTTACTTTCAAGGTTAGGCACACTTCTAAAATACTCTCTCAACTATACTTTCCCGTTAAACACCATGCTCATTGATTTCACTTATTTTTCTTACATGGTCACTGATATTTCAATCTACTAATGTCTAAACTGAACTAAATCCCCTCACCATCTTTAAGCCCAACTCAAAATCACAAGACGCACCACATAATAATGTAGTACTAGTTTGAATCATGAATTCAGTACACCCTGCATTTCACAATTCCTCATCTCATGCATAATTCTTATTGCCACTCCAGCAACCACCTTCAACTTCACATTAGACATTCACAAACACTCAAAGCATCCATTCATATGTATACAAACATGACATTCAAGCCTATCTCAATACCCACTTATGCACTTCTAAACAAACACTCATAAAGAATCTTTCTCAAATTCTCTAATATTTCTATCCATAACAACTTCCCAGCACTATTCAGATGATACATATAAAATATTCTCAACTAACCAAGCCATACACGAAACTTCAACTCAAAATTCTTTCAACTTATGGACTTACATAAAACAAGCACACAACAATTTTTTCCAAATATAACACATGAAACTTCAACTAACCTTGACATGTATCAAAGACTTGGCCTCAATCTTACTCCATAATTACTACTTTAACTAAAATAAGAATACAACCATCTTTCATCAACAAGAAATGTTTAATCTTTTCCATCTAAACAATTATTCATCATCACTATCTCGACCTAAGGGAAAAAGGTCACTGAAAAATTAGAATACCAAAATTCAGAACATGAGGGGAGTACTAATCATAACTTGATACCCTACTGAGGCCTGAGGAATAAAGAACTCACGGCATGGACTCATTAAAGAGATCTAATCTGAGGGCGTACCTGATATAAATCTGAATTTTCACTGATCGTTAAGTGTATCACATGTGCACAAGAGTCATGAACTTCATGACCTGAATTTTTTTTGGAATTCATTACTTACGAAAAGTGATTCTAACTGCTGAACAAACTGGGAACTCATTATACTAGGAACTAGGAGAGTACATAATTCTTTATCATATGCATGAACACGGACTATGATCATGAAGCTAAAACATAAAGCATGAGTATGCATTGGAATAACTGAAGTAAATTGCTAAAATAAGAATAGATTAAGCATCGTTCTTTTTCACGGCCAATTCCACAACTTACTGGCACATCTATTAACATCTGAAAACTTGACTTGGTTAATCGTTCTATCATCTCTCCCTTGGATTTAAGCCAATACTCTAAGTCTGTGAACCACTACATACACTCTAGTATAAACTGAAATCACTTTACTCTAGATTCGGGGATATAACAATACACATAGAACTAAACTTACCCTGTAAAATGGTATCTTCATGTATAACAACCAATGCTAATACCTCCTTCTAAGATTCAACCCTTAGGTTTCAATAGCCCCAAAATACATCATATAACAACTTAAACATTCACCAACTTAGATTTTTATAACACTAAACATGGATATCTCCAAACCTTTGATGGACCATACCACTTCTGTCATAGTCTTCCAGCATCATGCTTGCAAACTTATATTTCTAAACCATGAGAATCAACATTATGCAAAAAAAAAAGCTCAACATCATTAATCATAACTCCATAACTTAGCTATCAAGAACATTACATATTATCTAACTAGTCTTTCTCCGCCTAGCAACTCAGTACTACTAACCATACAACATGCAATGATCCTTGAAAATAATGCAGTCCTATAGCACCTTGGGCGTAATTATACATCATACTTACAACATCAAACTTGATTACGAATCAAATAAACTTAAGCTCTTGTATACACTGTTCAAACCTACTAGATCACTATCACACAACTAACACCACCACAGCAATCATTATATCCACCTTGATTACCATTTACTATTCCAACTTAGTGTCTAGTTCTAGCTATGATGAACCACAACTTCACATAATTTCCTTACATGCCAAACATCTAAAAACATTAATCCGCCAAAACTTCATAACAGTAAGGATCAATCACAATCCTATGATCTATCTTATTTAAAATCCATTAACACATCCTCCTTCTACACATCATTACTATCTACCCTTTTATACAACTAAACTTAGGTCATAGCTCTATAAGTCCCAACTAAACTCCCTCTTGCAACCTCAGGGGCATCTAAATTAACAACACTCATCCATCAAGTACCTTTATCAATAACCTATAATTTTCTTGCACGATAAACACCATCAAAAACTCTTTTCATACTTTAAGTAAACAACAATTCGCCTTAACTAATAACTCTTTCTCTACCTTACCTTCTACTAAACTAAAACATAGGGACATATCACTTCATTACCAACTCAATCTTATGCAAAAAAATTTGGCCATACATATATTCAATAAATCGCCCTTACCACTTTTCTTGTTATTACGCCACTAAATCCCCAGTCCCAACCAACACAGGAACAACAAGATGAACAACAAGTTGCTAGTGAATTGAAATAGGCCCCACATGGCTTTACTAGACTTTTATTTTTTTTTGAACAAGAAAATCAAATGAATGAGAAGGCAGCTGTGCTAGTGAATTGAAAGAACCTCACACGGCTTCACTAGACTTTTGGTTTCAACAACACAATGATAACAAGATTACAAGAGATAAAAACTTTACAAACAATATTCAATGATCTAAGAACACACATCTTACCCTGTATAAATAAAAATTTGAGTCAAACACTTCCCCCCACAGACTATAATACAATCTACACATGCTACTAGCTGCCATATTATTCTATCACTATAAAAGGGTAAATCATTCTCAAATATCAGTAATGCAACTAAATTATTTATTCACACAAAAGTCACTCTCACTCAGACTTCTAACTATGTGACTTCATATCACCAGCTTCTTGGTCTAATCTCACTACCAATAGATCATGATACCGACACTTTAACTTATACTACTACTCAGGTGGAAATACAGTTCCAACATTCTCCTATACCTCATTCCCTCTTAAGCATGACATCTGCAACATAAATTTTTGAAAAGGACTGAATACCCTTAATACCACAGACTGAAAAGTACGATTTCATCAGAACCAAAATTTGTACTAGAATCAATCCACTCTAAAGCACTAATAGAATCTTCTCAAGTCCTTGCATAATTTTAAAATCTTATATGACATCAATCAGAAAGAACCATATCATTTAAATTCTAAACTTCTACACTTGATTCACTGCAATAATAAGATATATCGGAGCCCATCAAAGTAAGGAAAGAATTGGGATAAATTTACTTTAGTATGGGAAACACCATAGCATAAATTAGAGTATGAAAGAGGAACATTCTAAATCCATAGCACGAACTAGAACATAAAGAAAGAAAAACATTCCTAAACGTCTAGTAGCCTTCTTCTTATAAGTGTGATGCGCTACACACCCATAAATAAGAATCTACCCGACGTGATTTCATAGACACCCTGAGACCATGAACCTTGCTCTGATACTAAGTTTGTCACGACCCAAACTAGGGCCTAGTCATGATGGACATCCTGAACCATGAAGGCCCGGAAATCCTACTCTATCTGGTAGTCATGCACAATATTCATATAATAAAAGAAAATACAAAATTATGATCTAATATGGAAATATGGTCATACTCTGGATTAAGTTTAACAATAAGGAATGAAATTCAAAAATCACTAACAACATCTGAAACAGTCTGCAAAATCTCTACTACATGAAAATCTGGCAACTATCTGAAAACTGGAACAAGGCCCCTAGTAGACCAAAACTATAATAGATGACATAATCTGAAAGGACAGGCTTTCTGGAATAGAGAAGGCTCACCACTGCACAATCTGATCTGCTATCTAAATTATCTACTGCTTATCTGGACCCCTAGACTAAGCCTTGATATGTGAGCAGATACTAACATATTTGAGGCTTCTAACTCTAAATAATTATGAAGTATTAAGCAACTTTTGGTTGTTTTTGATTGTTTTCTTGTGATATTGAAATTGTAGCAAGGATGGGAGGAAAACATAGAAAAGATGAACAAAATAAGTAAAATCTGGAACAAGTGAGCTGATATGAGTCTAACAGCATTTCTTGCAAGCCGTCAGAGATGTGGTAAGCTACCAAAAAAAGGCATCAGGAAGAACAATGGAGAAGAGTTGCTGGATGAGAGTGACAACATTCTCAATATGTCATCACAAGTGTGGTAAGCTATAAGAATATGCCATCAGAGTGAGGCAGAACATAGTGAAATAAGCTGAAGGTCTGACGACATTTTCTACACGCTATCACAAGTGTGGTAAGCCATCATAGGACATCACCAGAGTGAGGCAAAACAGGTCAAGATGGCATGAATTCTGACGACATATTTGAGACGCCGTTAGAAGCCTAACGACCAACACCAATATGGCATCACCTAAATCTGAGCCCAACTGTGATTTTGTTATTTTATTTCCTTAATTAGAATTTAGTATAAATAGCATCTTTTATAGTTTTTAATTAATAATTCATCTATCAGACAATTAACCTAAGGAAGAGATGCACGTAACATTGCTCTCTTACATCAATTATTCTTCTTGTTTTTATCAACTATTTTTGGGTTTCTTCCTTGTGATTCAATCAAAGAAACTACTTGTTGTTTTCCATCTAATCATAAGTTATCCTTATTATCATGAATTCAATTTATGGTTTCTTTCATCAAATCATGAGTGGCTAATTCCATTAGCCAGGGTTATGGGATCCAAGGATTAGGGTTTGATATGATGCTAGGCATTTAACGAATTCAACAAGTAGTAGAACATCTTGAAATTCGGTGGTTTTAACTAAAATCTAGTGGTTGCAAACATTAGGTTATCCCTTAGGTTTTATTTGCTTCCAACAGAGAAATAGACTAGAGGACGTGAATTATCAATAGGGACTCGGAAGCTACCAACCTTCTATTTAATGATTAATCCTGTAAATGGATTAATCTACCTGAGATAATATCTCATTAGAAATAGATAAGTTATCTAAGTTCAAGAGAATTAGATAATAAATTGTCTGGTGAGTTTGAAAGATAAGTTAGATAGTATAATCGTCAGGGATATTGTGCTGTTCTAATCATTCTGAGAATCTCTGGCATTACCTAGTATCTGTCAATTCCCAAACCCCTTGGTGAACATAGCTCTGGTTTCCCATTTATATTGATTACAAACATTAATATTGAAGTGACAACATTACTTGATACTTTAAAAACCCCTATCTTAATTTTATATTTTTGTACCATTTGTTTGAATTGAACTTGTAGCTATAGCTTCAAATTAGCTTAATCACCACTCACATTGTTCCCTGTGGATTCGACCTCGACTCTAAAGTTGGGTAAATATATTGATGACGGCCGCCTTACACTAATTTGAGGTGTAAGTTTAGCGTTATCAAAAATCGCGTCATTGCCGGGGAACAATTTGGCGTATTGAGTTGGTTTTGAATTTTAGCCTACTTGCTTGAATTCAAACTTATAAATATTTGTTTTTAGTTTTCTTTTATTTCTTGTGTTAGGTAGATTTTTATTTTAGCTAAGTTATTACTATGGCATCGTGGAATGAACATGACCTTGGTGGTTAGAAATATTATCTTAATGATCCATGTCCATATTATGATGGACCTTACTTTTGGCAAGACTGTGGATATGCTCCCCAGAGAGAGATGTGTGCACCATCTTTATCCTATCGAGAGTATGATTGTTCTGTATATGGTGGTTAAGATGGAGTGATTTCCCAAATCCCCCTCTCTCCTTATTGTGCTAACCCAAATTTTAGGTTTTTTTATGGTCAAGAAAAGAAAGAACAAAGCACCGAAAAGAGTGGAATGGAAGCTATGTCGCAAAGAATGTTGGATCTCCAGAAAGAAACATATGATATCGTATGTGATATGCATCATGACATACGGCCAATCATTCATGAGAAGATGGATATAGAGGTCAATTATCCAAAGCACTCTTTTACATTATGTTTAGATGATATCTTGTCTGCGAAATCATTTAAAATAATAAAAGAGTGTGAGGATGAATAGCAAGAATCCGATATTGATGATAAGCTTGATGTTGAGCAACCCTTTGTGATTTCCCAACAAACCGAACCATTCATTAATAAAGATGCCAAAGATGAGGAAATGGTATGAGAGTCAAAAGAAGAAATTAAGCATAACCCTCGTGAAGACTCTAGTCCATTTCGGGGTAAAAATACTAATAGGGAAGTTATTCCAAAATTGAGGGTTAGTCCTCATTTGAATCACTTTTCAACATTATGCTTATTGGATGTGATAAAAGTCGAATCACCCAAGCAAATGATGAATTTTGAAAATGAGGAGGAAAATTCTTACATTTTGGAGTTTGTCCTTCCAAAAGGGTATACTACAACCCCAGTATTGAAGGCCAAGGAGCTTATAAAATGATGTCCATTTAGTGGCTGTTTAATATTCTCACCGTTTCCAAATAATCCCACACAAAATTTTGATGCAAAATTGGGCTAGCAGTTCAAGTCTTCAAAGTGGCGTGATAGAACATTCCTCATCATGTCCTCACATTTGCCCAACACACCCGAAGATGTATTGATCAAAAGTTGGGCAGGCGTTTCAAATCCTCCAAGTGGAGATAAAAATAATTATCAACAAGATATCTTGACGAAGTTTGAGTAGTCAAGATAACTGAGTCGAGCTGCGACATTAAACCAGGCGCTGCTTGGGAGAAAACCCAAGGTATTTTGTTGTTTGTATTAGTATTGTGTGATTGACATGAGATCTTCGCACCCATGGTGCCACAGGTATGTTTCTAACTCTCTTGTTTTGGTGTGATGCATTGGAGACATTGCATGATTTTAAGTTGAGGGTGGGGCTTCTTATGGGTGATGATGTCCTCCTGGGATTTTTATTGTTGTGCCTTATTTTCTTGGAGTCCTGTTTTTAGTAGAGCTGGCATGTTTAGGTGTACTGTGTTTTTTTGTGATGTGTTGTGGTTAACTGAAGAAAAATAAGTATCTAGAGCAGTTGACATATTTTTGTTGATTTTTGAGACTGATAAACACCTCTCTGTTGGTCTATTTTATAACTGTGTGATATACATTTATGTGTGACCACTGTGCATCTTGTTATGGCATTAGTACTAGTGACATGATATCCACTGCTAAACAATCGCATGAACCAGATAGGTAGTAGATTGTGATGCACCTTTGTGCTATGTGTGTATTGTGTGTATGAGATACTACTTAGTTCCCTTTGTGTGTTAAATCCAGAACTTACCCGGTTAGTCTTACCGTAGTTGAAAGATAGGGGTTAGGAAAGGATCGTAGGCCGTTTTGATTTTTAAGTCACTTTTTGCCTAAATGACCTTCCCTGTATGCATGATATCTCTTGATCCCTATTTTGAGCCTGAATTGACCATTTCTTTTTATAAAACCTATCACCTTCCCATTTAGATCATAATGAACCTGTTTTGGCCCTGGTCCTCCTTAGACACTGTGCACCTAGACTTAGGTAAACAACGTAAGTTAAGGGTGGCTATCATAGGGGTGCGTGATGTAAATTGAGTATGAAGAAAGGTAGAATAAAAAGAAAAGAATAAGTGAAAAGGAATAAAAAGTTGGGTGGTGTGGAAAAAGAATAATAAAAGAAAAAGAATGAAAAAGAAAAGGCACATCCATCCTGAATAATGTGTGATCAAGAAAAGGAGAAAAAGAAGAAAAAGGTTAATAAGTTAACCCCAAAAGTTAAGGTAGTGCCAAGGAGGCTTAGTCACTCTAAATGCCATTGAATATCATACCAGCCCTTATCCTACATTACGAGCCGAAGAAAATACCTATAGTGATCCTAACTTACCTGTCTGGACACCTTGGTAATGAAAATAAGGGCAAGCATATGGTATTTGACATGCATTGATTGGAATTTCTTTCTGAGAGTGAGTGTCTCTTAACCGTCCCTGCATTGACATGCTTGAGTTTATATATGAGCGAGGAGGGACTTCTTTGTTGTAAAGGCACATCGGTTGCATTGCTAGTTGTTCACTTATTTGGATAGTGTCATATTGGTACATGCATGGTTGTTGTTGCTGAATTGATGCCATATCTTGATTTCTTTGGGTCACATTGTTAATCTTCATGGATATGCATAATTGGATAAAACGTGGAGAGTGGCATAAGTTTTGAGCTAAACTTGATAATCAACTATGATAGGTATCTTATGTGTCTCTTGGTTAAGCATCGTAGTATGGTGTTATGTAGTTTCTTAGTAACAAGCAATTGTTTTAAGTTGAGGTTGTTGATGTGTGAGCAGATGCTAACATATTTGAGGCTTTTAACTCTAAATAATTGTGAAGTCTTAAGCAACTTTTGGTTGTTTTTGATCGTTTTCTTGTGATATTACAGTTGTAGCAAGGATGGGAGGAAAATATAGGAAAGATGAACAAAATAAGTAAAATCTAGTACAAGTGAGCTGATATGAGTCTGACGGCATTTCTTGCAAGCCGTCAGAGATGTGGTAAGCTACCAAAAAAAGGCGTCAGGAAGAACAGTGTAGAAGAGTTGCTGAATGAGAGTGATGATATTCTCTATATGTCATCACAAGTGTGGTAAGCCGTCAGAATATGCCATCAGAGTGAGGCATAACATGGTGAAATAAGCTGAAGGTCTGACGACATTTGCTACACGCCGTCACAAGTGTGGTAAGCTGTCATAGGACATCATCAGAGTGAGGCAGAACAGGTCGAGATGGCATGACTTCTGGCGACATATCTGAGACGCCGTCAGAAGCCTGACGACCAACACCAATATAGCATCACCTAAATCTGAGCCCAGCTGTGATTTTATTATTTTATTTTCTTAATTAGGATTTAGTATAAATAGCATCTTTTAGGGTTTTTGATTAATAATTCATCTATCAGACAATTAGCCTAAGGAAGAGAGGCACGTAACATTGCTCTCTTACATCAATTATTTTTCTTGTTTTTATCAACTATTTTTGGGTTTCTACCTTGTGATTCAATCAAAGAAACTACTAGTTGTTTTCCATATAATCGTAAGTTATCCTTATCATCATAAATTCAACTTGTGATTTCTTTCATCAAATCATGAGTGGCTAATTCCATTAGTCGGGGTTATGGGATCTAAGGATTAGGGTTTGATATGATGCTAGGTGTTTAACGGATTCAAGGAGTAGTAAAATATCTTGAAATTCGGTGGTTTTAACTAAAATCTAGTGGTTGCAAACATTAGGTTATCCTTTAGGTTTTATTTGCTTCTAACGGAGAAATAGACTAGAGAACGTGACTTATCAACAGGGACTCGGAAGCTACCAACCTTCTGTTTAATGATTAATGCCATAAATGGATTAATCTACCTGAGATAACATCCTATTGGAAATAGATAAGTTATCTAAGTTCAAGAGAATTAGATAATAAATTGTCTAGTGAGGTTGAGAGATAAGTCAGATAGTATAATCGTCAGGGATATTCTGCTGTTCTAATCATTCCGAGAATCTCTAGCATTACCTAGTATCTGTCAATTTCCGAAACCCTTGGTGAACATAGCTCTGGTTTCCCATTTATATTGATTACAAACATTAATATTGAAGTGACAACATTACTTGATACTTTCAAAACCCCCATCTTAATTTTATATTTTTGTACCATTTGTTTGAATTGAACTTGTAGCTATAGCTTCAAATTAGCTTAATCGCCACTCACATTGTTCCTTGTGGATTCGACCCCGACTCAAAAGTTGGGTAAATATATTGACGACGACCGCCTTACACTAATTTGAGGTGTAAGTTGAGTGTTATCAAGCCTCAGAACCTAAGAGGTAGGGGAGGAGGGGTCAATAGAGATGTAATGGTACGCAGAGAAAATCCAAAATAATCATTTATATACAACATCTATGAGATCAATTTAAAGCAGTTCATAAACATATCATATAGTAAGAAATCACATGGGCATTTTAAAAAACTGTGAAAATATCTTAAATCTGTGATACTCTTTGTCTTACTTCTGCGCTAGGTGGTGTACCCTACAATCTGTAATCCCACGAGCTATATGGGATCTGCCATTAACTCAGCAGGCAAGCCTCCAACTTGCCAGTCGTCGCCAGCGTACAATAATAATCTATCCGTATCGGCAAATATGGTTTCAGGATAAGAGTTACTTGAACTCATGCCTTCTTCGGGTAACCACCTAACCCTCTTTATGCCCATTTTTAGTCCTTTAAACATGCATGCTCTAAAAATATACTCTGAAATCTTTAACTCTGTCATGGCATATACACATATATGGTATCGTCATACTATCGAATTGCAAGTCACATTCTCTAAGCCATTTATAGCAATTTATATCTCTATTTTCAAATCATGAAATTCAAGACCACCATTACAATAATTCGTTCAAGGAACTCATGCTTTAAAATTCATGCAAAACCATGCAAGCAATTCTCTTTATCAATAATTTAACAAAAAATGGTGGTCAAGTCCGAAGTCTCTATCTCATGCAATTCTTCTCTTTAAACATAGTTATCTCAAGACACCCTCTCAATAATTCTAAATCAATGTTTCAAATACTATGACATTGAGAAAACATCTTTCAAATCATAGACATGCATGTCAACTCTTTTCCAATAAAACCAAAATCTTTAATTTATCACAAGAGAGGGAGTCCATAATTTATGCTCTCAAACAATATTAAACCTCAAATTTTAAACATATACGTATACATGTAAATCAACATAGTGGGGAAGGCCTAAGGTACAAATCAACAATGCATTTAAACATTCATAATGCATAATAAAATCATGTATTTCAAAACTCCTTTCTAAAATCATGCTTGAAAATCTTTAAATCATGTTCTACTGTCTCCAAGCCCATGTAGTTTTTAGGATAAACCTCACGTACCTTAAATTATAAGATATGAAAGATGAAACCTAGATCTTGATAGATGAAATCCAGATCTTGATTTGTTTCTTGGAGATATTGAACTTAAGTCTTGATTTTCTTGAATTTCTTGTTCTTGGAGAAAACCCTAATTTGATCTTATTTTGAGAGTGAAGAGAAAGTTTTTGATGTTGTAAAACTGATAATGATTGATTCATAACACTTAAGGGGTGATTTAATTCTTGTGAAAGGTTTTTAGAGTAAGGGAAAGACCAAAATACCCCTACGAAATCACTTCCCAGTTGATAAAATTCTCGGCTGACGACCAAGGCTGACAAGCCATCAGATTTATGACAAGCCGTCAGCTTTTGTCGTCACCTGGGAGCTGAAATTGATGGGTTTTTGCCTAAGGATGACGACATATTTTGATAAGCCGTCAGATTTGTGACAAGCCATCAGAATTGTCATCACTCAGTTGTCAGGCTGATATGCTGGAGTAAAATAGGCATAACATTTTGCTCCAATATTGGATTTTGGTAAAATTGGTGGAGTTGGAAAGATTACTCAAATACCTTTCATTTGATATATAGTAGGCCACGAATTTCGTCATATACAAGGAGTTATGGCCTATTGAAGTTGACCCAAGTTTCGACGCTCACTAAAACTCGAACGATAGGAAAGCTTTCAACTAGTCCTTGAGTTAAGAGACCTCTATGATCTCGACTCATGCTCAACCAAATACACACACTACATAATTGATTAAAACACTATATGTACATTGAATTTATGACTTTTAGAATATCTACGCAAAGGAACGACGGTTTTTGTTTTAGCCCGAAATGTGGGGTGTTACATTAATTATAAATTCCTGGTACACTACTAAGAGATTTAGAGTTATAATTACCTTGTACATCTATTCGAAAACTAGAAATTATAGGTGAGAAAAAGTTGAATGAAAATACTGAGTGTCGCTCCATATTGTATGATGAAACACCATTCCTCACGCTATTATCAGAAAATAAAACAAAAAAAATAGATTTTTCATCTCAATAAAAGAGGAATAAAAGAGCATATTGAATCACCACTGAATAAACACCCAAGTAACCAAAAACCAAATCCTTGGAACCTTAAGAACCATACGGGTTACTTGTTTGTCGATAACAAAAGGTAGCCAATAGGAGGATGATATAGCTAATTAAATATAAAGGTATAACAGAGTAAAGTATAAATATAAGACTTAAATTGGCATTTTCATCCCTGGGATCAACCCACATATCCGGGTCCAACTCATTCGTCTTTTTCAGCAGATGTATTCATCTAAAGACCTCAAGTCGAGTCGGTTCACGACCCAAGTCCTTATCCTACAAAGAAAATGGTAAATAAGCATAATCAAGTAATATTTAATGAACTTTATATAAACTCATAAAGTAAAACCTAAGGTTACTACATACCATTTCTCGAACTATGACCCCGACACTCTTTACACCTCTGGTGTGCAATGAGCCACCTTTTAAACTGGAACTAGCTTTCTTACTTTCTCAGATAGTGCCTTATATTCAGGAGATTCCCAATAAATACACAAATTATCTTATACGGTTTTGAGAAGCCACTGTGCAATATTTCCTATACGTCTAACACGTTCAAGCCAATTGCGTAGCTTTGCACCAGCATTTCTCTAAAAATAGTGGATATAACTCTATTATGCTTTTTCAATCAAGTACACATTTCTGAAAATCAATTGAGTAGTGTAATATGATATATATATATATATATATATATACACGCATATACAAATATATATTACTATTAAAGTTAACCAAATAATGATTAAATCTAGTATACCTTGAACTCTTCAAACATTGCTTGTCTATGGTCTTCTGGAATCTCCGACCAACTGTGCCAAGGTTGTGAAAAAAGCCTCCTAACGCGCTCCCTTACTACCTTATTAACTTCTTTAGATACGGGATGCCACATGTAAAAGAACAAAATAAATATGTAAAGCACTTAACACTTATGTTGTTGCCGTTGTTGTTATCTAGTGAACAAATCCTCCTTTAATTTAACTGTCGACAAAAACGATCTAGTACATTAAAAAAATCCCTAGACAGCACTTACTGCAAAGTTGTACCTCATTTCACGTGACAGTACTGAAGTAACAAAATACATATGTAAGCATGAATATTTTAGTAATAAAAAATAAACTTATGAATTAAAAAATAAACTTACGTAGATATATCTGGATCGATAAAGACTACCAAGCCTGTCCTTATCTCCAGGAATGAGAACAATCAAATGTGCATCATATCATCTACTATAGGTATAGGTGGAGGTGCAGATCCAAATGCAGCCCAAGGTTCGTTAACTGGGGGTAGATGTTTGTACATCAGAGTCAAAGTTGTCTCTCAGCCACAATCCTGAGAGGTGGGGGGATGAATCGCGAGGGTATGGAGCACCAGATGATAATCTCAAAGTCCCTATATATTTGTAGGAGGCCTGAAAGTATGTGGAGCATAAGAAGTGCACACCTGTCCCTACTTTCTAGGACCATGATAATCTACAGGATTACTAGTGCCAAATGAGACATAAGACCTCTCTGATGAAGACGTGTGCATTTGTGGCTATGAAGAAAGTCGACCAGGAATATCATCAGGATTTATAAGCATCCTAGATTTCTTTTTAGCAATTGACTTCAAATTCTTATCAGGACGGGGCCGATCACTGCTGCCATCGGATGTCATCTGCATGCAAGTTTACAGTAAAACATATAAAAATCAATTTGTATTCTACGAGTGATGCTAGCATCCTATAAATATAACTTTTCAGAAGCTTACATCCAAGTAATTAAAAGGTAATTACATGTACAACAACTTGTACTTGAACAATTAGTATTATTGGAAATCTTGAACACTCAAACTCCCAAAGTTGGTTCATTTTTTTTTTTTGCTAATTTATATTCCAACGTTGCTATATTTGTATTTTACTTTGGTAATTCTTGATTTTCTTGTTGTGTATTTGAGCTTATTTTCCAGGTTTGTGACTTGGTAAATCTTTATTCTTAACTGTTTTAGAAGAGTGATAAGGTGGGGACTTGGCAAAGTGCTGGCTGAAACTGGATTAAATTTTGATGGTTTGATAAAATAGAGTTGTTGTGAGTGGTTTATCTAGATTCGCCCTATCGTTGCTCTTTGCAGCCCAACAATGACACTAGATTTTCTGAGCCAACAGTCGGCAAGGTTCTTCTCAAGGAAAGGAGCATGTATACAGAAGACCATGATTTTTGGCTTTGTGTTGTTCCCCTATTTTCTTTGTCATTTTTGTTCAACTTTTTCATTATCTTGGCACTGACATACCTAAACCGTAAGTCCCAGATTTTCTACACTATTTGAAGTTTTAGAACTGGCTTTTGGTTTTGAACAATTCTTGTAAGAAAAATGCAGCACTTGGAGATTCTAGATCAGTTATTTCAGATGATGGCAAAAGTAAGAAAAAGAAGCGAACACAATGGAGTTCAACATCTTCACTTCGATGACTGAAGGTCAAGACTTTTGTATTTTTCTAGTTCTCATGGTTATAGCTTTTATCTGTACAAAATGGTTTTCTTTTCAATAATTTTCTTATAGATCCGTAAACTATTACTCAAGTGCACAATTCTGGTGTTAGTTATACTCTGGTAGTTGTATCACCATGTATATGATCATAGCTTCATATTATGCATCAACGTTTAGACAATGTCATGATTTAGGAGACGTTAAATCCTTTCTTTACTCTTACCCTTTGTAAATATTCTAACTACTTGAATGATTATTACAGGTATAGTTATGGAGGCAAGGAACACTAACAACTCAAGTATTGAAGAAGCCAAGAAAAGCAGAATGGTGCTTCCTTTCCAGCCACTGTCCCTTACATTTAATCATATGAATGATTATGTTGATATGCCGGTTGTAAGTAACATTTCTTAATATTTGAACATTAACTTTGTTATGATTCAGTTCTTAACACTTTCATCTGAACCATCTGAACCAAATCCACTTTCCTCCAGTTGTAAGCTTAATCTAGATATGGACACGACAAGAAGGTTCATGACTACTCATTTACTAGTTTCAAAAAAGAAGGCTCATGACTACTCTATTTCTCTATCCACCTTTTCTCTTTCTGAAAAGTTTAGAAGGTTGGATGGTAGATACAGTTTGGAAAAAAGATGAGAGAAAGCAGAAGAAAATGAAAGGACCAGAGAAAATGGGGAAAAAGGAACAAATCTAGAGAGTGAGACTCATGTAAGGCCTGGAGAAGCATCACATGTCTAACTCTCGATCCAGTGTTCAACTCAAGGTTTGATTCCAAATGACAAAGAGTTGTAACATGATATCACAGATTACCTGCAGATCATTAATTGCTTGCTCCCTGGAGTTTTCTTTTGCCTAACAAGCACGTTTGATACATCCAAAGCACAACAGCCCCTACAAGAAACATAAGTAAAGAAAAATAGTGAAAATCTATTATATGATATAGTACCCAAAAAAGGCTCAACATGATGGATTCTAATAGCATGTGTGAAGTCAGAAGCAAGCATTCATGCTTAAATATAAGATAATTGAAGTTTAAAGAATGACACAGAATGCAAGCATTCAAACAATAGACTGTAATCTTTAACAGCACACTCTATATGATGGAGACCTAGTAAACACACTTAAGATGTACATGGTCATGCAAACAAAAGATGTTTCAAATCATCTAGCAGAATATTAATAAGCATAGCTTCCGTTAGCCTGATTGACAGGTTCTACTGCTTCCATTTTTTTAAGAAATTCTCCTGTCTAAAAGCTAAAGGCATATAGCTATTCATATTTACCACATC
>NC_061116.1:185522755-185578052 GCF_002878395.1 Capsicum annuum
TCCTGTCTAAAAGCTAAAGGCATATAGCTATTCATATTTACCACATCTATGGGAGATGGGTGGGCACCAAGTGAATCCAGGCAGCACATCATACTCTTTGGCAATGTATCATGTCAACTACGAGCTATACCAGTACAGACCCTGACAGACAAGTGATTTCCATGCAACCTGATGAAGATAGTGCATCCCAGAAATGGAGCAACCATGTTTGACTTCAAATTAGTTAGTAGTATTAGCGAACAATGTTTGTTTTAGTGACTCATGCGTGCATCTAATTTGTAAAGATTTTGGCTTAAAGGAGTCAAGATTTTGTTGTACTACTCTTCCATATAATAAACTGGAAGGGGTTTTATTTCTCTCCCACATTTTGTAAAATTATGTGCTCCTATTTAAAGATGATTATCACCTGTATACCTATTTTAAGCTTTTATTTACCTGCAATATATAACTCTATAGCTGATAGCTAATATACAACAACAACCAGGTAGTAAAAACTATAGAGAACATTAATCAAAGTTGTAACTAACAGACGCATGAAAGCAGAGAAAGCAATAAACAGAGAAACAAAGAAAGCAACATGTACACCAGTAAGTGGAACTTCCTCAGTCAGAATATCCAATTCAAGCAATAAACAGAGAAAGCAGCATGTACACCAGTAAACAGAGTTTAGGCTCAAAATATAACTATAAAATAAAATCCAAAAAGTGGAACACCAGTAAATATAAAAAAGCTCAAGCCTAAGCTAGTACAAACAAGTAATCTCAAAAAACTCTAACCAACAAAATACAATACACTAATTAGTGGTAATAAAAAAAAACTAACTAGCTAATCTATATTCTCTTTATCTTCCTCATCACTTGTTTCATTTCCATCATTCTCCCACTCTTCCTCATCCGTTGTTTCATTTTCATGGTCTCATTCGTCCTCCCAAAATGATTCATTTGCCTCGTCTATTTCTTCCGCTGTATTTGTAATGTCAATGATTTCATCATCAGAAACTTCTTCTAATATGTGTTGAGGATGTTCTAGGTTGTTTTCCAACTCATCATCCACTATTTGATCAACAACTGCGACTTCGTTCTGGTATGCCACATCTGACACATTTTCAATCTCAATTCTCCCCATAGTCTTAGTCTTTACAACCCACCCACCAATTCTCTTTATCTCTGCGCAATGGATATGTAGCATAATATACTTGCCTAGTATTTTGTGCAATGATAAAGGGATCATAACAATTATATTGCCTTGTGTGCTTAACTTCAATTATATTATACTGTTGATTCACCCCGGTACCTCTATGTGACGAATCCAATCACTTGCACCGAAATAGAATTATCTTCATTTTTGGCCAACCAGGGTACCTGACTTCTAATATCTCTTGTATGACACCAAAATATTCAATGCTTTGACCATTACCGTCAATATCACCTTCAATACACACGGCACTGTTATTAGTTTTCTTATACTTAGAAACTCTCTCGGTTTGAAACTTGAAACTGTTCACACAATATTTATCTATTGTCCAAATTTGAGTTGTAGGACCAAATATAATATATCTAACCAATGGAAAATGTTCGACGGTACTATGTTCATCCAAAACCTACATATCGTTAAATCAAAATACAAATTTTATTAAATGACCTATATATAATTTTAGTAAATGCACATATGATCTATCATACTTACGTATTCTTCCAGCCAATCGGAAAACCTCGTATATATGGCATCATTACCCCAATTCCCAATGAATAAACTGTCAAGTATACATCTGTCACAATGGATTTTCTTTATATCCCAGAGAGGGCTCAGTACAATAACTTTTAGATCCTCTACCCGAATTGTTAAAAATCGATATAGGTGAAAACATAGGATTACCATCACCTTCATCATTACGATTGGCCCTATTTCTCTTGCATGGCACTTTATCTCCAAAGTAGTAAGAACAAAAATAAGCAGTTTATTTTGCAAGATAAGCTTCACAAATCGATCCTTCAATCTTTCCCCTTTGCTTAAAAGTTTGTTTTCACTCGCCAATTTTCCTGCATAATTTTATCTTAGGTAGATAAAAGTAATTCTTTTAAGAAAATGATGGCATTAATTTGAAAAAATCTACCTCTCTCCTGGATACATCTACCACATTTGAACTCGGCCTCCAAAACGTGCCTATTCTACGAGGTGAATTGGAAGATGCCTCATCACATCAAAAAAGCCACATGAAAAGATCTTCTACAACTTAGTAGTAATGACAGGAATATTCTGCTCCATTCTGTCCAAGCTACTCTCCAACAACTTTCCTGAAAACAAATCTTTGAAGAACAAACTTATCTCTGTGATTGGTTTCCATATCCTCTCAGGAAGGTGGCTAAATGCGATAGGAATCAAGGTTTCCATAAAAACATGACAATCATGGCTTTTCATACCAATCAACTTCCCTTCTTCTATATCCACTCGTTTACCTAAATTTGAAGCATAGCCCTCGGGCATCCTCAAATTCTTAACCCACTCACATATTTCTCATTTCTCATCTAATGTGAATGAAAAATTGGCCTTGGGCTTAAACAATTTACCATTTTCTTTTTTCCTTCAACCACAATTCCTTTCTTTTGCAATACTCCTTATATCCATTCTAGCTTTTGAGTTATCTTTTGTCTTGCCCTTAACATCTATGACTGTGTTGAATAAATTATCAAAATAATTTTTTTCAATATGCGTAGGATCAAGATTATGTCTTAGTTTATTGTCCCCCCAATACGGCAACTCCCAAAATATGCTTTGTTTGATCCAATTATGTTCAACACCATATCCAAGAAGTTTATAAGGTGGACCATCTGTAACTTTAGGAAAATTACTAACTCTCTCCCAAATCTGATGTCCTGAAAGTAATGGAGGTGGTGGATCATTCTCAATCTTATTCTTTCTGAACGCATTTTTCATCCTTCTAAACTCGTGGTCCATTGGTAAGAACTAGCAGTGACAATCAAACCAATAATTTTTTCGTCCATACTTTAAAGTGAATGCTTTACTATTTTCCATGCAATATGGGCAAGCTAACTTTCCAGCAGTCATCCAACCAGACAACATCCCATATGCAGGAAAATTGCTAATAGTCCACATTAAATTGGCACGCATAACAAAATTCTGCTTAGTTGATATATCATATGTCACCACGACTTCATGCCGTAATTGTAGTAATTCATCTATCAATGGCCGGAGATATATATCGATCAAACTTTTTGGATTGCAGGGACCTGGAATAATACAACTTAGAAATATGTAGGGACTTGTCATGCACATTTCAGGTGGAAGATTATATGGAGTAATAAATACAGTCCAACAAGAATAAGGTGTGCCAGTTTTAGAGAATGGTGTGAAACCATCTGTACACAACCCCAATCTAATATTTCATGGTTCACTGGCAAAATCAGGATAAGTTCTATCGAAGTGCTTCCAAGTTTCTCCACCTGATAGATGAGACAAGACACCTGGTGGTCTTCTATTTTCATGGTGCCATTTCATGTGTGAGGCAGAACTCATCGAAGCATAAAACCTCTTTAGCTAGGTATAAGAGGTAAAAGTGCATAGCCTTAATAGAAACCATCTTTCCACCGGGAGTTCACTCATAACGAGCATGTCCACAAAACTTACAATTTTCTAATTCAGCATCATTCTTATAAAACAACGTACAATCATTTATACAACTATGGATTCTATTATATGACAATCCCAACTTGGAAACCAATTTCTTTGCTTGATAAAAATTTTGAGGTATGTTCAACTTCGGATTTACTAGCTCACCCAAAAAACCAATCATAGAGTCCATAGCAGCATAAGCAACATTCTAATCAGCTTTAAGTAATGTAATTGCAACAGATAAAGCAGAATGCAGACTCCCTTCACATAGTGGGTGACTAGCCTCTTCTAATTGTTGATAGAAACCTCTTACTTCTTCATTGGGATCTTCTTCTAAATTCGATTCGGGTTCCATCCCAGCCCCAATACCAAAAGCATCATTGACTATTTCATGAATTCTATCCTCATGTTGTAACCTATCATGTTGCACCCTATGTTGAAATCTAGCATGTTGAATCCTAGCATGTCGACCATGTAGAAGCATGTCATATTCATCTATAGGCAACGAATTATATAATTACCATTCAAACCATCTCTTTCTCCGTGATTAGCCCACATAAAGTATCTTGGCTTAAATTCATTATGATAGAGATGAGTCATAACTATATCTGATTGAAAAAACTTCAAGAACCTACATGAACTACAAGGACACCTAAACACTCTATTTTTTTTAAAATAGATCTAGTGACATCGCATGATCAATAAAACCTATAACGCTATCAAGATATTGGGGTTTTAAACCAGCAACATTTTCATAGTCCATATCATACATCCACAAACGATGATCCATCTACAAAACATATAAAAATCAAGTCACAAAGTCACAATTTCAACTAACTACACTCAGGCTTTTTCAAGTCATTAACTTCACATTTCAAGTAGCAACACTTGAGCATTTTCAAGTTACAAGTGCACAATTTGTAGTAAGTACACTTGAGCATTTTCAAGTCATTAACTTCACATTTCAAGTAGCTACACTTAACCATTTTCAAGTCACAAGGTCACAATTTCAAGTAACTACAATTGAGCATGTTCAAGTCATTAGCTTCACATTTCAAGTAGCTACACTTAAGCATTTTCAAGTCACAATTCACAATTTGAAGTAACTACACTCAAGCATTTTTAACTCATTCACATTTCAAGTAACAACACTTAAGCATTTTCAGGTCACAAGTTCACAATTTCAAGTAACTAAACTTAAGCATTTTCAACTCATTAACTTCACATTTCAAGTAGCTACAATTAACCATTTTTAAGTCACAATTTCAAGTAACTACACTTATGCATTTTCAAATCACAAGGTCACAATTTCAAGTAACTACACTTGAGCATTTTCAAGTCATTAACTTCACATTTCAAGTAGCTACACTTAAGCATTTTCAAGTCACAAGTTCACAATTTCAAGTAACTCCACTTGAGCATTTTCAAGTCATTAACTTCACATTTCAAGTAGCACTTAATTTACAAAAGATGGAGAGAATCCCAGCCAAGACCTACTATCAAAGAACCTTCAAAATAATAATCAAATCTTAGTTTGGCAGCAGGCCAAAGCAAAACTCGCAGCTTGGCAAACCAATAATAGGTTGTAAATGGAGAAATAAAATAAAGTTAGTATCAAGTACAAGTGCATTATCCACAGAAAGCAAATGCATATGATTACTATTTTATGTTTCCTATGGCTTCGTATCATAAAATCCTAAAAACAGAATTTAAATTTGTATTTTATGCAAGCAGTACTGTAATGAAAATTTGAAAATTTCCACTTATCCACAAAGAGCATAAGGGAATAAATGAGAACCCAAAGATCTTTCGATTAACATATTTAATCATCTTTGCATTTCTAGTCAGACAAGGACCAGCAACAGTAACAAATATCACAAAGAAATTTCACTCTACTATCACATCTACAATATGTTGATGGTACTGTTGTAGTTTGCGAGGCAGATTCTGAAGGTTGCTATATTGAGGGTAGTCTTTATTATGTTTGAAGCTACTTCTAGTTAACATATTAACTAGACCAAAAGTTTAATTCATCCAGTTAATAAGGTAAACCAAATTCAATCCTTGGATGATCTTCTTGGAAGTAAAATATGAAAATTACCAACGATATATTTAGGAATGCTTTTGGGGGACAAAAGTAAGTCGATGGAAATATGGAATTGGGAATATAGCAACCCAGCAACCACAGGAACAATTGAACTGAACTACTATGATTTTTCTAAAATGCAGCAGTCACTGTATAGATTTAAAAAATAGGCAAAGGAGTAAGAAAATATGTGAATATCATTTGTCTTTCTTTACAGAAAAAACACTGAGCAATTCAGTCCTAATATAGTTACATTTGCAAATCTGCTCTTTCCTATATTGAAAATAACCTAGGATATGCCTTGCAAATCACACTTCTTATATGGTGCATAAGACTGACAGTGGGGAAGTCAAATAGATGACAAACATCGCTTATCTTTTTTGTCGTTGTCTTCTTTTTTCAGAAGATCCTTGGAGGAATTTATCTATTATATGCAGAGTGTTATTTGAATATCTAAATTTATGTTTTAACAAATTAAGTGGACCTACTTAAACTCAAATGCAAGTAGATTCAGTTTCTACCAAAAAGCAAAACATATCTCAAACAAAAATTACCTCAAATGCAGTCAGATCTCAAACAAAGTTGTAAAAAAAGTTTGATTGAACATACCTCAAAGTGTGACGACATCGTCGACCTCTTTTAGATTTGAACGAGTTATATGACCACCTCGTTGATGACGACCTCGTCATTTTCACTGATAGCGTTGAAGGCCAAACAAGAGAGAGAGAAGGACTGCCAAACAAGAGAGAGAGAAGCGGCGCGAGAGAGAAAGAAAGGAAGAGAGAGAAAAATAAAAGAATGGATCTTTTGCCCTAATGAGGACTAAAATTGACTTTATTTCGACGAAAAATATCGACGTTGGCTATTGCTTTTTAAAAATTTATATATTTAATTTAATTTTTTAAAATATAAAAATTATTTATTTATTATTAAATTAAAAATATCAAATATCGACGTCCTATGTCGCTTTTCAAAAAATTAATTTTTATTTAATTTTAACAAAAGCGACCCTGTCCGTCGCTTTTTGGGAAAAAAGAAAAATTTTAAATAATTACAAATTGTGACGGATAGCGTTGCTTTTCTAGAATTAATATTTCAAAAATTATAGTGACGTTCTCCGTTGCTTTTGATAAAAATAAAAATAAAATTTAAAAATCTACGACCTATGTCGCTTTTCAAAAAAATAATTTTTATTTAATTTTAACAAAAGTGACACTATCCGTCGCTTTTTGGAAAAAAAAAAAAAGAGAAAATTTTAAAATAATTACAAATTGCGATGGATAGCGTCGCTTTTCTAGATTAATATTTCAAAAATTATAGCGACGCCGTCCGTCGTTTTTAATAAAAATCAAATTTAAAAATCGACGGACTAGGTCGCTTTTCAAAAAAATTATTATTATTTTTAAATAAATATGATGCTATCGTCGCATTTATTAAAAAAAAATTATAAACTATTTTTTAATTAGTTGGAACAATAATCCCAAAAAAAAAAGCGACGGATATTATGACGTTGACTGTCGATTTTAATAAAAAATAAATAAAAATAAAAAAGCGACGGACAGTGTCGCTTTTCTCGTCGGTTTTTAAAGTGACACAGTTCGTCGCTTTTTGGCCTTTTTTTAGTAGTGAGAGTAGTCCTATGACTACTAGTAAGGGCAACAAGACAAGACACTTCTATCTACAAGTATGGACACACTCATACCTACTAACCTTCTACCCCTAATTCATATCCTACACACCTTCCTATCTATTCATGTCCTCGGTAAGCTGCAACTGTAATAATATTATAATGAGTCTCTTGAGGCACAAGTGAGGCTTTCACAGTTAATGAGCAATTAAATGCATGCAATATTGAGATATTTACGGAGCTGATCGATAAAGTTGGGCACAAATGAAACTTTTAACTATTCTTTTTCTCTGTTGAATGTTTTCTTCCTATGCTTTGTTTCATATCCTTTTGTATTTTTGTGTAGATATGAATCAAGGTAAAGGTCGAGTGAGCTCAAGTCGTGTAGGCAAATACTCAGTCAGGCATCACAAGAGACTTGTAAGTATATTGCTTAGCGTCTACGTTAGTGAATATTCACTCTAGTTACTTGCACAGGTCATGTGAACATATGATTCCATTATCCTTAATTGTTTCTACGAGTTACATGAGCCTAAAGTTGGCATGGAACCCCCCAACAAACTAACTCAAATAGCTGACATAAAGAAAATGCTCCAAGTGTTAAGGGAGATATTGGCACTTTAACAACGTTGAGACCAGTGAAGCGACTTCCTTTGAAGCATCTCCCGTGGAAATAGAAGCAACATTTCTGTAGACTGTAGTTATTTTGAATTTTTCTATGTTGGTTGTCCTGGTTTGATGACTTCATATCTCATGATTTTTTTTTCTATTACATGAGAACAAACAGATTGTGTAATTATGTCATGTTTATGTTATTCCATGGATTTGACTTAGTAAATATTCTTCTTATATTTTGGGTGAAAAGTTTGTTTAACAAGAGCATGTCTCATGTATGGATTTTACTACTAGATCTAGAGATAATTTTTCAGTTTTCCTAGCTTAAAAATGAAAAGATCGAACAATGAAATTAACGAAAAATATTTAATAAAGAGATCATTATAGTAAAGAAATTATTTTGAATTAATATTTTATTAAGGAGCAGTAATAAAAGAGATATATGACAAATATTTGAGATAGAAAAAGTATCATTCAATGAATTCATTTCAACACCATGACCAATGAGAATTTTGTTAGATACCCTTGCAATCTGGTAAGTTGAAACTAAAATTTCTGGTTTGAACGAAAACGCAAATAGGTTTGAAAAAATTCAGATAAAATGCAATTGTGGAATCAATAAATATTGACAGTTGAGAATAAATCGATTGACTATTTCAACTGCATAAGTTGGGGAATCTTTGTAGGTCAAACAACTAAGAAATCATAAAAGAATGATCAGATGACTATTTGAACTTTCACCTTATTAGTGAGGGTTCGATTGCCTACCTTCGTCCCCTTCCTCATTTTTCCTCTCCTTACTCAAAAACTGCATAAGCCTATAACCATGAGCTTCTTAGGTTTAAAGCTTTGCATTGAAAAGAATAATAATGTCCAATAAGCAGGTCTTGCCAAAACTAAATTGTTCTATAGATTTTTAGCCTTGAAGCAGAAGTATGTACTACAACGGAAATAATAGCAAATAATACTACAACAAAACAACCTCTTATATATCACTTTCCTTAAATGGCAACTCCTAGAAAAAAATTAACGATAGCGGAAAGTTCATCAACTAAAAGTTTCATTTTGTTAAAAATAATAAGTGTAAAAACATAAGTAAACATTTTGCTAAAAAAAGCTTATATGTCGGTTGATTTGATTTACTTATTATATTAATGAAAATTTATCATACTAATGAAAATATATCAGTGCAAGGGATCTTCTCCAATTAATAACATCATATCCAACATTTCTGTGGATCGGAATGAAGAAGACAATATAGTGGACATCATAAAAGGTAAGAAAATGGCAAGTAAGGAGAAGAGTAAAAGGGTATCGGTTTTTGGCTTGAGTTTCTTACCAATTTACGTTTTACTTTTCTTAAAAGGAAAAAAATAAAAGTAATACCATAATTACTTTGACTTTTCCTAAAAGAAAAATATAAAATTTTTTCATATTTGACTAACCTCTTTCTTGGAGGAAAAGTTTTGGAACTCTATACATTGAAGACCCCTCTTTTCATATCATGACACAATAGGATTCACAATATAGTCATTAAAGAGTCTTGTTTAGGGAGAGTTTTCTCCCAATAGATTTTATGTTTTTTAAATATTAGTTTTTAACATGTAGGTCGTTTGACCAACCATATCAATAATATGTTTTTAGTATTATATTTTTTTTTGAGTCATCTAAATTATCACTATCTTGGTTTACAAACTAATAGTTTCCGTATGATGCCCTCTCGATTTCGAACCCAACAAGTAATATCAGAGCCTACGGTTCAAAGATTCAGTGGTTTGGTAAAACGAGGATGAAGACAAGTTCAAGGCGGTTCAAATCAATTTGCAACCAATTTGATGATAATGAAGATCTTAGTCTAGCTACATGTGGAGAAGGAGTTTAGAGCATATTTTCAATATTCCTGCTACTGCATCTTTAAAAATAAAAATAAGATATTTTAAAACCATTTTTAACCCATAATATTTTAAACTTTATTTTTAACTATGGCAAGCAATAGTAAGGAAGATTATGTGAAGAACCAAAATTATGCATATGACATGAAGAAGGCGGATCAAGTTAAGAAAATCAAGCTAAAAGGGGAGATTTGTTAGAGTTGTGATTTTCTTACCAAATTTAAGTTTTACTTTTCTTAAAAGGAAAATAAAAGTAATACCATAATTACTTTGACTTTTTCTAAAAGAAACATATAAAATTTTTCCATATTTGACTAACCTCTTTCTTGGAGGAAATGTTTTGGAACTCTATATATAGAAAACGTCTCTTCTCATACCATAACATAATAGTATCCACAATATAGTTATTAAAGAGTCATATTTAGGGGGAGTTTTCTCCTAATAAGTTTTATGTTTTACAATATTAGTTTTTAATATGTCGGTCGTTTGACCAATCATATCAATAATATGTTTTAGTATTATATTTTTTTGTGTCATCTGAATTATCGCCGTCTTGGTTTGCAAATTAATAGCTTCCGCATGACACCCTCTCGATTTTGAGCCCAACAATCAGCTGCGCCAACTCTTGATATCTCTAGTGTTAATTCAGAAATACGAACAACTATAATTATCAGTCCAAGGCAAGATAACACAACAATAGAGGAGGTTAACAACAAAACAATAACACAAAATTAAGATAACAATCTTTGGGGTACTATAATGAAGGCAGATCAACATTCAAAAATTACCATGCAATCATTTAACTTTCCACAACAGTACAAGTTGATGAATCACAATTCAAGTTGATAAACAAGGAGGGCAAATGCTATGACCTAGTGGGCTGGAAACCATGCTGTTAGATAAAAAGTGAAAATCAAGGATTTAAATAGATAAAATAATGCTCTATTTATGAAGTGGCTTTGGAGATTCAATGGTGAACATCAGGCGCTAGGGAAGAAAGTGATCAGAAGCAAGTATGGCTAGACAGACCATTGGTGAACTAATGTTGTATCTAGTTCATATAGAACCTCAGTATGGGGAACTATCAGAAACCTTTGGTCGAAACTGTTTTGCGGAAATTTTGACTTTTTTAAGAGTCGCCACTTAATTTATTAAAGGAATTAAGAAACCTTTCTAAAATACTTTAAATGATCCAAAATAGAAAAAACATTTAAAATTTTGAAGATTCTAAGTAAGCGGTTCCTATTAACATTTTAGAAAGGTGTTAGGCACCTAAAACGTCCGCTAAGTAACGGTTATCCAAACTGTTTGAAAACATCTTTTGATTAACTTCTAAAAAGGTTAATTTGTTGAAAACTAATTGATTTTTTAGAAAAAGACTTTTGTAAAATAGATTTAGGCTACTTAGTAGGGATTTTAACTAAATCTAAACGAAACTAAGCAAGTAAACATATAAAAGGAAAAAGGGAGGGGAAAGTAAACGATTTAGGCCATTGGGGCCCAAATCAACGTAACATGTCCTAATCTAATTGGGCTTTTGACCCATTTTCACCTGTCCTAAGCTAGTTTTTGAGCTTTTGGCTCGAGTCTTGTTCCACCTGTATTAAATTTACAACTTTGACTTCAAAACCCAAATGAATAAATAATGAAATAAGAAAATAAGACAACAAACAAATAAATAAATAAGATAAAAAGTGAGACTTTTAAGTCTCTTAGCCTCTTTGAAAAATGAGATTTTAACCCATTCTTCTTCTTTTGACTCCTTTCGTCCGTATGCCATTGGATGGATTCTTGAATTTTCTTTTGGGCTTAACTCAAACAGATGGATCTCATTGGCCCATAATGAATATGCAAAAGGGAAAGAATTCATGTAGGACTCAAATGATTTCCATGCAAAGAAGGAAAGATAAAACACATTAGTATATAATCAAACAAAGAAACAAAGGGGGAAGAAAATAAAGTAAAGGAAGCTAGCTAACACATGATCAATCAAAGAGAGGAAAAAAATAAAAGGAAACTAATGGATTTAAAAAAAAAAAATATCAACGTGGTATGGATCTTAAATAATCAAAAGTCGATTAAAAATAGTAAGACACGTTCGTATCGATTCAACAAAGAAGCATTATATGCAAATGAATCTTACATTTTAGCTAATCCAAATATTTCTCAAAAATAGCAAAGGGGGCAGATCAAAGAACATGAAGACAAAGCATGTAACCTCTTCTTAGTTAGCTTGAAATAATTATTTGGACATGCGAGGATAAAATAAACACATTTCAAGTTAATTGAAACATCATAGAGACTTAGTATATATAAGCAGCAACATATGTTAACCAGGGGATTTATAAGGAAAGAATCACTTCATCACTATACGAAGTGACTACCAGTTCACTGTTAGCAAAATTCTTGCAACATGGTACACTATCAAGAAAAAGACTTAGTATGTTGAATAAATATTGGACTTCTTTAGCCATCATACTAAACTTCTAATTGAGCAAATAAAAAGAATGAAACACCAAACATGAGCACGATTTTAATTCATAGAGGAAAACATAATGTGTTCATACTAGATGGAACCTTCAAGTTACATCGAACATAGCATGTCTCCAAATGTGAAGTAACACATTGTTTTGACTTACATTAATGAGAAACCAATTTGTACTAAAACTTGTGCATAGATATTGCACTTATGAATTTTGCATAGACGAAAAGCAATGACAGAAATATATAGATTTACTACTGAAATACTCATTAAGCCACTTAGATTTAGTCGAGGGGACAGAATAAATGCCAGATAAACAATATCATGAGTTTCAACTCAAATTTTCAAGCAGATATTATTCAGATGGTCAGTCTACTGCCTAGCATCGATTAAGAGAAAATAAAGTGAGATTTAAAAGAAAGGAGAAACAATATTCTGACTAAAACATGACTCAAAATTTTAATGCCAAAAGAAAGAGAACTTAAAAGATGAACTAAAAATCATCAAATCGAGGTTGACGGAAATATCATCTCAAACAGCAGTCATAATTCAATCACGTAACCTATGGCTCTCAAGGCCTCTACAGCAAAACAATTCTCAGCACCCGAGGTTATAAAATACAACTACGAACAAGGCAACATAAGTCTGAAAACTGTTAAGCTAGAATTAAGCTATGATCTTTAACCATGAACCAGCAATTCAAACCATAAACAGTATACAAGATGAGACATTAGGTCAAAAATTAATCAGTAAAGCCAAGAGTAAATGAACAATTACGAAATCAAGATAAAGACAACGGAAACCATAGATCAGACAATCAGAATAGGGATTAATTCTAACATAACAATACAACCAACACTGTCTTTTACTAAAATAGCAACCTATGGTCTTTAAGACCTCTACAGCAGACAACCAGCATACAAGATTTTTGGAATAACACTTATGACTATAGAATGAAGGAATGAAGCAGAATACAATCGAAACTAAACGGAGATAGAATGTTACCTATTCAGGAGCAGCAAAACGGGATCACGAACCAATACGGAGGTCGCGACCACCATCGGAGAAGCGTCCCCGTCAACTTCAGAACTTCGATTAGCCGACCAATTTTTGGAAAAAAAATTCCCAATAGGAAAAAGATTGAATCTTTGCTCAAAAGTTTTTTCCTTCTTTTTTTTTTCTCTTCAGTTTTTTCAACCTCCAAAATTTTCTCAGAAATGTTCCAAACCCTCGAAACAGTGAACCAATGGGTTCTCATATAGAAGACCGAATTAGGGGTATTTTAGGGATTTGGAAATAGGATATTTTTGAATTTGAATTTTGAAAATCCTCTCACAACTTGGGTTTCATTAACAAATTGAACCCAATTTTAGATTTCTTGAGAGAATTTAAAAAAATTGGCCAATAAAAACTGGGGGGAATGAATAATTCCCCAAGAACCAAAGAGATTCTACCAAATATGTACGAATTCGTACTAGTTAATCCAAAATTCTAGGGACTTTAACGTTGGGAAGACAACTCACCTATTTCTAGAAGCTTCTTAGGTTTTTCTCGTATAGGTTCGCGTGGGATATGCGTGATGCACGCGAGCATCGAATTGAGGTCGGGTCGGAGATGGGTCACTTTTTGTTGTTTTTGGTGTTTTGTTGTTTATCGATGTGTTGCTGTTGATTTTTTTGAAACTCTTGCTGAAGGGTGATATATGTTGATGAAGAAACAGCCCAAGTTGGCCAGGTCGGAGAGGAGCTAAAGTGGGTTGGGGTTAACTGATGGCTGGTGTAGGGCTGTTGGGGTGCTATTTGAGCCTGGCGGGTCAGGGGGTTTAGAGTTGGGTTTCTTTTTTGGGTGAATAGAGTTGGGCTGGTTGGTGATGTTATTAGGTTAAAATTGGGTTTATTTGTTTATTAAATGGCAAACAGATATACATTTAGTCAATTTATTTAAATTTTAGCCATAAGATGAAATCAATTAATCAATTACATTACAATTGTAGTCGATTTAATTTCAATCAAGGTCAAAATTTGATAAATTGACTACATTAAATCGTGATTTGATACGAATAAACACTCAATTTAATCCCTAGTTTCTTGATTCCATACCAAATTTGTTTTCAAATAAATTATAAGAACAACTGGTATTTAAATCAAGATTTTATCCATTTGAATTAATTTTCAAGTTTAATCAATAAAAGTCTAATTTTAATAAAAAATATTCATTTAAATAACAAAATTTATACACTCTCGTATATAAAATACAAAAACGTATAATCGTTAATTAAATTATAAAATTAACTCAAATAAATATTTTAAATTGCATTTATTTGAATAAAATAATTGTTATGATTCTATTTTAAAATTGAAGAAACTCAAAGTTAAATTGGGTTGTGAAGGGCAAAAATTAGGTGTCAACACAAATTGTCTAACAACATATGCTACAAGGTAGGATCTGGTAATAAAATACTTTTCTGGAAAGATTTGTGGATTGGTCAGGTTATCTTGATGCAAGATTTTTCTGACTTATTTTGTATTTCTCATTTGCCTAATGTAATAGTGGTTGAAAGTTGATCCCGGCGAGGATGTAATATCTCTTTTAGAAGGATTTTGAATGATTGACAGATGGATAATTTTTAAAATTAGTTCAAGTTCTTGAGAGCTTCAGAGGCACCTCCATAGCCCCCGAAACTATTATGTGAAAGCATAAAGCCTGTATGTTAGCTAGATTCCTTCAAATCTGTATAGTTGTTTCTAAGCATGAAAAGAAAATGTACAAGACCATTTAGTTAAGTCAAGATAAATCATCACAAGTACCTTTTAACATGATCTATAAACAAACTCATTATGAAACTAGACAAAATTTGATTACAAGTTGAACGTCTCATGCATTTATAATCTAAATATCGTTATTCAAAGGTGCATCACATAGAACTAGATAGATGTGAAGGTCATAAAGATGTCATCTTTCTTATAAAAAATAAACAAAAAAAAAGCCTTAAATCCAAGCAAACATGTCAACTATAAATCTTTAGAGGTCCTTTGGTACGCGGTATAAGGAATCTATCTAACACACAGTATTATCTACACTCTCTACACCATAAGAAGAATGAAGAATCAAACTGAAATTATACATTTCTGAATAACTATATCAATAAGTTAGAAAATAGATAACCATGTTTTATTGAGTAACTTTGCGTAATTTCAATAAGCTCATTAGTATAAAGAACATCAAATTTGGTTAAAACTAAAACTCTAACGGACAACATACTCAAGCATATGCAGATAGAACATAAAGGAGTTTTTAGATATATTTGAATTAGCAAAACTGAAGGTTTAACTCAATGTAAAATTGCTTTTTTAACATTTTAAACATTCACTAGCAAACTGTGAAAAATAGGTACACATAAATAGCCTTACAAATACTAACTCAGACTAGAACAGAAAAGGAGGAAAAATGAAAAAACCCTTGGTTAAAAAAGTAATGCTCACTAATAATCCTAAAAATGCTTCAAAAACAGAATTAACTATGTTACTGTACTAAATTAACTTGGAATCAGCTAAACTATTCCTGCAAATTCACCCATATACTCCATCAAATCAATCTCAAACTTTACAAAATATAACCCTCACTAAAGGCATCATTCAAAATACAAAATCACAATAAGCCATTAAACCTAAGAGCTACAAATCAGGTAAAATGTTAAGATACAATTCAATTAGCAAAACTGAAACATAGTAGTCACACAAGCCTCTAACCAAAAGGAAAAAAATATCTGATTGGAACATGCCCCCAATCATAGTCAAAACCAATATCAATAAATAAAACAAAGTGTTAAAAAATACCCATGAAAGAAATAGAGCCTTGCAGAGTATGAAAACTCACCACTTCAATCAAATAACCGATCCTGAAGCCGAACATAAATCAGGAGGAGTAGAATGGCCGATTCCTACATTACGTGGGGATACAGCCTTTCGAAGATGGGTTAGCTGGTGAATACTAGGAAGAAACTAAGGATAAGGATAAAATAATGTCATCCAGTAAAACCAAGTAAACCAACCATATGCATATAATCCATACATATATATATATAACCATGTCGGGAAACTGAATCGAGTTTAGCATGCATTTAAAATCATTAACCTGGTGTAGCTTAATCATCCTAAAACCACCCATAGGCTATATGGGTCCAGTGTAACCCCCTGAACAAGCCCCAATGTGTGTAGCTACATGAACTAGAGACACCATAAGAGTAGGGAATTCCCAATTAACCTTCGTTCATATTGGCATGACCTCTCCTATGTACCTCCTAATATCATATAGGGTCTCCTTGACCTCCCCTCATGTCGGCAAACATGAGTTTCCATTGTTCGTCCATTATGGACTCACACCTTCATGGTTAGCTATCACACCTCACTATTATTGCCCAATTAAAACTATTTCCATCCAACCAAACCATTTAACCATTATTATTAACCAAGGCTATGAGTAGTGGTATAGTCATACCAACTATAGCTTGCAAGCAATGTCCTTAGCCAACCTTTATATGTAGAGGGATTTCCGTGTACCCATAATCTACATTATCAAGTTAACTTGGGGGAATTCCGTGTACCCCTTAAGTGTTTCATTATCAAGTTTGCTTGGGGGAATCCCATATACCCCACAAGTTGTTCATTAACCATGTTTACCTAGGGGATTCCCTTGTACCCCACAAGGAAGTTTAATTAGCCATAATCATCACCACCATTTAACCATTCCAAAAATATTTAAACCATTTATACCATTTAGGGTTCCATTATCAAATCATACCATGCAATAGTTCCATTAAAAGTCCAATAATATAGTAAAAGCATTCTCATATGCATTTTATCAAACATGTTGGGGCATAGTGTTTTCAAGACCAAATCCAATTACCATTTAACCATTACCATGCAACCAATTGTCCAAACCACCATTAAAATATATAAAAGCATAATTAAAACATAGGAAAACCATAACCAAACATTTAATACCAAAACCCCAACACATATTTGAAAACCCCAAAATCATACAATAGTCATGCCATGAAAACATTGTATAAAATCGTGACTTTAGTTGGAACTAATAATGAGGGAGGTGTATCTTGCCTTAAATTAGAAGATGATGGAGAGAAATCACCCAAATAAGCCTCAAATTGCTCCTCTAGATGAAACCCTAACCTTCCTTTAACCAAAAGCCTTAGAGAGCGTTGTAAAGTATTTAAGAAAATTTTATAAGTGTTTAATTATAGAATAATACGGTAAATAACCTCCCAAGTGGTGTAGAAGTTGTGGGACCTTAATGGGTTAAGAGGGAAAATATCCACACTGTCCCCACTTAAACTGCATAAAAATCCTATCATAGGGTACGACCATACCATACCAGTCGTACCCTTCCGTACGAGTGGTACCCACCACTCGTACCCTAGGCTCCCTCATTGGACCCAACATTTTCCACCATACGACTCACCAAAATCAAGTCATATCCAATCCATACGATTAGCACCCTTGACCCGTATCCCTGGCAGAATAAAATCAAAAGAGGTTTGAACACTGCCCACCATAAGAGATGATGGCATGACTCATACCCTACCATACGACTCATACCACCCAAGTCGTACTCATTTCATAAATTAATCCAACCCATCAACCAACACTGGTCAGCATATGACCAAGGCATATCATGGTACCCACAAGTCGTACCTGGTCCAGAAACTAGAAATTCAGAAAAATTTCTAAAAGTCAAAACCCAGGGTATTTCAGAAAAATATTAAAAATTATCATTCTGAAGTATACATATCATAAACTCATTAAAGACTCCTTGTTGTGTATAAAAGGACACTTCACTATATGTTCAATTGGAACCATCATACAGTTTTTGAATTTCTGCTGGAATTACATTTACATCCAGTTTAAAAGGATAAAACCTGAATTGACAATTAAAAAATTATTAAAATAGTTAATTTAATAAGAAAAAATAATATAAAAATTAAAATATAATAAAAAATAAGGTTACCCTTCCCCATTAGCTATAATGTGCATCCCCACTGCTGATCTAACAAAAGATGGAGTTGCAGAAGGTCTATCTGATGCTTCAAAACTGCACATCTTAGAATAGCTTGCTCCTATATTTGACATAAGAAGTTGTGGACTAACTGGTTGTGCGGCCTTTGACAATATAGTGTCAGAAGGTGAATGTTGATCCACGATAGGGAGATAATCTAAATACATATCATGTGTATGTGTAAGAAATAAAGGCATTGGGGAACTGCCTAGGGTTGACATATTGTAAAAAGGGTAGAAGATGACATCTCATAATCCTAAAGAGGCATCGAGATAAATCCTGGGGGAGGCATTAAGCTATATCCTTGGGGTAACATAGAGTTATAGCCCTTGAAAGGCATACCAATCGAAAGAATGTGAAGATGGTGATGGACCTTGTGATGTTGAATGCAAGGGTGGAATTAAAGAATGAGATGGACTCAATCTAGATGTGATTTGTGTTACTTTACTCTTAGTAGTACTTTTTCCACGAGAACTGCTACTCCATCGTTGCTCATTATCATTACCTGATGTCATTTACATAATGAAACACAAACTATATAATGAAACACTTAAACTAATAAAATATACAAATCTATGTGCATCATTGTCTTCTTGTGCATGACTCTAACATTATTCTATTTTGATTAAACACGAAATTTTTTATGTGCAAATATTATTTCTTTAAAAGTAAATAAAGAGTTTATATAACAAACTAGCACAAAAAGGGAATGAACATGTTAATCCTCCTCACTTATTTCATTTTCAAGATGTAATTGTTCCTCTTCACTTTTGTTTGTTTCACTATTGTCTACTGAATCTTCCTCATAAGAAGAATAATCATTATATGAAGAGTACCCATCATGAAGAGATAGTTTTTCCTTCTCATTTTTTCATGTAAGTATCTTGCTCAAGACCAATTTCTTCATATATGTGATCAGGATGCTCCAGTTCATCTTCTAATTTTATTTCCACCATTCCTTGAACACTAGAAATATCATTTTGGTATGAAATATCTAAAGCATTCTCAATTTGAAGTTGATGCTTTGTTAATAACCACCCACAAGTTTAATTTATCCCTACCAACGGATAAGGAGCATAATACACTTACTTAATATTTTGTGCAATGGTAAAAGGATCATAACTTTCATAGTGTTTTGTATGCTTAACTTTAATAATTTTGTAATGTGGGTCTACTCTTGTATCGATTTTTTATGTTGGGTCAAATCACTTATATCAAAAAAGTATCAAATTTTTGTATTGCTAACCAGGAAAATCTAATTCTAAAATTTCTTAAAGCATACCATAATAATCAATATCTCTATCTTTCTTGCTGGTCTCTCCTTTAATCCACACTCCACTATTATTGCTCTTATAATACTTGGAGATTTCTTCAGTACAAAATTTATAACCACTAACACTATGCTTATTCAATGTTTTGACCCAAGGACTTGATCCCCAAGCTATATCTTTCAAAAATTGGCTGGTCATGTTGCTATTTGGATCATTAGCCTATATAGTGGTACATTTTCATATTCTTTTAGTCTGGCCACTAAATGCAATAGGAATTAAAGTTTCCATGAAATATGAAAATTGTGACTTTTCATGCCTGTAAATTTTTATTCTACCACAACTAAATGCTTGCCAAAATTGAATCATACCCCTCAGGCATCCTCAAACACTTTATCTACTCACAAATTTGATGCTTTCCTCCAAAGTGAATGTACATTTGGACTTTGACTTGATGATCTTATTACTATTATTTGATTGTTTTTTGTGCAACTCTGTTCGCCTACAATATTTATCTAAGTCTTTTCTAGACTTTATGTTATCTTTTGTCTTATTCCAAACATCCATCACCATATTAAATAGATTATCAAAAAAATTCTTTTCAGCATGCATGAAGTCAAGATTATATCAGAGAAGATGATGCTTCTAACTATCTAACTGTTGAATTTTTAAGAGGTGTGAATGGAAAATGAATAAGTGTCTTTTCCGAAAAGACACTAAAAGAAAGGATAATATTTGAATAGGCACCTTTTTGGATGAAATGGTTATGACCTTTCCAATGGATTATGACTTTTTCGAAGAGTTGCACCTTTATGAAGGGGTGCACCTTTCTGAACCATTGCTTCTCTTCATTAAGCAACACCTTGATGGCCATAAATACCAGAATTTTTTCTCAGGTAAAGAAAAAAATTTTACTAGAAAAAAATCTTCTTCTTCTTCTAAAAACTCTTGTGTGATCATTAAATTGTTGAGTGTGTTCGAAGTTTCAGAAAATTAGAGATACCACTATTTTCAGAAAGAGAATCATTTTATCCTGGGAGGAAAGATTCCATAACCTTGGGTATTTGAGAGGGAATAAATTCCTTAAAGACACACTGTGTATTCGATGAACTTGATTCTACAATTTTCTGCTTCATCTTCTTTCTTAAAGTTGATAAACACTTCATTTTGAGAGTTTATTTGATTATTCATTTGGACTCGTGCTTGAAGTTGTTGTAACTTTATTATAGTTTTTGAAAGTTGTTCTTGAAATTAGTATTAAAGATTGGGTTGAAACATATAGATTTTTATACCCGAAACAGCAATCTTAAGGAATTTTTTTTAAAAAAATATTGTACTTGTTTGGTGAATTTTTTTCACCATTTATAAATAAAGTAATTTCATAATCTATATTGTTTAGATTCTGAAGATTAAAGCTTGTTGTTTTCTACTCCGTTTGAACTTAATAATGATTTGAAGATATAAACACTTCATCATGAGTTAAAGTTCATTCGGTTGACGATTAGAAGAACATAAAAACTTCATCGTTAAACTAGAAAAAAAATTGGTGTTTAAAGTTTTTAAAAACTTTATAATTAGTATTCTGACATACTAAGTTGGTTTCCTGATGGTAAATGAATGATGAAAGTCATGCAAATAATGGAATGATAAGTATAGCAGCAACAACTATTTCAACGATAAGTCGTACAAGTGTTGCGCCTGCAATGGCACCTGCGGAGAAACCCAAAAAATTTTGGAATGTAGATTTCAAATGCTGGCAGCAAAAGATATTCTTCTATTTGATGAGCTTATGTCTTCAAAGGTTCATCTTTGAAGATGCTCCAAAATTGTCCGAAGATACATCGGACAAAGAACGATTTGTTGTAATGGAGGCATGAAAATACTCAAACTTCTTATGTAAGAATTATATCCTAAGTGGCCTCCCAGACGACTTGTACAATGTGTTCAACAGTGTAAAGACCTCAAAAGAGTTGTGGAATGCTAATGAAAGTATATAATTGAGGATGCAAAAACTAAAAAGTTCTTTGTTGCAAAGTTTCTTGACTACAAGATGGTTCATAGTAAAACTGTTTTCTCTCAAGTACAAAAATTACAAGCAATCATCCACGATCTTCTGTTAGAAGGTATGAATATAGTAAATACCTTATTTGAACATATTAAATGTGTTTTTCATAAACACATGACCTTTGTTGTAGGTTTGATTGTGAATGAGGCTTTCCAAGTAGCAGCCATAATAGAGAAGTTTTCACCTTTGTGAAAGTACTTCAGAAACTACTTAAAGCATAAGTGGAATAAGATGTTAATTGAAGATCTCATAGTGAGGTTGTGTATTGAAGAAGATAACAAAGCTGCTGAGAAGAGGTCGAAAAGGAATTCTACAATCAGTGGAGCTAACATTGTGGAGGACGACCCTAACAACTCAAAGAAATGTAAGAAAGCTGTTGGACAAAAAAATAATATGTCAAAGAAGAAATTCAAAGCGAAGTGCTTTAATTGTAACAAGGCTGGTCACAAGTACATAGATTGTCAGGCCCCTAAGAAAGGCAAGAAGAAGGTTCAAGCCAACATGACTGAATCCAAAAATAAAATGGATGATCTATGTGCGATGCTCTCAGAATGAAATTTGGTGGGTAATCCTAGAGATTGGTGGATAGATTCTAGGCCACTTGCCATGTCTGTACCAACAAAGGGTTATTTTATTTATACGCTCTGTATCAAGTTGAGGAGAAGATTTATATGGATAACTTTATAACAGTAAAGGTTGAATGAATGGGGAAAATCTACTTGAAAATGATGTCAAGCAAAGTGTTCTATCTCATCAACGTCCTTTATGTACCAGAGTTGAGAAATAACTTGATTTTTATATCATTTCTAACCAAAAATAGATTCAAATGTATATTTATTTCTGATAAGGTTATAATTAACAAAGGGGAAGTATATGTAGGAAAAGGCTACCTCACTGAGGGCATGTTTAAGATGAATGTAATGATTGTTGAGATCAATAAAAGTTCTATATCTCCTTACTTGCTTAAGTATAATGAATAGTGGGATGAACGATTAAGACATGTCAACTACAAAACTTTACAAAAACTAATTAATGTAGAAGTTTTGCCAAACTTTGAGTGCAATAAATCAAAGTGTCAAACGTGTGTGAAATTAAGTATGGTAAGCATCTGTAATACCCCATATTTATCCTAGCTTGATTTAGCTCTTAGTTGTATGCTTGAGGGGCTTAAGGCTTGAAAATTTTTACTAAGTTTTGGGGACTTAGTCATCTTCAAGACCCCTAAACTTTGAGGAGTTTTACTCTGACCTTACCGACCACGAGACGTTAGTTTTTAAGTTAATCCATGTTTAGGGATGTAATAAGTATTTCTCAGGGGAGTTTTGGATTTTAGGACAAGGTTTGGGGCACGTTTGGATCACAAATCCAGCAAGTCACTGTGATGGGGCCGTGACATTCCCTTTGGCACTACATCATGTCACGGTGAAGGTGTTTTCATCCATTTCTTGATTCATAATTAAATACATGTGGCATGATCTTTATCCTAGTGTGTGAGGTGATTAGGAGGTGAAGAATGTTCATAGGAATTGCTTAGAACAAAGTTGAGCTAAGAGCCTTTGATTCGTCCAAAGTTTGGTATTCGATTCTACAAGGGTCAACTTTGAATATGAATAAATTTTGATATACATTGAATTTTTTATCTCAAGATACACCAAATTGTAGATAATTGAATTATATTTTCACGATACTAATTTTGCCTTAATCCGATACCCGTGTGAAAAGTTATGATTATTTTTGTCAGAACCAGTAAGCCACCGCGATAAGACCACATTGCGATGAGCCTTTAATCCGCATTCCAGTTATGAATTTTTGGTTTAAATGATATAGGGGTAATTGGGTCTTTTCCTCAACCCAATTCATATAAACATGACCTAAGGCTTTGGTTAGGGCATTATATGCCCATATTCTCCAAATTTCCTCTCAAGAACAAACCCTAATCATCCCCAAGTTCATCTATTCCATCATCTTCTCTTCAATAAAAACTAAGAATTTAAGTTCCATAATCCAAGAATTTCAAGAAAGTTTTCAAGATCATCTCCAAGGCTTTCAAGGTCAAAATTTCTCCACCAAGACAGGTCTATTAAGGTATGTGGGGTCATGAACAAGGGTATCCTTTCACCCTTATGCTCAAATTGCATGATTTTGAGATTTTATTTAATTGTTTTAAAGTAGGGTTCATACCCAAGTTTATATCTTCTTGAAGCATGTGATTATCATGAGATTTAAAGCTTTAAGTAGATCAAGAAGTTCTTATGTTTACGTTTATAACTTATAAGATTTATATTTTTATGAGATTGCACTATCTTGACTTGTTGTTGTTGAAATATTTCAAGAGTTATATTGAGCATAAAGTTTTGGTATGAATTACCATGAGTTTATAGCATGAATTTTAAGCCCTCAGTTCTAGTGTTGAGATTTCAAGAAGATTATGTTTTTAAGCATTCCATGACTAGTTATTAGCAAGATTTTAAAACAAGAATTGATTTTTTTATCCTCAAGTAATAGATAGAATCCACATTTATTCATTCTGATTACAGTTTAAAGTAAAGAGAAGCATAACTGGTTTTCATTATAAATCCTTATGCTATTTTAAGGTGGATTTCCTACAGTCTGAGCATATAGGTAATATGGGAGTAGTATTTAGCACCGAAAGGGAAGTGTGGGTTTAGCGCATCCTACTACCCCAGAACTACGAGCCAATGTAGGTTCATCTTATTCTCAATATGGATGAAATTACAGATAGTGATCACTCTAGCTAGGTTCTATTCCAATGGCAAGGGTAGAACAACCCTCCTCAACGTGGGTTAGACGTTGGAATCCATGGTAGCTCACATGGTTTATGTTGGTTAGGAAAAACCTCCCAAAGAAAGATTAAAAGTAAAGCTTTTAGAAACTAAGTGTGTGAATCCCAAGGTTTATTCAGTATGCTTTATTGGTCATGTTTTATGATTTTCACCTTTCAGTTTATTCAAGCTCAAGGTGAGTCATCTACACTTAGCATACATTACAGCTTACAGAAATAAATGCTTTAGCTCACAAAGTTTGTCATTATGCACTATTATTCATGTTTATGATTTTACAATACTTGTTTTATTCAAGCCTGAGGTGAGCCATTTACACTTAACAAGCATTGTTTGAAAATCTAAGTATACATTGAGTTATTGTTTTACTTATACATTCACCCCCACATGCTTAATACATTCCAAAAGTACTAATCCACATATATGTCTATGTGCTACATTTTCTCATAATGTAGGTACTAGTTGTAGCTTACACATCATGATCAGATAGTTGCAGCTTTAAGCCAACAAGTGATGAGTTCTTCTATTTCGGGAACTCCAGTCAGAGTTAGTTCGTGTACTGTGTTGTATTTTGATTTTCCATATGTATTGATTAGTGGTAATTGGAGGCATGTCCCAGCTACCTAAAGTCAGTATAGTAGAGGCTTCATAGATGTCAGTCAGAGTCAGTCATGTAATTTCAGTTCTCTCCTCAATTTTTACCAGATTATAAATTATATTTGTAATATAATTTCTCTCAGATTTTGTCATGAGTATAGTTCCGCATAGTAGAATAGATATTTAATATATTATAATTTATTTTCTTAATAGTATGCCAGTTCATGGGTTAGCTTGGGGTCACTTGGGGTTTCAAGCACCGTGTTACGACTAGGGGGTAGTCTCAGGTCGTGACAACATCCTTATAAGTCTATTGTAAAGGAATTCCAATCCCTTAGACTTAATCCACAGAGATATTTGTGATATGATGTCAACACCATCTTGTGGTGGAAAAAGTATTTTATAACTTTTATTGATGGTTGCACTAGGTATTGTTATATCTATTTTCTAAATAGTAAGGATGAAGCAATGGACACAAATAGGTAATATAAAACAGAAATTGAAAATCATCTAGAGAAAAATAGGGGTGGAGAATATAAATCTCATTTTGTAGAAAGAAAAAATGAACATTAAATGGGATTGTGGAAAGAAAAAATGAACATTAAAGGAAATGATAAATGCCTTATTTATAAGTTTAGGTTTACCGTAAAACTTATGGGGGAAAGCTATCCTTACTGCTAATCGAATACTCAATAGAGTGCCCCATAGTAAGACACTTTCAATTCTATATGAAAAATTAAAAGGAAGAAAACCCAACTTGAAATATTTTAAAGTGTAGGGGTGTCTAGCAAAGGTCCAAGTTCCAATGACTAAAAGGGTAAAGATAGGAACTAAGACTGTGGACTACATGTTCATTGAATATGTAAAAAGTAGTAAAGAATGTAGGTTTTGGTTCATAAATTCAAATATCTGGATATTAATGAAAATACGGTAATTAAATTAGATAATACTAAGATTCTTGAAAACATTTATCCGTATAAAACTGAACATGAGCGGTCTAGTAGAGGATTTAAATGACCTCGATATAAACCAAGAGATAATGTATGTAATGATGAGAATCTAAGGCATAGTACACATCAAAGAATGTAAACTTTCTTGGGATCAGATTTTGTAACGTTTCTCCGGGAAAATGAGCCTTAAATATTTAAAGAAGCAATGTCGTTTTTTAGACTCATCCTTTTAGAAAGAAGTGAATAGTGAGATTGATTCAATATTGAGCAACCATATCTGGAGTTGGTTAATATTCCTCCAGGAACTAAACCTTTAATTCTAAATGGATCTTCAAAAGGAAAATAAAAGCGAATGGTATTATTGACAAATACAAAGTAAGACTTATAGTGGAAGGCCTTGATTATTTTGATAAATACTCACCTGTAATGAGGATAATGTCAATTCGGATATTAGTTTCCTTGGCGAAAGTATTTGGTCTTGAAATCCATCAAATGGATATGAAAACAACATTCCTAAATGGAGAGTTAGAGGAAGAGATTTACATAAAATAGCCTGATGGTTTTGTGGTTTTCACGACCAGAGCTAGAGCCCTGGCCGCGACAGGCATACCAAACCATCAAAGGCCCAATAAACCCCTATAACAACCCAACCTACTAGTTATATTGTCCGCTTTAGGCCCAGGCTCGCATGACTTTAAAATGCGTCACTAGGGAGTAAGGCTTTCTTACTTATGTACCCAACATCCCTCTTGTGTTTTGCCGATATGAAACTCCTTATCCTAAGTTGGGGTGTTACATACACTCCCCTTATGGTCTCAGCGTCCTTGTTAAGGATTTCCCTACCTAATGGGATTTGCCTAGACTCAGGACTGAGGTTTGCCCCGCCTTACTGGGATTTTCCTAAACTCAGTTTAAACTCTGGCCCACATCAACAGGGTTGAAACAGGAGCTACTCTGATACCATTCTTGTCATGAACCGAGCCAGAGCCCTGGACACGAAGGGAATCCCAAATCATCAAGGCCTGAGAGACCCCTGTAATAAACCAACCCACTAGTGATATTATCTATTTTGGGCCCAGGCCAGCCGGCTTTAAAATGTGTCACTAGAGAGTAAGGCTTGCTTACTTATATACCCAGCATCCCTCCTGTGTTTTGCTGATATGGGACTCTTTATCCTAAGTTGACGTGTTACAGTGGTTCCTAATAAAGAAAATATAGTGTGCAAACTTGTTTAGCCACTTTATGGACTAATCAAGCACCCAAAGAGTGGCATGCAAAGTTTGACCAAACCATGTTGGCAAATGAATTTAAGATAAATGAATGTGATAAATATGCTTACATTAAAGACACACCATATCATAAAGTCATTAAATGTTTATATGTGGATGACATGTTGATCATCAGTATAGTAATTTCTGACATAAATGCTACAAAATTAATGTTTAAGAGAAAGTTTGATATAAAAGAACTTGGAGTAGCGGATGTGATCTTAGGCATAAGAATCCATAAAACTCCACAAGGGTTGGCGTTGTTACAATCTCATTATATTAAAAAGGTACTTGACAAGTTCAAGTATTTAAATTTTGGCATTGCCAAGACTACATTAGGCGGGAGCTTTGTATGTCAAAATAATGAAAATGAAAGTAAATCACAATTTGACTACACAAGAGTGTTGGGATATTTAATATATATCATGAATTGTACACGGTCAGACATAGTACGTGTTATTAGTAAATTAAGTCGGTACACGAGTAATCCCAATAAAACTCATTAGATGGTAATGAAAAGAGTTTTGGGATATCTTAAATACAATTAAGACTTTTTTTTGCATTATAATAAATATCCAGCGATTACTGAAGGATATAGTAATGCAAACTGAATCACCGAATCTAATGAAGAAAAAGCCATGAGTAGATATGTATTTACATTAGGTGGAGGAGAAGTCTCTTGGAAATCATCCAAACAGACATGTATTGCCCACTCTATAATGAAATCTAAATTTATCACATTAGATAAAGTAGGTGAAGAAGCTGAATGGCTCCCAAATTTCTTGAAAGATATTCCTTATTGGCCCAAACCATTGGCACCAGTATGTATACACTGTGATAGCCAAGCGATGATAGGTAGGGAAGGGAGCATGATGTATAACGGTAAATCTCATCATATAAGACGGAGACATAATGTTGTTAGATAAATTCACTCTAGTGGATTTATCACTGTTGACCATGTGAAGTCAAAAGATAATATGTCGAATTCATTTACAAATGACCTATCTAAAGAGGGAGTTGAGAGATCATCGAAGGAAATGGGTTTAAGGCTTGGGACAAGTCAACATGGCAGTAACTCTACCTAGCAAAATGGAGAACCCAAGAGCTAGGTTCAAGGATATCAAACAAAGTTGTGACTGACGGTTCAACATTGTCAATATACTCAATTCATTCTCATGATGAAGACAATGTTTAGAGAAAAGTATAAGACTTATGGTTTGAAGCTTTTTAATGGTTTCTAAGTTTGTAAGGTTTGACCAAATAGTTTGATCTATAGGATTAAACTTTTAGGAATGACCTATGTGAGGGTGAAGTGGAAGCCACTTCAAAGAGAATGTTAGTAAGGTCCTATTCTCTACGCTTTCATGAAATCAGGACGTGTTCATGGTTGAAATAAACAAAACCGTGAGAATCATACACGGTAAAAGGCTGATTGTGTGACTTGTATTGTCAAGATGTACATTAAAGTTTGATAGTTCAAATATATCAAATCTACCGACTGACCGAGTGCATTCAGTGCATGTTCACTACGGAAAGTTCAATGAGGAACCTACTTATCCAGATGCAATTAGTCTTTGATTTTTTCACATATTTTTTCATAAATATTTTGTTAAAATAGTCATTCCCCATTATGTGGAGGATTTTTGAGTTTTTAAGAGGTTTGAATGGAAAATGAATAGGTATTTTTTTTTCGAAAAGACACCAAGAGAAAGGAGGCAATTTGAATAGGCACCTTTCCAGATTGAATGGTTATGATCTTCCCAATAAGTTGTGATTTTTCCAAGGAGTTGCACTTTTATGAAGAGGTGCACCTTTCTTAACCATTGCTTCTCTTCATGAAGCAACACCTTGATGGCTATAAATAGGTAAATTTTTTCTCAGGTAAAAAAACAATCTTCTTCGTCTTCTAAAAACTCTCGTGTGATCATCAAATTATTGAGTGTGTTTGATGTTTTTGAAAATTTGAGGTACCGCTATTTTCAGAAAGAGAATCATTTTATCCTGAGAAGAAAGATTCCATAACCTTGGGTACTTGAAGGGAATAAATTTCTTAAGGATACACCATGTATTCGGTGGACTTGATTCTATAATTTTTTGATTCATCTTCTTTCTTAAAGTTGATAAACACTTCATTTGATAGTTCATTTGATTATTCATTTGGTCTTGTGTTTGAAGTTGTTATTGTTGACACCTAATTTTTTCCCTCAACGACTAAATTTAACTCTGAGTTTCTTCGATTTTTAATAAAATCAAAATATTTATTTCATCCGAATAAAAAAATTTCAAAATATTTTTGTACGTAATTTTGTCATTTTAAGTAGCGATTATATATTATCGCGTTCAGTTATACGAGATTATAGAATTTAATTACTTAAATATTTATCCTATGGAATGTCGGATTTTAATTAAGGATTATTTTGAAAATAAATATAATGATTAAAGATTTGGTTTTAATATAATTTATTCTCAAAATTTATTTATTTATTTGGATAAATATATGTTTGATTTTATCATAAACCAAGAAACTCGAAATTAAAAAAAGTATTAATTCGTATCGAATTTCAATTTGATTTAGCCAATCTATTTTATTTGGCCACAATTGAAATCAAATTGGTCATAATTGCAATGCAAACCATCAATTGATTTTTAATTTGGTCAAAATAAAATAAATATGGCTCCATTTTAAATTCCAATTAGGGTTATATTTTAAATAACCCATAAATTCCCAAAATTGACCAAATCTACACATCCTCTTTAATTTTTCAGCCTAACCAATTAACCCACCAACCCAACAACATTAACAATAATATCAGCCCAATGCCCAGCTGGCCCAAATTGACCACCCCAGCCCACTCCAACCGACCCGCTCCGGCCCAAACACCCTTCACCCATTATACTACCCATCAACGTACATACAACAGTACGCACAAAATAACAACAATTTCAACCGGCTCCTATCAACCAACAACGCATATAACAGAAAATAATATTGGCGGCAAACCCGAAATGACAACATCAACAACGATTTCAACTACCTTTCTAACCCGAACTCAACCCAATAACCAACAAAAATCAGCCAATAATTCCAAATTCCATGACTCGTTTGCAAATCGAACCCGACGAACAACAGCTCAGCACTAAATTCTTGCAAACTTGTACGATTTTTGGTACGATTCTAAAGCTTACCCTTATCTGATTATTCCAATTTTGAAAGTTTTTCCCTTCTAATGAGATTCTAAAATTGCCCCTAGTTTTTTGGATCCCACATCGACTAAAGTCAAGAGCATGACCCTCAATTCTCTCTATAAAAAGCTCACTATAGAGAAAATGAGGACCAAGTCTTGAAGGTGGAAAAAATCTACTTTCAAGCAACGAGTCATTTTTTTAGTAAAAAATTTGTTCCCAAAAGCCGTCGACTATTTTGACGTTTTCGAAGTCACTGCGAACGGTCGGAGTCGCTGTGAAGCTCTTTTGGAGGTGGTTGATTCTGATGAAGCTCGTGATCCCGTTTTGCTACTCCGAAAGAGGTAAACATATTTTTTTATTTTAATTTTATCATCATTTTCTCCTTCATCTCATTCTTCATATTAGTCGCTTTGTAGTTGTAATGATAGGTGCTGGGATTGTTCACTGTAGAAGGTCTCGAAGGCCATATGATTTATGTTATAGTGTTGTTGTTTTGCTCCATTGATTTTGTTAAAAGTACAAGTTGTAAAATATCTCTCCATTTTTTAAAGGGGTTTAGAATTGTAAATTTGTTGTCTTTTATTAATTGTGTTGATAACGAGAAGGAGTTTCTGGTTGTATTACTTGAAAAATTGAGTTCTTTTATTACTTTTATGAAGTTTTCATCTTTGCTCTTCTGATTCTGTTAAACTTGCAATGTTGTTGGCATTTTTTGTTGTTGTTGTTGAGTTTGGCAAAATAGTTGAAGTGACCTGCTTCGTTGCTTACGAATATAAAAGGGGATTTTGGTTATGGGTTCTTTGTTCTACTATATTTCACTCTTGCTTCTCCGCCTTTCTATTTCCCTGTTTTGAGATTTTTTTCCAAATGTTCCTTTATTTTCTTCGTATAATTGCGAATTTTCTGGTTTTTTTGGTTTATTGGCCTGAGAAAAGAAGTGAGAATTTGTTGTTGCCTCGCTTAAAGATTAAGTTTGTTGTTTCTTCTATCTTGGTTTATCTTAAAATGAAAAGTTTTCAAGAGTTTGTGTAGCTTCTATTTTGTGTTGAAGCATTTTCATCAAATGATTTGTTGTTTTCGATTCATTTCTTTGTGAGATATGTGGAATAAGAGGTTTAAAATAACTAGTTCAGTTTGTAAGAAGCTGTTTTGACTGCCTCATCTCTTATTGTGCATAGCAAAATAAACCATGTTTCTAGTGTGAATTATTATGTTTTGCTTTGATTAGGATGGTTTGAGTTATTTAAACATTCTTATTCCTATCATGGAATTAACTTATTTTTTTTTGAAGATCGTGATAAGTTTACTCCTAAATATACCTTTATATAAAGTCAAGTTTCTCTCTAAAAGAAGTTCGACTTTAATTTGTCAGGACAAGATAACAGACTTTATTTTCTTGTGTTTTCTTTGAGAGGTCTTCTTTTATGAGGCATTTTAGATAATTTTCTATTTTCGTTCAACATCAGTAGCATTAGTTTCTCTTTTATCAGGTTCTAATCCTTACCCTTTTTCTTACATGTACTATTTGCCTCGAGTCCAAAAATGGATTCGATTTCTCCTTGCATTTCTTCATGGGCCATTGGGGCCCATCATTTCGATCAAATTAAATCCGAGAGACAATTGTATGGCATACGGATACGAGAAGTTGAAAGAAAGAAAATGGGTTAAAATCCCATCGTTGAAGTGGTTAAGAGACTCAAAAGTCTCATTTTTTATTAGTTTTTTAATTTATTGTTGTCTTTTATTATTATTTATTTAGTTCTTCATTTCATTATTCATTTATTTGGCGCCTCAAAGCCAAAGTTGTAAATTTAATACAGGTGAAGTGAAACTCAGGCCAAAGTCTCGAGAATATAGTTGTAAATTTAATACAGGTGAAGAGCATTCAAAAACTAGTATTTTCTATCCCCTTCGAGGGACATTATTCTTTTTCTTTTCCCTAAAGATTGTATCCCTTTTGTGCAACTTTTGTATGCATTTATGCCATTTATGTATACCTATGAAGGTTTTGGGGGAGATAATGGATTGGCTTTAAAAAGGCGTATATTTTCTTCAAAATTCGTTAGGCCTAAACCCTTGGCTCAAAAGGGTCACCCCGTTAGGATATGCGTTATTATAATATTTTTATACGATATAACTGCCTTATGTGTTTATGTGCGTTTGTTTGAATCAAAAGCAAATTTATCCACTATGGTCCTGTGGATCAATTTGTCTATGACACAAACAACTCTATGTGGTTACTTTTTGTCAAGTATCTTGCATTACTTATCACATATAGAAACTAACACATCTGCCTTTGAGTTATTTTATTTTACAGATTATAGAAAACTTATCCGTACTGAAATAAGCTGGCAGAGCATCCTTACTTCACCCGGTTAAAAGCGCATAATATCCCATCCCCTAATCATCATTCAAACATGACTAGAAGTGATAAAAAATGCATTGACCATCAGGTAAAATGTAATAGAGGAACAAAGTGAGATGATTGTTGAACTAGTGAGAAAATTGGAAATGCTTCGGGAAGAGATGAATCATACTCGAGATTTGGCCAATCTGGCCATCAGAGTCAGTGCTCCCACTCCGGGAGGACATGGGACTCCACTACAGATCCCTTCCCTCAGTATGCCTATTCTTGGGGACCATCCAAATAACATATCATCCGTCTTCGCTCCTTAACTTGTCCAAAACACCAATCAAGAGAATAACCCAGATGCTTACCATCCACAAAATACATCCCTAACCCCATAAAATCTATCTCGAAATCCATAAAATTCATTCCCAAATCCACAAAACCTGCTCCCAAATCCATAAAATTCGCTCCCAAATCCAAAAAATTTGCTCCCAAATCTACAAAATCCATCTCTGAATCCACAAAATTTATTTCCAAATCTATAAAATTCCTCTCAGATCCCACCAAACTACTCTCAAATTTCATAAAACTTTTCTAATTTCCAAAACGTCCTCCCCACCTACCACCCAACCTCCTCTCATCCTAAAAATCAAGCTATCCTTCCAAACCCTTCTCATGTCATCATATCCCCTAACATTTACAATTCCTTTCCCAATCCTTATATAGACTATTACGAGAAGAAGAAAAATGAGTGGAGGATAGAGCATGAAATAAAGTTGTTGGCTATGAATAAAGAAACCATGAGGATCAAGGAATCTCATGGAGTGGGGGACAATAATGGTCTGGGTTACGATGATCTATATGTTCACTCTAGAGTAGATCTACCAGAAGGATACAAGGTCCCTAAATTTAAAGTGTTCGACGGTACTAGAAATCTATGGCCCATCTAAGAATGTATTGTGATCAAATGGTGGGGGTAGGAAAAAATGAGGCATTATTGATACACTTATTCAGCCGAAGCTTAGGTGGGGAAGCCTTAGATTGCTTCACGTCTCAAGAACTAAAAAGATGGACTAGTTGGAGGGCATTGGATAAAGGTTTCCTTGATAGGTTCACGTTTAACATTGAAATAGTCCCTGACCGATACTCATTAGACCGGATCAAGCAAAAAAAATTATGAATGTTTCTGAGACTACGCCTTCCGTTAGAGAAATAAAGCTGCCAAAGTACAACCTCCCATGTCTGAAGAAAAAATGGTATCAATTTTTTCTCACGCTCAGGAGGGAGAATTTTATACCAGGATGGTATCTGCGATCCGAGCAGCTTTTGCCGATCTGGTAAAGATTGGAGAATCATTAGAGGAAGGCATTTGAATAGGAAAAATTATCAAAACCCCAACATCATATGAATCTTCTGCATTCTCAAAGAAGAAAAAAGAGGATGTGACTGCGGTCTCTACTAATTCTGTGGATAAATTGAAGAAGAAATTCAAGCTGAGGAATATTCTTTTCTCACCTCCATCATCAAGTTTTCAGCTTGTATTCTACACCCAATCTCAGTACCAAGCTCTACTTATAAATATTCAACCCCAATACCAAGCTCCACTTTTAAATATTTTACCCCAGTACCAAGTTTCCCAGTCAAATTATCAGTCTCGTGTTCAAGATACTGTAACGCCCTGATTTTCTGGAATTGGAATATCATACGGTGCTTGTGATCCCAAAGGAACACATTTTAACCCTCTACTGATATCTGTACCTGAGCGTTGTATAATATAATATAATAAATGTAGAAAACTATTGAAAACTTTCATAAGGTTCAAAACATCTAAAATACTCAAAACTGAAAATTAAATACTAATACATCTATCTGAAAAGCCTCTAACTGTATGAACTATGGAGTTGATGGGACATGTCCCCAACTAACTCTGTCTACTAAAAACGAACTGAGTCTAATGCCATAGTAAAATAAGGATCATCCTCGAATGAAGAGGACTTACTGCTATGCCTACTGCTGCTGACTGAGTTTGGACTGCTAAGGGTGCTCTGGATCTCGCACTTCTAAACCTATGGTATAAGACACCATAGCGCAAGAGAAAAGTATGCGTCAATACTTTGAATGTACTGGTATGCTAGATAAGGTAAGGCTAAATGCAAGGGCTTATGCATGAACATAGCTTAACTAAATAACATAAGAGTACTGAATGAGGACATATGCATGAATGAACAAACCATAACTGAAATCATCGTGACTCAAAATACTGATACTCGGATACTAATTTACTGATATCTGAACTCACTACTAATACTGAGATACTGAATAACTGAATCTTCTGATATTGATAACTGAGTACTGAAGTTGAAATCAGTCTTATCTAGCGGGTGATCTCTAAATCTAATGATAATGGGAATGCTCAATTAAAATCTGAGATTAGTCTAATCTAGCGGGTGATCTTTATATCTACTGATAATGAGAGTACTTAGCTGAATTAGAGATTAGTCCTATCTAGCGGTGATCTCTGTATATAGTAATAATGAATATGATTTGACTTAATCTGAGATCAGTCCTATCTAGCAGGTGATCTCTAATAACTAAATCTGAGACCAGTCCTATCTAGCCGGTGATCTCTGAGTTTGTTGATAATCATAATGATTGACTGTATCTAACAGTCCTTACTCTGTACTACTGAACTGTATTCCTTTACTGAGTCTGATTCTAAAATTGAGACTGTGGGAAGTAGTCATTTAATCGACATGCCCCTTCTAGCTAAGTTAGGGTCCAACCTGTAACCCCAGTTGGAAGGGCGTCAGTACCATACCACAGGTAAATACCTCTCTTGTAGAGTCAGTCTTATCTAATGGGTGACCCCCTGGGATCAGTCCTATATATATATAATATACTAACGGGTGATCCCTAAGTATGTCAGTCCTATCTAGCTGGTGATATATCATTCCTATGCTAGCTACGTAGTTCAAGAACTTAGGGATTGCTCCTAGGGAACTCAGTGCTCTCTAACGGGTGAGTCCCCATCCCTAGGTTCGCTTGGTGCTAAGTCTTACTCCCAACTGAAAGACTCTGAACTAATTTTTTTCTAAAACTGTACTAGACTGAGCTGAATATGTTACTGATCATATGAGTAACTGAGTTAAGCTGAGTTCACTTGATTCTAAATACTGACGAAATACTTCTAAATCTCGTTATCTAACTGAACGATATTAAGTTCTGAATTGATTACTTGAATGCTACTGAGGTCTGAAACTGAATGAGATCTGAGTTAAGTACTAAACTAAAGTTGGAATACTAACAATACTTAGATTATTGAAATTTCTTAAGTTCTGTAACTGTCTAAGAGTACTAAATTCTGTAACTGACTGAGTTCTAAGAATCGTGGCTTGACTGAGATTACCGTCAAAACTGACACGGGGTCTAAACTTTCAGCTAAATTATCGGGTATAAATACCCCAGGATTCGATAATATAAAAGTAAAACATAAACATTCTTGAATAATCTTGACCATGGACATTCATTCACCATTACAATCATTAAAGCATCTCTTCAAGCACTTGGAAATCATAAACATGTGATAGTATAGGGAGACATGCTATTGGCTCATACTCTATTCAACAAGGTCTTACAACAAACATTTAACATGCATTGAAGAGCATATAATTGGTGGATTTCATGCTAAAATGGCAAAATTCATTCATTAAGGCTTTTCAACAAACACTTGTCATGCATGATCTTGCACACAGTTGGGGGATTTCTAGTCAACATGTTATAATGGCTCTAATTCCTTCACATAAGCATTTTATCAAACATACAGGGAGCATGCTTTGGTTATTCAAAAATTGCTACACTCAATTGACATAAACACATCACTTAACATGCAACTTGAAGAGGGTTTATCATGAACATTATACAATTCATCACCTACTAGAATCAACTATTGAAATTTTATAAACAAAATATGAATTTAACTCAATAATAAGATGAACTTCAATTTCAAATTCACATAAATCATGAAAACTCATAAATATAAGATCTTTGAATTTAGAAAAAGGAGTCTTGAACTTATTGGGTGGAAGGAACCTAAGAATCAACATCTAACATACCTTGCTATGTAATTATTGAAAGATTCACGGTGAAACCTTGGTGATTTGGGTATTGGATTCGAAACCCTAGGTCTTGTTCTTGAAGAAAATTGAGAGAAACCAATAAATTTGGGTGTAAAAGTGTTGAATCTCGTGTTAAAGAGTATATATAGGGGTTTGGGAAAAGACCCTTTTTGCCCTTGGAATTAAAATCCAGAACTGGAAAAATCCTAATTTTATGTGCTGGCGCGCCGCGCCATAATCGTGCCAGCTTACTGGAAATGGGACAATTGGGAAACTGAGCCTTGGCGCGATGCGGTGGAAATCTCATTACCGCCTTGGTTGTGAACTGAAAAGATACCGCGACGCGGTGGAATTGCAGAGGCTCACTAGAATTTGACAATTACCATTTTGGTTGGCTCCGTGACGCGCTAAACTGTTAGGTGGCACACTGTCTCACTAAAATGGCTCTAACTCTTCGTTTGAGCGCTGAATTTGGGAGAATTTGGTATCGACGGAAAGCTTATTCAATTCTCTACATGAAAAAAAGTCGATATTAGGGAAATTATACACGTTTTAAAATATTTCTCACTTTGGAAGTCACTTCTTGATAAGGAAGGAATTATACTTCACTTGACACGCTCTAAGGCTCATTACTAAATTATTCAAAGTGATGCTCTCAAAGTAGAAAACAAAACTAATTTACCATAAAAATAAGATAAAATTGATACATACTTTTATTTTAACAACAAATTTATCGTTACATGCTTTATAACAAAAATAAGTTACAAACATAATTGAGAATCCAACAAGCATAGCAAGAAAAATGAAAAAGCAGAAAGAAAGTTTGAAAACACACCTGATTGTATACAATACTCCACTTACTTTGCCACAAATCTACAACTCCACTACTTGAATTTCCAGTAAAAAAGACACCTAAAAGAAAAGTGTATCAAATAAATATTTTAAAATATATCACTTACACTACTAGATCTCTAAAACCACAAAAAAGATCCAATCTTTTTAAGAGCAATCCATCAACGGATGTAAAGGTACCCCTCAGTCACCCACCAGATAGAGCTATCCATCAAAGGGCAAAACAAAAATTGAAAAATAAGGCACACAACAAATGTATCGGTACCCCTCAGTCACCTACCATATCCAAAATATGGCTCATACAAATGCAACATGTAACCAGATAACGATCGATCTCTATTCTGCAAACACATAATTCTAGAGGTAGCTACCCAGAATGCAACATCATAACTTAAATGACAAAATAAAATTCTAGTTGAATATTTAAGAGTTCCAATCCTTTATCGCATAATATCATTTTCGACAAGGATAAGCATTTGCTACTATATCGGCAAAACCCTTCTTGCCTGTTTCTTAATCAACTGGTTCCCAGCAAAATCATTATTTTTACTTGTGAAGATGAGTTACTGTGTAGATGGAGAGTTTCTTGCTGCCCTAGCAGCGTAGGTTCAAATTCATATTAGTGCACTTATGACAGAATTTCTGTTATCTCTCTATGTGCATTTACCCATATTGGAAAAAGAATAAAGAAACTTTCACGGCAACATTTACTTTTCTAGAAAACAAAATAGGTGGACATTTGAGGCAAAATTAAACCCTAGCCCCAAACAGTCAACTATCATATTCCCAAATAAATCCTAGCCCCAAATGCTTCCATGAACCCCAACCCCAACCAGTTGCATGCATCCAAAACTATGTAAAGTAAAGTAAAATAACAACATTTACCCATTGTAAAGTAAAATCATGGACAAACATCCAAAAACAAACTGTTTCTCGAAGAAATTGATAACTTAAAACTAATTCAAGCTTCAATTCGGATAGAGAGTGAACAATTTAAAATCAACTTAAAAAGTTAAAGAAAACACAAATTTCAATTTGGATAAAGAGTGTACAGTGGAAACAAATACCTTTGAATACTTCAATTCGGTAAACTAGTGTAAGATTGACCTTTAATACATGCAAAAATGTATTTAATTCGTGCAAAAACTCATTCAAATCGGCCAAAAAGGCCTTGAAATCATAAACTCATTCTTGAGAGAGAAAGAGTAGAAAGAGAGTGGGGTGAGGGGGCTGAAATGAATTAAACCCCTAGAAGCCCCCCCTTTTCTACACTTTATTATTAATTAAAAAAAGTACAATGAAAATTTACGACGAAAAAGTTGGTCACTAAACAAAATAATTTTTTCTTAAAAAATAATCTGAAGCGTACCGACGAAAATTTGTTGCTAAATCCGTTGCTAAAAAATAATTAACATAGCGACCAATATTTTGTTGCTAATCCATCATTAAATTTAGGCGCTAATTTTTTTCGCTATTATTTAGCGACGTAATCGCAATTCCGTCACTGATTCGTTGCTAATAGCATACATAAAAATTGAATTGCTATGCGTGCAACCAAATTCATTGTTTCGTTGCTAATCCGTCGCTATATAGTGATGAAAATTAATATGTCAGTAAATTTCATCGCTAAACACAGTTTTTTTTATAGTGGTATAGGTTAGTGTAGGTTTATTTCAGTATCTTTTATTTCGGATTGCAATAATTGGACTGGACACTATTTTTTGGACTTGTTTTAGTTTGGCTTGTTTGTTTGTTTGTTTTGTGTGTTTTTGTTGATTTAAACATTTCATAGTATCATACTAGCAGATATAGTTTATGAAACGACCATGGTCGAACCACAGGATCGAGGGGTGCCTAACACCTTCCTCTTGATCAACAAAATTTCTTAATCAGAGTCTCTGTTCGTGGATTAATTTTTAGAGTCAAATTGTTTTGAAAAAGAATTTTCAAAGGTGACTTGGCACACCCAATTTTATGCCAAGTGGCAACTCTGAATTTTATTGAGAAATGAATTCTTTTCGAAACAAATCTTTATTTTTGTCACTTTAATAATAAAAATCCTTTCAAACTTAAAATATAATTTTTTTGGTTAAAAAAGGGGATGTGACAGCTCAGGTGACTCTCTTGTTGATTTTTCAGAGTTCGAGCTTAATTTTTGAGTTGTATCGGCTCAGTTTGACACTATAGGTGCATAGACATTTTATTTGTGTTATTTTTTTTATCGCTGTTGAGTTCCTACGTGCTACGTGTTTGCAGTTTTTCTATTATCTGTTACCGTTTTATATTTGGCATCATGTGCATTACCATGAGTCATTCTTTCCGCAACAAGTCTCGGAGTACATGTCATATACTCGAACTCTAGTTGAGTCACCCTTATTTTAGGAGAGGGAGCTGTTGGATGTATGGAGTATGTGGAAAGCAATCACATCCACTATTGACCATATGCGCCCCCGAACAGCCTTGTTAGTGGACCCCAGCCTAGGTCAGCCTTTAGGCCATGCTTATCTGGATCATATCAACACCTAGCGGGACCCATTTGGTTCTTTGTAGGAGATTCACCCCTAAAGCATCTTTACGTGCTAATTATTGCATCTTTGAGGATAACAGGGTCATTTGACAAATTGATTTGGGGAAAGCATGTGTTAGAATTAAAGGAGTATGTGTTTAAGCAAGGAAAAAGAAAAGAAAAAATAGAGTTCGTAGTTTTTTAGTGTTCTTTATGGCTTTTGTTTCTTACAATTCAAAAATTCAAAAAGATTTTTTGTCTTTTGCACTCATTTGCTCAAAAAAAAACAACATCATAAAAATTTTGCCTTTGTTTCCTTTATCAAGTATTCATAATTCAAAATTTTCAAAAAGATTTTTTTTTAATTTGAGTTTTTAATAAAGAAAGTTCAAAAAGATGATAGAATTTTTGTACATTTCATATAACGAAAATACCAAAAAGATTTTTCCTTCATAGCTGTTGGTGTTATTTTTGTGTGAAGTGTCAAATTGAAGACTCAAAAAAGATTTTATTGATATTTTTCGTCATTTGTCTTTGATCGTGTCTCTCAAGTTAGGGTTCAGTTTGTTATTTAATCCTTAATTGTGCAATCTAGATGAACTACACACACCTGATTCTCCTCTTTCAGGAGTGATATACGTAGGCAGCCATTATAGGGTTCGGTGATCTTATTAAAAAATTCAAAAAGATTTTCTTCACTCTTCATTTAGAGTAGGTGTCATATACATCTTTAAAAGAAAACTACAAAAAGATTCTCCTTTAATTGTTTCAAGTTCTATTTTCGTATGAAATTCAAAATTGAAAATTCAAAAAAATTTCTTTGGTAATAATAGGTTTCATTTTGTATAGGATTGTAAAGCTGAAAAATTCAAAAAGATTTTTGTCCATTCTTTTGTTGATTTTTTATTTTCTTTTTTTTGTAAAGTTTTAAGAAATAAAAAAGCAAAGATAGTTTGATCGGCCATGTTGTGCCAAAACTTTACGAACTATGCATACCTTATTCTCCTCTCTCGAGAGTGAGATACATAGGCGCCCTTCTTAGGTTCGGTGATCTTTTTCAAATAAAGGGGAAAAAGAAAAAAAAAGTTTTGAAAAAGTGTTGAACTATAACAAATTTGTTATCTCTTGTTCAGTTAGTTTAAGGTGGTTGATTTGTGGCATCCTGCCTGGTCATCCACATCACACCAAGTCTAAGGAAGAGTTAGTCATGTCCAACAAGGATATAGAGAGTGATCACATAGATCAAACAAAAAGTCAGGAAAATGAGACCGAACTTTATACGGTCTTCCTTCAAAATCACAAAGTCTGTTTCCTACTGTTGTTGATGTACTACAACATAACTCAGAATTTATTCCAAGTCAAAAGCAACCTAATACTTCCACTGCTCTTTCTCTAGCTCCTCAGTATAATCCTGCTACATTCATAACACCATATGTCGTCTGTGATTTTGCTGCTCAATCCACTACTGAGGCTTTCACATTTACTAGCCGCCCAACGATTGTGCTTCCCCATGCTGCTAGTGGACCCATGTTATACTCTTGGTGATTATTGCTATACTCCTGAGACTACTTTTAAGTTAACTAGGCCACTAAAATTTGTTAACAAGAAGCCTATTGTGTTAGAAGAGCTAGAGAAAATTGTCAAAGAAATTAAGAGTGCAGAAAATGGTATGACAAATTCCCTAGAACTTGCGGGTAAAGAAGATGTTTCATATAAAGACTGAGGCATGTCTTCAAGTGTAAACCTTCCCCAAAGCTTTGAGATATCAAAATTTGAGGAACATGATGGACATGAGGATTCTGCGAAATATTTAGAATGATGCTGCAATCAATTAAGAAAAATTGAAAGAAAGAAATAGGAAAATGTACCTATCATTATGTCAGGGTCAAAGCAGAACTCGAGAGGTCTAACTCACCAATACTGTTAGCCTCAATCTCGAGCTTACATATTAGATCCACATACTCATCTACAACAAGGTTCCTCATTCCAAAATCCAAGATATTTCATTATATTTCCTCAACATCCTTTGAACAATGCACAATTGTATACTCGTCCGTCATCTTATCCACAATGGAAAGCACTGATCCCTCAACATCATCCTCGACCCCTATATATTTACCAAGATACCTTTAAATCCAAGTTTCAACCTAGGCTAGAGTTTTCAAAGAGGAGGAAGAAAAAGGATAATTTTACTCCTATTGGGGAATCCTATGCCAGTTTGTTCCAGAGATTGAGAAAGTGAGGCATGATTACTCCTCTCCTTGGGTATACACTTGACCCATATTCAAGAAATTTTGACCCTAATATATGGTGTGCATATCATTTTAATGTTCAGGATCACAGTATTGAAGATTATCGTACTTTAAAAAGAGAAACAGAAAATATGATTCAAGAAAAAGTGATTGTAGTGAAAAACGTTGACACCTCGAGCATCACACAGAATCCTTCACCAACATATGGTGATGCACAATATGTGGGAAGCAATGAGTTGAGCATGAGGATCCATAACTCATTTGTTAAGGGAATGTGTTTCATGGTGATGAAATCTCTAGTCATGATATGCAAATCAGTGGCTAAATGTCAAGCTCCACAATTGGGAAGACACTCCTCTCCTTACTGGAAAGTGGTTTTAGTAGCTAGTCTTGTTTTCCTTTTTGTTTTCTAAATTATTTCAGGGTTGTAATTAGGAATCTATCTTGTTTTATGTCTTCGTACTATCAATTACATGTTTGATTTTCAGTCTATGTTTCGATTAATTAACAATTGTTTGTTTAAAGAATCTGACATTTAACCCTTGAGCCCTTAGATGATCAAATTGGTGAAACCCTAGCTTGACTTGTTTGAGGGGATTTAGAGAGAGTGTTTAGTTCATTAAAGTGAATACCCCAAAAGTGTTTTATGGACGTGGGGTCAAAATGGTTTTAAGTGGGAAATCTCTAAAGTGCCCCCAACATAAAAGCTGGAAAAGCAACATCTTTGGTTATGAGTCAACCCCTTGACTCGTATCCATACCTTACGACTCATGACAACGAGTTTCTTTTGACTTTTGTTTTAATTTAAGTTGTTTGTCTTCTTTACACAATACAATTTATGTTGATTTTAGTGATATGACATGCTTGCAGAATTTTTAGCCAGATCTTAAAATCCAGTTTAATCATAAAATATTGAATCAGAGGTTAAAGTTAGAAAAACAGAGCATCTGAGAAAATAGATAGAGTGTTGAGGCATTTGGTGATCAAGTTAAAGCCTACTTTAAAAATCAAGGAAATTATTTTGAGAATCATGAGAATACTTGGTCATCAATTGAAAGGCATATCTCAATTAGGTCAAATAGTAAATGTGCGATCCTATGTCAAAAGAAACAGAAAGAAAATCAGCTCCACGAAGTCATGAGTCCTTCAGCATGAGGAATTTACAACAAAAGTGGAGTGGTATGCTGAACAAAGTAAGAGTAGTGATGCACAAATTCAGTTAAAGTTAGTTCTGTAAAAATGTCATAAATGATCTCCATCTTTCACTTTTATATTGCATGATATGTACTTGCATTTTCAAGGATTGATATGACAGAGGCATTTCATTCTGCTATCCATATATTGTGTCATCCTTTGTGAACCCCGTTTGAGCTTTAGTTGTATTTTCTTTCATGCCCGTCTTTTTGGAATCAAGATAAGAGTCAGCAAAGTTTAAAAGAAAAGAGTCGAGCAAAAGAATAGAGTCAGAAAAATGTGTCAAAAAGAAAGAAAAGAAGAGTGTCAAGAATAATAAAGCCAGAAAAAGTTTCAAAGAAAAAAAGAGTCAGAAAAAAAAGAGAAGAAATCAGAATCAAGCAAAATAGCGAGTTGTCAGAACTACGCGTGACCTGGTTCTCCTCTCTCGGGGGTGAGATACATAGGTTGCCCTACTCTGGGCTTGGCCCAACCAAATAAACATTTTATAATTTTCCAGTCAAAAGAAACTGGGGCATGAGTTAATCTTCATTGTTTGTGTCGATTTCAAAAGTTGTAAGTCCCACCCCACTTCAAGTGTCATTTGGGCCTCATGCCATCCTTTCTTTCTAACCTTATCCAAAAGTCAAGTTACAACCAAAGAAAGACCTTCAGATCAATCTTTGAGAATGATAAGGCTAAGCATGCAATGCAAATGATGATGCATTTCGGGAACTACTTGTCTTTCTCAGCATAAGGAATCATGAGAGAAATAAAAGTGAGAGAGTCTTATCGATGAAAACCTTCACGGGCATCGTAAGGTGATGGTAAGTTGAGAGAAATAAAAATAAGAGAGTCTTATTGGTGAAAACCCTCACGGGTATCGTAAAACGATTTTGAGTTGAGAGAAATAAAAATAAGAGTCTCATTGGTGAAAACCCTCACGGAAACCATAGCATAATGGTGAGCTAAGAGAAAGAAAATGAGAGAGAATTGTTGGCAAAAACCCTTCAAGGCGTCACTGGCCTAATGAGGCTTGTGAATGCAATTGGCCTATGGAAGTAACTTAATTTTAGGGTCATTAACTCAAAAATAATTGGTGAAAGTTTGGATAGAAAGATGAGGCAACTTAATCTAAAATGCATGTCATAATAATTAGAGTTGACTGTTACTTTCAAATAAATTTTTCTTTTCTCTATTTTAATGGGGACATTCATAGTCTGTTCTTTCATCTTTATATTTTTATTTTTGATTTTTTGAGTCAGTTATTCAAATGGAAAGTCATTTTTCTTGTGTCTTTGAGTCAAATCAATGTCAAAGCAAGTGACAAAAGATTTCAAAACTTTCTACCAACTTCTTCAATTGCACAAAGCAAGACAAAAAGGCCAGCATATGAAAGAGACATGATTGTGAGCCGAAATAAGGCATGCAGAAAATTTTGTCAACAGACAAGTCTGGGAACTCATGAAAATACCAAGGTTCATAGAGTTTATCTGAGGAGCATGGCAAAGCAGAGATACTGTGTTTGTTTCCGAGTAATTCTTAATAATCTAAGTTTAGGTCAATGATGTCATGTGCTAATGGTTGGAAATAAGATTGAATGTGACCAGCGTAAGAGCAATTGCCTTGAAAGCCAAAGCCACAAAATAGCCACCATGTTATTAAACTCACAAATTTCTTTGTATGAAATAGGAACACATGTTACCTTCAAATCAAGGATTTCAAAGCCTAAGCATTAAAGGTCGTAATTCCTCGTTTCTACAAATGCAAGAGTAGTGTTGCTGTACAGGTTTGATAATCACAATTATGATAAAACCCATCATCTTATACCCCTAAGAGACACATTCTCTAATTTAGGTCTTTCATGTCTCACGGCTAAGAGGTTCACTTCCTAATTTGAACCGTTAAGTCTAAAAGATTCACTTTTAGCAAGAACCTTTCACTTTCATTCTTAAGAAAGGGACTTGTTGGTCTCAGTCATTCAATGTTACCCTCAAAAGGGGCATTTGTTGATCAGTATCTTGATTCATCTTTGCATAATGCCCTGTTGCAAGTAGTTGTGATTGGGTTTGACACCCGCAAAATCTTTTGATGAAAATTGGGAAAAAAAAGTTTAAAATTAATTCATCTTATACGGAACTTCACTTTAGGACCCTCCTAGAAAGTGAGACCTTGTTTTTCTGAAATATGGAATGTTTCTTTATCATAATCTTTGTTAGGAATAATTTTTGTTCTAGTTTTTATTTTGATTTCAGGAGCCCTCCTGGAGAACAGGGTGAGGAAATTACAAGTCAGGAGCTCTTCTGAAGAACAGGGTAATAAAATTAAAATTCGAGAGCTCGTCCAGAGAACAGAGTGAAGAAATTACAACTCGGGAGCCCGCTCGAAGAATAGGGTGGTAAAATTGAAAGTCAAAAGCTCGCCCAGAAAACAGAGTAGAGAAATTGCAAGTCAGGAGCCCTCCTAAAGAACAGGTGATAAAATTATAAGTCGAGAGATCACTCAAAGAATAGAGTGAGGAAATTGCAAGTTAGGAGCCCACCTGAAGAACAGGATTATGAAATTGCAAGTTGGGAGCTCTCCCGGAGAACAGAGTAAGGAAATTGCAAGTTAGGATTCCGCCTGAAGAATAGGGTGATGAAATTACAAGTTGGGAGCTTGTTCAGAGAATAGAGTGAGGAAACTGCAAGTTAGGAGCCCGCCTGAAGAACAGGGTGATAAAATTGCAAGTCGAGAGCTCGCCTGGAGAACAGAGTGAGAAAATTACAAGTCGGGAGACCGGTCGAAGAATAAGGTGATGAAATTAAAAGTCTGAAGCTCTCCCGGAGAACAGAGTGAGGAAATTGCAAGTCAGAAGCCTGCCTGAAAAATAGGGTGATGAAATTGTAAGTCGGGAGCTCTCTTGAAGAACAGGGTGAGGAAATTACCACTCAAGAGACCACCTGAAGAATAGGGTGATGAAATTACAAGTCGGGAGATCTCCTGGAGAACAGAGTGAAGAAATTGTAACTCGGGAGCCCACTCAAAGAATAGGGTAATAAAATTGAAAGTCGGGAGCTCACCCGGAGAACAGAGTAAGGAAATTGCAAGTCAAGAGCCCTCCTGAATAACAGGGTGAAGAAATAGAAAGTCAAGCAACAAGGTGAAGCAATTGAAAGTCAATAAAGTAAGAAAATTACAAGTCGAGATCCCACCCGAAGAACAGGGTGATGAAATTGAAAATCAAAAGATTAAAAAATAACAAGTCAGGAGCACGCCTGGAGAACAGGGTGATGAAATTAAAAGTTAAGCAACACAGTGAAGAAATTATAAGTCAGGAGCCCGCCTGAAGAATAGGGTGAAGATTTTTAAATTCAGGATCAAGGTTCAGAAGTACCACTGACAGAACATGGTTAATTTGTAAGTTCATCTCCAACATCAAATTTTGTATGGTGAAAGAATCTATTCTCAAGTTCAACCCAAAGAAGATCAGATCTTTTATCAATTTTGAAAACACCAGAAACTCAAGTCAGGAGTCCAAAAGAAGTTGCATAGATACGACTTTTGTAATTTTAGTTATCTTTTTAACTTGTAATTTTATTTTGATGTAATGACAGTCGCGGACCGAAACCTCGACAGGGCCTCAGTCGACTCTCCAACTTGGTATAGTCCCCCTCCTGGTCAATCCTGGAACTACTTGTGACTTGATCCTCTCATAATCTAGGTAAGTAGGATATCCAAAATCAAGAATTGGTTGCATTCCTTCCTTCGGTTTTCTCCTTTTAAATAATGGTCGGGTCAAAATTCGGTATCGTTGTCTACTTCTTTGTCTGCAAACACTTTGTGTTTGCAACCAAAGAGGGGCATGATGTAGATACATAATTTTGTCCCTCTCAAAAGCCTAATCTTACCATTTACCCCATCTTACCATGCACCCTCAATCATATGATAAGTTCTACATGAAAAGAACAAATTAATAACCACTTTTGACACCTCACCCTAATAAAATAACAAAATTCAACAAATTAACACTCAACCAATCAAATTTCAACACCCTCACATTATTAACCACCCCAACTTCCTACCCCTATAACCCCCTACCCTACCCTAACCCCATTAACGATTTTATTCCCCTTAACAGAATGGATCCACAGGGGGATTAGGGATTATTCGGCTTATTGATTATTCCATCAATACATACACACTCAACAATTCACACGGAGAGGAAAAATACTCGCCATCTTCTTTTTCTTCCATTCACCATACCCACATACAAAATACATCAAATTATGTACACACATACTCACCCACTACAAAACTCCTCACAATACATCACTCACACCTCACGGATTACCATATACACATATTATTCCATATATATGCACACAACACAGTAAATAAAGAGGAGAGGAAAGTTATAAAAGACACAGTTACATACTTACTCACCATCACTCTCACTTATATACTCACGCGACACAATTCACACATAGATATATGTGAGATCGGGATTGGGAAAAAGAAAAATAGTGGAATTGAGGCAAACTGGGAGAGAATTTATTAGAGAGAGGTGAATGGATTATAGATTGCATGAGAGAAAGAGAAAAAAAGGAGAGAATCGATCGAAAAATATGGTTGAATGAAAAACCGACGAGTTTCTTGAGTTTTTCAGCGAAGAAGTCCTCGCTTGATCTCATCACAATCGAAAAGCGGCCCCACCAGCCAGAGACTGGAAAAACCCAATCAAAAATCCAGTAGCGGTGGCCCATTTTAGTTTCTTATTTCGACAAAGTTCGGTGGAAATTGTGTACGGGCTTCTCGGTTGTCATAATTTTTATCTCAGTTTGCTTGATATTTTTCTTCAAATTTGGTGTTGTCCATTATTGAGGTTTAAATTGAGGTATTGCGGATGTGGTTCTATCTTCTATATATCAAAATCTACAATTGAGTTCCATTTCTAAGCTTTACTCTTTTATTTCCTTCTTTATGATACTCAGTGTTATGGATTACATATTTGTGTGATTTTTTTATCCTTGTTGGTGGTGAATAGTTGCTTGGTGTTGATTCATTGTTGGTTCCATTGGTTATGTATTATGTGATGGGATGATATCTCATTTGAGATTTGAAATTGGTAATTTGATAATAAGAGTAAGTCGGGAACTAAAAATTAACAAAGAAGAATATTGATTATTTTGATTCATTGATGGTTGTTTAATTCGGAATAAGTATTGACCTTGTTAAACGCAATAGTATCATGATAGGTTGAAATGGTAGGTAAATCTTAGGTCGGGTAGGCAAATTTAGCAATTATGAGTATTGATTACGTGAATGGATTGAATGATTTTGTTTTATCGCATTGAAAGAAATGTATTCATTTAGCCAGGAAATGTCAACCATTAGTATTTATTCACCGAGAAATACCACAAAGTATCTCGTACGAGAAGGACGTTCGTGATGAAGGCCCGAGGCGTCGGGTAGAGTATAGTTCAAGGTTAGTATAGGTTAGTGTAGGTTTATTTCAGTATTTTTACTTCAGATTGTAATAATTGGGCTGGATATTATTTTTTGGACTTGTTTTGGTTTGGTTTGTTTGCTTGTTTGTTTTGTGTATATTTGTTGGTTTATATATTTCATAGTGTCATACTAGCCGATATAGTTCACGAAGCGACCGTGGTCGAATCACGAGATCGTGGGATGCCTAACATCTTTCCCTTGGTCAACAGAATTTCTTAACCGGAATCTTTGTTAGTGGATCAATTTTTAGAGTCAAACCGTTTTGAAAAAGGATTTTCAAAGGTGACTTGGCACACCCGATTTTATGCCAAGTGGCAACTCTGAATTTAATTGAGAAATGAATCCTTTTCGAAACAGATCTTCATTTTTGTCACTTTAATAATAAAAATCCTTTCAAACTTAAGATATAATCTTTTACGGTTAAAAAAGAGAGTGTGACACAAGGTATGGTTCTGCTCCTACTAGAAGACATTAGAATAAGATCAAACACACGAGCTTATTTTATTTTAAAGATTGTAGTCCCTATCTTGTTAGTTATGCTGATGTTGGATACATATCTAACCAGTATAAAGTTCGGTCTCAAATAAGGTATGTGTTCATGTGTAGAGGTACTATCATATCTTGGAGATATACAAAGTAGTTTATCATAGCCACTTCATCGAACCAAGCTAAAATAATAGTTATTCATGAAGTAAGCCGAGAGTGTGTGTGGTTGAGGTCCATGATACATCACATTCGAGAAAAACTGTGTTTTGAAATGTGACAAAGTACCCATTATTTTATATGAGGATAATGCAGTATCCACAACATGACTTAAGGGAGGACTCTAGGTGATAGAACAAAACATATTTCACCAAGTCCTTTTTATACACACGATCTACAAAAGAATGATGATACTTATGTGCAATATATTCGTTCAAGTGACAATGTGACTGATTTATTCACCAAGTCTCCTCCAACTACAACTTTCAAGAAGATGGTGCATAAGATCGGGATGCAAAAGTTCAAGGATATACTCATTAGGGGGAGTTAATATGCGTTGTACTCTTTTTTCCTTTTGAGGTTTTGTCCCACTGGATTTTTCTTGTAAGGGTTTTAATGAGGCAACCTATATGCGTATTGTTAAAGATGTGTACTCTTTTTTCTTCGCTAGAATTTTTTTCACTGGTTTTTTCTAGTAAGGCTTTAGTGAGGCACATTATATATCAATTAGACATTCAATGGGGAGTGTTACAAATTTATTACCATATATAGTGAATGTCTACTTTATCATATATAGTCAATGTCTATTTATGAAAAAGTCAGAAACCCTAAGATTAGTTTTCCCCTATAAGTAAAAGGGTTTTCCTTCATTGTGATTCACCCCTTAAGAACCTCTCAAGAGAAATAATAATCACTCTCTTTTCTCTCTCTATTCTTCTTTTTTTTTGCTTTATTTTCATAACAGAAGTCATTTATTTTAGGAATAGTTTTGAAATATTGCGAAGTCTTTCCATCCTTCTTAAATTTTATACTAAGTCAAATTATATCATATAAATTGAAATGTAGGAGTATCTTGAATTAGGTGAGTTATGTTATGGCTTTTGGGTCTTTGTTTGTGCAAAATTAATCGAATCGGGTATCTTGATCTTTCCTAACATTAAGCAAATTGAATCATAAATCATTCATTGACTTCAGGGGTTATTTTGGTTAGAAGCAAGGTTAGGAAGGAATTAATAGTGTAGGGACTAATGGTACAGTAATAATAATGCAGGGAGTAATAATGTGAACGATAAGCTGGAACTTTGGAGAAAACAAATTCTGGAGTTTAAAGGGTTCAGGCAAGACTAAGACAGAGCATTTGGAATGCAAGTTCAGTGACCTACGTAACTCGATCAAGAGGTTATGCAAGTGAAGATTAATACTCAAGTCATATCTAAAAAAAAAGTTTCAAATATCTTGAGTCTATAATTCAAGGAAATAGGAAGATTTATAATCATATTATGCAGATAATAGAGAGTTATTCGGATCGTAAACACCCATCACTTTAGTCCCTAAGGAAAAGGAAGTCCCTTTTTTTAAGAAAATTCTTTTCACAGATTAAGAGTCTAAGACGCCAACAACCTAGCTATTTGGCCGCAACAACCGGGAAGAGTGGCTATTCTATCCCCACCATCTTGCACGATTTGCATCTCATGGACATTTATCCTTGTGAGGCTTGTATCACTTTGAATCTCAGATGAACTCTTCAAAAGACCTATGATGTCACGACCCGAGCCGTGACGAACATCCTGAACTATGAAGGCCCGGACGCCCTTCTCTATCTGATAATCATGCACAATATTCATACAATAATAGAAGATGCAGAAAATGTAAATCAATATGAAACCATGGTCATACTCTGAGTTTAATTTGACAATAAAGAAAGAAGTCCAACAACATCTAGACAGCATCTGAATCAGTCTGTGAAATCTCTACTACATACAAAAATAACAACTGTCTAAAACGGGACAAGGCCCCTAGTGGACCTAAACCAAAAATAAATGACAAAGTCTGAAAGACATAGGCCTTCCATAATAAAGAAGGCTCACCACTACACACTTCATTTCTGTCTGAAAACTCTATGGCTTAGCAAGACCTCTAGACTGAGCCTCAGACCCTGAAAGGTAGGCGGTCAATACAATTGTACTGGTATGCAGAGCAAATCCAAAATAACAATTTTTATTTAACATAAGTAAGAGCAATTTGAAAACAGTTCACAAGCATAACATATGATGAGAAAATACATGGGGATATTTAAAAGACTCTGAACAATCATCTGAAAACTCTATGACTACTCTTTATTTTACTTCTGTGCTAGGTGGTATACCCTACAACTCTGAAATTTCACGAGTTATATGAAATCTTCCCTTAACTCGGCAGCCAAGCCCCCAACCCAAGTTTGCCGCAAGAGTTGGAGTCTTTGTCTCTGTACACCACAAGAAACTAGGCCAGCATATAATCCCTCTTGGGGAAATAATGAACCCGTATCGACAAAATACGATTTTGGACTAAGAGATACTTGAACTCAAGACTTCTTCAGGAAACCATCTAACCCTCTTTAAGCTTATTTTTAACTCTTTAAAACATGCATTCTCTAAAATCAAACTCTAAAAACTCTTACTCTGTTATGGCATACACTCATATGGTATCGTCATACCATTGACTTGCAAGTCACATCTCTGAGCCATTATTAGCATATTAAAATCTCTGTTTTCAAAACATAAGTTTGGGACCACCATATCAATAAATCAGTTCAAAGAACTCTTTCTATAAATTCATGTAAACACATGCAAGGAGCTTTCTCTTGGTCAACATTTCAATAACATAAGGTGGTCATGTCAATTTACTCAATAACATGCAATTCTCTCTTTTAAACAATCATATAGGTATAACAAGAAACTCCCTCTCATCATCTCTAAATTATGTTAAATACTTGGATATTGAAAAGACCACTTTCAAATCATAAAACATATATTTTAAATCATTCTCAATAAGTTCATAAACTCTAATTCATCAAAAGAGAGGGATTTCAATAATAATGTTTTCAATCAAATCTTCAATTTTATACATATACATATAGGTATAAATCAATTTAAGGGAAAAGACCACAAGGCCAAAATAATTCTACCATTAAAAGATTCTAATGCATAACTTAAAACATAGGATCCAAAAACCCTTTATAAATTCATGCTTGATAACTTTAAATCATATTCAAGAGATTCACCAAGCCCATGTAGTTTTAGGATAAACCCTACGTACCTTGGTGACAACGAAATTGCGAAAAGATTGGACCTTTAAGCTTGAATTCCTTGATTTCTTGTGAAAAGAGCTTGAATCTTTTTTCTTGGGAATGGAAGAGGGTTTTGGATCGTAACTTGGATGATTTAGAGCTTAGGGATTGTAAATAATGTGTTTAAAAATCTCTTATAACGATTTGGAGTGATTAGGGATGGTTTAGGGGTGTGAAATGACTTCAACACCCTTGATATAAGTCAAAACGGAGTGTTTTTGGCACTTGGCAATGACTTAGGCGGCGCCCAGTCGATCGTACAAGCCAAGGTGGGCGACACCTTGTCAATTGCCTAAGTTTGGTTCGACGGCGCCTAACCAATCTCACACCCTTACTGCCTCTCACTAAAATGATCATAACTTTTTGCTCGAGTGTTGGATTAATGCGAAATTGGTATCGTTGGAAATCTATTTTGAAGACTATTCATTTCATATATAGAAATCCCTCTAATTCGTTATATAAAAAAAAAATATTATCGATTGAAGTTGACCCAAGTTTCGACGCTCACTCAAACTCGAACGATAGGAAAGCTTCTAACTCGTCCTTGGGTTAAGGGACCTCTATGATCTCAATTCATGCTCAACTAGATTCTCACACTACATAAATGATTAACACACTATATTTGCATCGGATTTATGGCTTTTGGAACTTTTACGCGAAGGAATGACGTTTTACATTCTAGCCCAAAATGCGGGGTGTTACATATGACCAAGGAAAAATGTCAGAAACAATAAAAATATTTGTTTAGACAAATGTTAGCGGTAAGGTGGTACTTTCATGCTTTGCTGTCCAACTCTTCGCGATGACAATATGATTTTTTGAACCCAAGGTTTAATAATGGAGGCATCAGGTGACGGCCACCAAGGGGAGGCTAGAAATATAAAAGAAAGAGAGGAACCTTTGTCATGGAAGGAATAGAAAGTTATTAACACCATAGAGAAACGGACTAATTATGAATGGGCTACCATGATTCCAGGATGTCAGCAATCGGAATAATGCTCCTATAGGCACATATACGTACCTTTCTATTATTTCTCGTCAGAATAATTGTCGAGGCCGGCTGGAGACGACGGTATTTTTGAATGGTGATCATCTCTTCTCTGATAAGGCAATTGATGAAGCTGAAGACTGAAAAGTAGAATACCGAGGGTACTTTAATTTTTATCTTCTGATAATTGGATGTTTTTGGGATGAAACATAAAATACAAATCTGGGCAGTATTGGCGTATTCTTGTCATTTACTTATTCCACTCATATTATTAGCATTTGTATTCTTATTCCACTCTATCTGGCATAAAAGTACATCAATTTTTCCATATATTATAATTATATGCATGTATTATTTACGAGAAAGATCAGATATCTAATCAAACAATGTTAACTAATGCTAACGTTTATGGGACGAAGAAAAAGCAACAAAACATTGTACATATACATTAACTACGGCAAAGCTTAATATAAGTATATGTATTTGTAGACATTGAAATTTTGTGACTTTACAAAAAGAGTTCAATTTTGGTTAGAGTACTTTACGCTAAATCTAGCTTAATGACTACTCTACCTAAATCTTAAATTACGCCTATATAAAGGGAGCAAATATTCTTTAAAGAGTTATCTGGAAAGTCCCAATAAATGGGATATAGCTACTCTACCTAAATCCTAAATTACGCCTATATAAAGGGGCAAATATCCTTTAAAAAGTATCAGAAAAGTCTCAATAAATTCATGGGATATTCATAAAGAGATCAAAACTTCTCTTCTTGATAATCAAATACATCAAGAAGATCTGAAAAGTTATCAAGAAGATCTGAAATATCTCAATAAATTCATGGGATATTCATAAATATCAAAACTCTCTCTTCTTGATAATCTAATACATCAAGAAGACAAACCCTCCTTTCATGAAGATCAAATCCAAATGTTCTTACATTCGAAAAATACACCACTAACGACCCTCGAATTACAAAGAAATTCATATCCAAATCTTCCTACATTCAAGAAGTATGCTACTAACGGCCCTCAAATTATGGAGAAATTCATATCCAAATCTTCCTACATTTAAGAAATACGTTACTAACGGCTCTCGAATTAAGCAGAATATCAAGAGAGAACAATCAATAGAGGAACAGATTTGTACCCACATCGTTTATCAACAAAAATTATTGTTTCTTCATATTTTTATTTATGGTTGAAGTTTATTTTCCATGAA
>NC_061116.1:185581052-185595036 GCF_002878395.1 Capsicum annuum
TATATATATATATATATATATATATATATATATATATATATATAAGTGGGCTCTTTTAAAAAAAAATCACTCGCTCTTTTTATTTTTTTCGCCATGTCAGCTTTATGGGTGAATTTAATTCACTTAAAAGTTGTTAAGGGGGGTAAATAAACGGAAGTTAAGTTTAAGTGCTAAAGTGAGTTTGGAGAACAAGTTCAGAGGGAAAAGACGTCTTTTCTCTATTAAGTATGATGCAAATATAATGTCATGTAAATGCCATATATATGCACATAACCCGGCACACGCACCAATTCCATATGGGGGAGACTCGGACGTGACCCACGGGGCACAACCATATTCTCTATGTACCTCATTGACGATCTCCACGTGCAAGTACGGACGGTCACCACCTACTATCCCGGACAATCTCCAAGTACTCACGAGCTCATGATCCAAGCCTAAACTTTGAACAGACTCTCATAATTATTCTTAAAGGATGCGTATAGTTTAAATTGTATGTAAAATTTAAATTGAAGAAATAATTAAAAGTGGACGAAGGAAGTGCATAAATTTTATTAAATCTAGAGTTAGTTTTGTTTTCTCGCAATTAACCTTTCTGGTGAAAAAAGTAATATTGAATTGCGATTAAAAAATAAATATGAATAATTTATTTAAATTATCTTTTAATGTATTACTAAAAGAGGTGAAAAAGACAAATATGACAGGGTGTTCAGGTAGGAACGAAAATATTTTCTAATTCTTTTCATGTTTAATTGGGTAAAATATTTTTAAAAATATTTTTCTCTTAAAAAATAAAATTCCTTTAAAATGTTAGAAAATGACTTTCCCAAATTAAAGTAGAGAAAGTAGAGAGTCATAAATAACATTCAAAATTTTTCCTTCTTACCAATCCAACACCCGCAATCCCCACCTCTCGACTATCCCATCCCCCTCTAACCCCAATCCCCATTCCTTAACCATCTCAAATCCCGCCAACCCCTAATTTCCTAATAATGTTTTGTTAAATTATGAGGGTGTTTGGCTTGGCTTAAAAGTTGGTCAAATCACCTTAAAAGTATTTTTTTGACTTATTTGGATGTTTGACAAATAATACAAGTGCTTAAAAATAAGTATTTTTAAGCTAAAATAAATCAAAAGCTATAAGTTGGTCTAACCCAACTTATATTTTTGGCTTAAAAATTATTTAAGTTTGACCAAGTAATTTATTTTATTATCCCTTACATATTCTTGAAACTCCTAAAATGCCCTTTCTTATTACAACTTGTTCTTCCGTTTCTTGCTCTCGTCCATGACCGCTGCTGCTCCTCCATAGCAAGTTGCTCTCTTCATGATTTATATTTCTTTTTTTTATTTGCACTTTGTAATATTATAATTGATTAGTTCATTTTTCATTCAAATTTTATTATTCAAAGATTATATTAATTAGAAAAAAAATATGACAGATTATTTGAAAAGGTCTGTGAGTGGAGGCCGAGCATGTTCCTCTTCCATTACGGTGAATGTCATTTTGATTTAAATTTTCTTGTGACAAAAAAGATTGGCATGAGAATTCTTTTTATTTTTGTTGTAATTCATAACTTTATATTGCAGTGAAAATCAAATTTTTTAAGCTATTTTCCACTTTCATCCAATGTTTTCAATAAACAATTTGAAATTGTTAAAAAAAATAATTTTATCTAATTAATTTGAAATATAAAATAAATTATATTTTAATCAATTTGAATTAAAAATTTTGTAATGATCAGTTTTACGAACTTTCACACTTAAGGATATTTATGTCATTTTAACATAAAAATTGCTTATCAGTATTTTTTACCAAACACATCAACTGCTTATTTTCAGTTTCAACACTTTCATCCAAACGCGTAATTGCTTATATGTATAATAAGCTCCATCACATTAAAAGTGTTTTTCATGCTTGTTACTTAAAAGCTACTTATTTTAAGCTAATTCAAACAGGCTCTATAAATGAATTCTTCTGCATACTTTTTTTTTATTTACTTAACAAATACTAAAAATTTAAAGAAAACTTCACTTAAGAAAATTTTCTACAAAAAAAAAATTTCTTGGCAGGTACATATATGGAAGTAAGTAATAGATGAGATGCACAGATAAGATTTTTGAACTGATTTAATGAAAATAAATGTAAACAAGATTCTGCTTAGAGCCTATTTGGATAGGAATACAAATTGGTTAAAGAATTTTTAAAATTTTTTTAGCTTTTTTATGTGTTAGGTAAAATAATAAATCAGTTTTAAAAAGCTAAAAACAAATTTTTTTAAAAAAAGTGTTAAGTTAGGAGCCTAAAATTCTTCTAAGTTTGATCAAAATATTCATCCTTTTATTTCTTATATTTTTCCTAATTTCAATAATACTCCCAATTTGTAGCCGACCTCCTCTTTTTTTCTTTCATTTCCACTTACAACACTTCTTCACTTTCCCTTTCCTCCTCCTTTCCTCCATTTATATTCTATCTTTCTCCCCTATTCTTCAGCGATTTCTTCCTTAAATCTTTCTTTAAGGATTAATTTTTCATGCTCATTGGTTCCAAATTAACAAAGGGAGAAGTCGATCAGTGAAATTTTGATTATTTAGAAAAAATGCAAATAATCAATACAAATGTAACGACCCTCCTAGTCCTCTTTTGAATTTTACTGATTCTTTTTATTTTTGCTCTTCCCATAGCTCGTAGACATGATTTATGACTCACGGAGATGTGTAGTATCAATTTTTGAGGTGTACGGAAGTGATTTAAGTCACTAGCTGGGTTATTGAATTAACAAAGTTAAGTTCGATCATGGTCAATTTTTGATCAAGATGACCTCGATTTAGTATTTTAATATTCTTAATAGGTTCAAAATGTACCTTTTTAGTTAATTTATATATGTAATTTATTTCTATGAGGTTGCGAATAAATTTTGAGGATGTATTGAAAAGTTCAAATATTTTAGATAATTAATAATTTGAGTCGAATTCCTAATTTATTTTACTTATATGGTCAATAAAAGAATGAATTTATGTAGGTAGGGTTTACCAATAATAATGATAACATCATCAGATATTAAGAAGAAGAAAAAAGGCGGCACACTAAACTTACAGTTTTCCACAACAGCTTCGAGGGGTATAGACTTGTGACGCTGTTAGGCAACCGAGTGCTCCGGGTGAGAACTATAAAATTATGTGATCATTACTCTAAGGTATGTATTATTGAAATAAATTTAATTAAGTATAAACATCATAAATTCCATCCTTAATGAAAGTAATTACATAGAATCCCGAATGTACTTTTTCTCTCTCAACTTTAGAAAAATACATATACATTACTTTGTGTCTTATACTTTACTACAATGTATGAGGAAACCGTTTTGCCTACAATTATGGAAATAAAATCAAATACCATTATTCTCTCACACAATTAACCCCAGTAATTAATGTGTTGATTTTATGGAAGCTTGAAAATAGGAACTACAATACAAATTCAAAAATTTCCTGAAACATTACCACAATTTTTTTCCTTGCAATTGCGTTTTTTGTTTTAAATGCCCCAATAATTTCTTCCCCAAAATAATTCTTCATATCTTCACCAAATTTTCAATTACATGAGCTATCAATATGCAACGGGTGAGCCAAAGCTTTGTGTAATACCCCACATTTTGGACTAGAATGGGAATCCGTCATTCATATGCGTAGATGTTCCAAAAGCCTCGAATCCTATGTAATTTAGTGTGTTAATCAATTATGTTGTGTGGGAATCTATTTTAGCATGAATTAAGATCATAGAGGTCCCCTAACTCAAGGACGAGTTGAAAGCTTTTCTATCATTCAAGTTTTAGTGAGCGTCAAAACTTGGGTCAACTTCAATCGACCATAACTCCTTGTATATATCGAATTAGAGGACCTACTATATATCAAATGAAATATCTTTGAATTATCTTTCCAAGGATACCAATTTCATTAAAAACGATATCGGAGAAAGGAGTTATGACCATTTTACTCTAGCATGTCAGGCTGGGAAACTGAGTGACGACATTCGTGATAAGCTGTCACGAGCGTGACGACCTATCACCAATGTCATCATTCCTTGGAAGATTTCTACCCCCAGTGACGACATTTTGTGATAAGTCGTCACGCCCGTGATGGCCTATCACCAATGTCGTCAACCTTAACCAGAAAATCAAAATTTCACTCTTTTGTGACGACATTTCGTGATGACTTATCACCAGCTTGACGGCTTGTCACGAATATCATCAGCTATTTTTTCAGCAATTTAAGGACGCTTTTGCAAGGGTATTTTGATCTTTTTCCATCTTTTGGAGGTCTCTATAAATATGAGGAACCCCATCCAAACCCTAATTTCATCATTTACTCTTCCTATTCCCTTAAGAGAAAATATCTAGGATTTTATTCAAGAACCCTAATCTTCCAAAATCATCCATAAATTCTTCAAGATTTCTTAAAGAATCAAGTTCCTCATAGTGTGGACTTCGAGAATCATTTATTACAAGTGTGGATAGAGTCTCAAGCATTAGAATTCATCCAATTTCAAAGATTAAGGTATGTAGATGTTGATTCTTGGGTCCCTTTTATCCAAGAAGCTCAAGAACCCTTTTTAAAATATGAAGATTTTATGTTTGTGAGATTTCATGATTTGTGTGAGTTGAAATTGATGTTACATGTGTTGTTGAGTTTTGATTCATGTTTGTTTACAAGATTCATGAGCTTTGACCCTAGCAGGTGGAATTCATGTGATATTTGTGATGAATCTTTCTTATGTTGCTTTCTATGTGGTGTGTTCATTACTTTTGGGTGTAGAAATGATTGAATAAGTGAAGCATGTCCCCCATAGGTTTGATAAAGAGCTTAGGTGAAGCATAAGGGCCATTATAGTATGTTGAATAGGAAATCCCAAATTGTGAGTTACTTTATGCATGCCTAGTGTTTGATAAAATGCCCAAGTAAATGAATTATTTCATGGTAGTAGAAAATCCCCAAATAAGTGTGAACCCGTGCATGTCTAGTGTTTTGTTGAAGGACCTTAGTGAACAAATGGAGATGTGAGAGTAGTAAATTCCCCAATTATGTGCTCTTGATATATGCTAAGTTTTTAATACATGCCAAGTGGTTAGCAAGTAAGTTATGACATGATAGTATGAAGTTTCCCCAAGCCATATGATATCCAAACACATGTCAAAACTGATATAGGTATGAAATAGTTGAGGTAAAACCTAGTTGAATGGAGTACGATCTAGTAGCATATTTTCCCTGCGTTATTATATGATTATGATTTCGAGATGCTTAAAGTGACCCCTTGGCGACTGTGATGATGAATAGACGTTTGTGATCCTTAAACGCTTGAGGTGATGTCTTAATGATTGTGGGAATGAACATATGACATGATTCCTAATTACTTGAAGATATGCTTTAATGATTGTGAAAATGCTTTAATGATTGTGATGATGAATGAATGCTTGTGATGATGAACGAATGCTTGTGATGATGACTAGTCAAGAATGATTATGCTTTACTTTTATGCTATCGAGTCCTGGGGGTATTTATACCCGATAATAGAGCTGTTATCTAGAGCCCATGTCAGTTTCTCGATAATTTCAGTCGAGCCATGATTCTCAAACCTCAGTGAACTATAGAACTCTGTATCCTCAGATAAGTGCAGAACTTAAGAAAGCTCAGTGATCTCAGTTATCTCTGTAATCTCTATATCGTTAGTAATATAGCCTCAATCCTGTAATTAGCTCAGATCTAATAGTATTCAAGTGATTCAATTCTAATATCAGAAGCGATTCGAGTAATCTATTCAAGCTCTGTATCATCAGTCAGATACCATGATTCAATACCATTTTTGTCAGATACGGAACTAAGTGATTTCAGCGTAACTCAGTCAGATCTTTTGAGAAATATGATCAGTATCATATTCAGTTCAGTTGTGTTCAGTTGAGAATTTAGTTCAGAGTCTTTCAATTAGGAGTAGAAACTAGCACCGAGAGACAAAAGGGATGACGGTTCTTCCCATCAGCGAGAGAGGCCGGAGTCATTAGTAGCAATCACTGACCTCCAAAACTGTATAGCCAGCGTAGGATACAGGGGTCACCGTTAGGAAAGGCTGTCACCTCTAGAAAGAGAGAGAGTATTTAGCTATTATATTGCCTTAGGTCGACTTTCTGGTAAGGGTCATCCGTCAGAGAGGATTGACCAGAGAGAGTTCTTTACCCATGGCACAGTATTGACACCTTTCCAGCTGGGGTTACAGGTTGGACCCCACCTGTGGTAGGTTGGGCCATGTCGGTTAAGTAGCTACTTTTCACAGTTACAGTTTCAGTTTGAGATTCAATTTCAATTTTAATATCAATCTTCAGAAATCAGGATTGTCAGATACAGTCATCTATCTTTATGAGAAACTCAGATAGTTTTATTGATTCATGGACCATCCCGTTAGATAGGCTTGGTCTCATATACAGTTATTTGATATCATATTCAGAGATATGCCGCCAGATAGGCTTGATCACTGTATCAGATTTCTATTGAGTATTCTTGTTGTCAGATTCAGATATAATCATACTTCTTATCTTTGATAATCGCTTCTGAAATAATCTGTTAGAAAAGTTGATCTCTAATCTTGTCAGTCGAAAGCAGTAAGCTCAGAATTCAATTCTTGATGTAAGTACATCCAGACTTTCAGTTATCAGTATCAGATGAGTTAGTGATTCAGTATCTCAATGTCAGTAGTGAGTTCAGTCTGCAGTAAAATGGTATCCGAATTTCAGTATCTAGAGTTACGATGATTGTGTTCATGTTCTGTACATTCATGTATGTGTTGTCATACGGCATCTTCATGATTATTCAATTTAGATATTGTGCATGCATGAGCCCTTGCATTAGCCTACCTTGTCTACATACTCGGTACATTCCTGTACTGACGAATTTGCGCTATGGTATTTTATTTTACACCATAGGTTCAGAGGCACAGAATCCAGAGTATCCTCAGCAGTTCAGTCCCAGTCAGCAGCAGTAGCAGTGGGTTCTCTTCTTTCGAGGACGAATCTCAATTTACTATTATTGCTTCAGACTTTGTTTACTTTCAGTTGACGGAGTTAGTTAGGGACCTGTCCCATCAACTCCACAGTTCAGACAGTTTAAAGGCTTTTCAGATGGATGTATTAGTATTCAGTTTTTTGTATTATGAGTATTCATAGATGTGTTGAAACTTATGGCTAGTTTCCGCATTTATTTCAGATATTATACAGTATACTGGTACAAATATCAGTAAAGGATTAGCTTTTGGTCCTTCGGGGTCATAAGCACCGTGTGACATCTCGGGATGGAATCTCGGGGCGTTACACTTTGTCAATACGATATTTCATGCCCTGAGACAATAATATATATTTGCAAAGCTATCAGAACTATCACAAAAAAATTAAGTTGTAATGAAAAAAGAAAACAAAAAACAAAAAAAGGAAGCAACATATCAGCAGACTACCAAAAACAAAAAAGATAACCTCATATAATAGTTCAGCATGTATGTGTACACCTTATACATAATACGTCTATGTATAATGTTATCATGAAAACTAATGTAAAAAAAAGCTTTCTAAATGTATAATGTAACCTTATACATATTATAAGGATGTCATGAAGACTAATATCTAATGTAAACTTTCTAATGTATGATGTAAATATCTAAAGTATAATGTGACCATAAATGTATGAGCTTAACACAGTCGAAATAAATGTATTATAATTATAATGTATAAGGTTACAATTATAAAGTATAAAGTACCCAACGTATATCAAAATATATCAACGTAAAGTATTATAAAAAAGTATTAACATATAAGAAACCATTTACTGAAGTAAATAAAGTATTATAAAAAATATACCTTTGTAATGTATAATGTAAATATAAAGTATAATGTGACCATAAAATCAACAATGTATAAAAGTAATATCAAATGTAAACTTTCTAATGTATAATGTAAATATCTAAAGTATAATGTGACCATACAATCAACAAAGCTTATGTGCCGGAAAGAGGAGGCGAAATTAGAGGAGGGATCTTGAATTAACGGATGTACAAACTTGAAGAGAAAGCCGAGGCTGATACTGGTTTGCGAACTTAATTTTTTTTGATGTTTACCTTCTCAGTATCCGAAACAAAGCCGACAGATCAATATATCGTGTATCGCGGAGAGTTTAACCCTTATAACTAAATATGTTTAACATAAGGAGTTCGACAATCTTCCGTGGCTACTGAAAAATATTTCCAACACTTTACAAAACACCAGAGGATAGAGACAGACGCACAATGTCCTCAATTAGTTGCCCCAAATTCTTTAATTACACAAAACGATTGCAAACCACCAAGAAACATTTAAATTTTACATGATGCTACTAGTTGAAGACGTAAATAAAATTGTTTTACAGATCCCAAGGATATAAGCAAAATCTTGATGCAATCGTGAATTTGCTGAGAGAAAGAAGAAAAGAGAGAGGATTGTAGAATTAAATAAAGAAATTGATGAAGTTGATTACTTGATCAATTAATGTTTGATAAGTAAAAAAAAATTAAAACCCCAAATTACGGTAGCAAGGTTTTAGACTAAAAATATGAAGCACAAAGTTGAGCAAAATACGGTGGTTTGGGATGTATAAGAACGAAGAGAGAGAAACAGTAAAAAGGAAGAAATTTTTATAATTAATATAGGATATTTCTAATTATTTTTTAAAATAGGAATATTTTGTAATAACTAATAGTTAACTTTTATATACATATATATATATATATATGTATGTATGTATGTATTTTATTTTTTAATTAATTCATATATAGGCTTAGTGGGGGACAAGTAATGATCTCTTTTTTGTGTGTGTGTAATGATAACTTAAATATTTTGGTTTTAAAAAAAAAGGAAAAAGAAAGGTGAATGATGTGGGAAAAATCAGAAAAGTGTTAGTGAGGGTGCATAGCACACATGCAGTGGTCATGCGTGTATATTCTCAAATTTGAGTGTGAAATAAAGGATTTATTATATCTATATTTATAATTTATAATCTATAATCTAGATCTGTAATCTATAATCTATAATCTATAATCTATATCTATATCTATATCTATAATCTACAATATATTAAAAGTGTGAAGACCTTAGAAAATTGATTTGAACTTTTTGCCCTTCATTAAAATACCTCACAATAGATAAAATTATCTTTTCACCCTTTTTTTAATTTATAATATTAAATATTAACTTTAATAAATATATAAAAAAATGCAAAAGGTTTCCTACACATAAGTGAATTTTTAAATTTTATGGTAATATTTTGTTAGGTTTTTTATTATTAGCATGACTTTTTTCCCAAAAATAAAAGTTCGGTTGACTCTTTTCAGAAGAAAAGGTGTTGTGTTTGTTTTAGGCTATGTATTTGTTTTTGATTTCGGCTACATAAGGTTTTGTCTAAGATGACTTAAATAAAAGAAATTATATTTAGATTGTTTTCAGCTATGTGCTTTTATTATTAGCTTGGATTTTTGTAATGGAACTTTGTGGGTTCAGCTTGATTTTTAGGTTTAAATTTCTTTCTCTATTGTGTTTGTTTTATTGATCATAAATAATAATTTTTTTTTATATTTAAAAGTTGCTTATGTGATTGAAGCTCTGACGTAATTTTTTGGTTAAATTTTTAAGTTTCAGATTTTTTTTTCTATTACATATCTTTTTATGTTTTTAAGTAACTTTTGTGATTTCTAGATTTTAAATTTCTTTTTCTATGACATTGGTTTTGTTGATTATAAATAACAAATAGTCCTTTTATAGTTATACGTCCCTTATGTTATTGAGTCTTTACATAGTTTTGGTTTAATTTTCAAGTTCTAAATTTTCCTTTTTAATTAAGTTGGTTTTACTGATCAAGAATAACAATATTCCTTTTTATGTTAGTAGGTATTTTTCGCAATTTAATCTCCAACATAACTTTGTGCTAGATATCTTTTTATGTTGGTGAGTTAATTTTGTTATTGAATTTCCAACATAACCTTGTGATTTCTAAGTTTCAATTTGCTATTTTATTATCTATGATCTATATCTATCTATAATCTATAATCTATATTTGTATCTATAATCTATGATATATTATTAAAAGTGAGAAGAGTTTTAGAAATGTTGTTTGAACTTAAACACTCATTAGAAGTCTTTGCTTTTTTATAACTCATTAGAAGTCTTTGTTTTTGACAAAATGATCTTTTTACTATTTTTTCTAATATTTAAGAGTTAAAACTTAATTAAATATATTTATGCTAAAACATTTCCTTATTAGAGGTCATTAAAATTAAATATGTTTATGGTAAAACCTTTCCTTATTAGAAGTGACCAGAATTACCAATACCTTTTTCATTAGTTTAAAATTTTTAAATCAACTAAATTTGATTTTAAAAATATTTAAAAAATCTAGAAATAAATACAAAAGTATTAGAATAAAAAATTCCTTCACTAAAAGCCTTTGTTTTAGACAAAATCATCTTTTCACTATTTTTTTTTTAATATTTAAGAGTTGAAAATCAATTAAATATATTTATGGTAAAACATTTCCTTATTATAAGTCATCAAAATAAAATATATTTATGGTAAAAAAAATTCTCATTAAAAGTCATCAGAATTAATGATACTTTTTCATTAGTCTAAGTTAAACCAACTGAATTTGATTTCAAAAAAAATTAAAAAATCTAGAAATAAATATAAAAGCATTAGTATAAGAAAAATTTAAGAAGTATCAATTTTATTAAAGTTTTAAGTGTGTAATAAGCACATAATCAATGATTTTGTAAAGATTTGACTTTAAAAACAAGAAAAGATTTTAAATATTGCAAAAAAGAAAAAGAAAAAAAAATAATCATACCACAAATATGGTTCAAATTGATGTGTCTCTTTTAGCCAGGTATTGCATGGTAAAAAGTGATATCCATCAATCACGTGAAAAAACTGTTGTAAAATATATATGTGCTTACACTAAAATATAAATATATTTACCTTATCATGTTAAAGTGTGAAGTACCTTTGAAAAATGATTTGAACTTTTTATGCTTTTTTAAAATTTTTTGTGATAGACAAAATCATTTAATTTTAAATAATCAAATGTTACACGTGCGAGGCACGTGCGATTAAACTAGTCTTAATTGAAAATCATGACAATGACAATGGAGTGGAGGTTAATGACTAATGGTGTCTGCATAATTTTTGTCGGAGAAGTACTGGTTCGTGGGTTGCTTTAGAAATTTGAGATTTTAACGTGATTTTCTTTTATCATTTTATCAACTATAATCTTGATATAACTTAGATTTTAGGTGTAGGATTTTTAGAGTGAGAATTCTATACTTTGAGAATCAAATATAATGATTCATTTTAGTTGAAATTCGATGTGCTAGACTCTTATGGAGATCTTATATTGAACAGATTTTGACCATTCAGAAGCTTTATGAAAGGAAAAGTTAATAAATTAACGCTTGGGCTTTGATTTAAGTCAAGTTGAGACTTTCTTAGACTCTTTTTCAAAGTGCTTATGTGTTAGTTATGTGTAATGGGAGAAATGAGGAATGGGGGTCCCGTATGGGTGAAGTGATGAGCATCTGTGCAGGCACCAGTGTTATTTAAGGGGTTAAAATAAGTTAATATCACGTTTGAAACTGTTTTTCCCTATTTTCTATTACGATGGACTGATTTGTTGTGGTAAATAAATTATTTTTGGGATTGAAATTGCACGCCTACACATCATGCATTGTATTTTGTATGGGGTCGGAGTGCATGCCTGCACAATATTATTTATTTATTTATTGGGGTCAGAGTGCACATCTACACAATATATTTATTTGGGTCGGAGTGCATGCCTGCATAATACATGGACCTTGTGAGTCCCCTATGGGTTTTGACCTTGAAGCCATTACTCGGCAGGTGTGTACATGACATATGTATTAAATTACACGGCATTCGTACACTCATGGTTAAGATTGAGTAAGATGTATTTGTTGACTTGTACTGTTTATTAAGTACATGAATATCTATTAATTGATTTCACAGTATTGCGAATTTCTTGGACCGTGTTACGATGTCCTTACGACTGTTACACTTAATTATTCAGTTAGATTAGGGTGACTTTCCTGAGTGTAGGTTGTATGATTGTATTAGATGGTTGACGTGGTGTTACTCGTCACCACTTTGAATTAGGGTCGATCGATGATACTTGTTGAGCACATGCGGTTCTGTACTCACCCTTACTTTTTTCTGCACCTTACGTGCAGGTATAGATTCAATGGCCTCTGGGCATTGATTTCCAGTTGTTCTTCAGTATTAGCATCTTTGGAGATTCGAGTAGCTGTTACTATTTTCAGAGACTACTGAAATATCCTCTAGTCTTATCTTTATGTATTTTTTGCATTTTGAGATACTCAAACTTTTTTTTAATTTTTGTATTTAGTGGCTTGTATTAGTGACTATCAAACCTGGAATTATCTAAGTTTAACTATACTTGTCTATTTATCTACGTTGGGAATTATTCGGTATTTATTATGTTCTTATTTCCTTTCGCTTCTATATATTAGAAATGTTGTATTTGGAATTTAGTTCAGGGCTTACCTATCACGGAGGGTTAGATAGGTACCATCACGGTCCTGAATTTGGATCGTGATAGATGGTATTAGAGCCCCAGGTTCATTGGTCTCATAAATACAAATAGGGTCTAGGAGAGTCCCGCAGATCGGTACGAAGACGTTCGTTACATATCTTTGGGAGGTTATAGGACTTTAGGAAATATTCATTTTCTTCTCTCGCTCTTGTTATGCAATATTAATCCTTTAACTTGAAATACTGAAATTCTTATCTTATTCCCTCACAGATGGTGAGGACTCGTACATCTCAAGATAGAAGTCAGGAGCCTCCGCCAGCCCCCGAGTCGACTGGCTGAGATGGAACACACGGACGGATGAGAGGACATGGTAGGGGAAGAAGTCGTGTTAGAGATAGATCTTGAGAAGCCGCTCAGATTTTTGGTAGGGCAGTATCTCTCGAGGTTGAGTTCGAGGCAGGTGATGATGATATTCTGGGTGTTTTGGAGACTATAGCTCAGGGAAGTCTATTATTTGGTACTCAATAAGGTTCATATATTAGGGTAGGCGCTCAAACCTCATATTAGCAAACCCACCTAAATTTATTAAGGTCCAGTGGTTCAGCCAGCACAGAGGTATGATGGTAAGCCTTTACCATGGGTAGGAACTACCCGTGGGGTTAGAGCAGTTATGTCTACTGAGGAGGAGAGGCAGTTTGAGAAGTTTAGAAAGATGGATCTACCACAGTTTCAAGGTGATCAACATGAGAACACCTATGGGTTTTTGGTCAATTGTCATGAGAGACTTTTGAGTGTGTTATTAGTTGACTCCCACGGGGTTGATTATACGGTCTTACAGATGTGTGGTCCTGCCAAGCAGTGGTGGCGCTCCTTTATTGATTCCAGGTTAGTGGGTTCTCTACCGATGACTTGGGCTATATTCTTACAGGCTTTCTTTGACAAATTTTTCCCACGTAGATTGAAGCGTAGGCCCCAGTTTGAGAATTTGACACAAGAGGGTATTTCCGTGGCTGAGTAGGAGATTCGATTTTATGCTTTGTCCCGTTATACTATGATGATCTTGCCAGGTGTAAAACCCTAAAAATTTTGATAATTTTATTTTGGACCCTCCTTCATATTGAATGCTAATTTTTGACATGAATCATGATAAGGAATGTTAAAGGTACAATTGACTCTGAACCAGTGAGGGTTCGCGATAGTAGCGTGTCACGCCCAAAGGTAAAAATTACCCAGTTCATTTTCTTTAAGTTGGGGTGAGGGTGTTTAGGTCCTTAACCCCATTAAATGACCTTAAACACTCCTAACCCCTATTAGGCTATCAATTATCAGTTTTTATCATTGTTCTTCCCCCTTTCAACTTTTA
>NC_061116.1:185598036-185613917 GCF_002878395.1 Capsicum annuum
CTTGAGAGAGGAGAGAAAGAAGAACATAATGTGTGTGTGATTAAAAAATGTGCATATGCATTTGTGTATTTTTTGGAGAGAAAATGAAAAATGAGGAAAGATTTTTCTTGTGTTTTTTGTGTATGTATTTGAGAGAGAGAGAAAATATGTGTGGGTGTATGAAAATGTGTGTGTAGAGAGAAAAGATGAATAAAATTGTCTTCCACCCTGGCCTATTTGTAATAAAATTAGACACTTTCTATTATCCAATGGATAAAGGGGTATCCCCTCTTTTTATAATAGCACATCATTTAGTCCTTAGGATATTGACCGAAGGATGTTCATCCTTTTGACCAATTGATAGAGTTATTGTCCAAAGGCTAGTGTCATTGAGTTGTCATTGTCAGATGTGACAAGACATTATGAGTTGTCATTGTTGGATGTGACAAGACATCATTATGTAGTCATTGTCGGATGTGACAGGACATTATTGTGTGGTTGTTGTCGAATGCGACAAGACATTGAATTATTATAATGTGTAAAAATAATTGATCCGACTTAGCATTTGCGGACTGTAAAAATGTACAAAATGCAGGTATTGATTTGTAATTATGAAAAATAAAAAGAATGTTGAAAATATTTTAAAAATATAATTTAATAAGAAAAATATTATAAAAATGTGATGTCATGTCGTGTATGTGTGTAGATAGTTGTAAAATGTTAAAAACAATAATGAATTGATAGAAATCCTATTATAAGGAGGATTATTAATAAATTATGAAAAGTAAAAATACGACAACAAATTGATAAAAATCCTAAAGTAAGGATGATTATCAATAATTTGTCAACAATTATAAAAAAGATGTGAAAATTATATTTTGTGCCCTTTAACGAGCAGGAAGCCTGAAGACATTAAGTTTAGGCATGGAGAGCAAAAATTGGGTGTCAACAACCGAACTTTCCTATTATGCTCCTGAGCTGGTATCTAGCATGAGGTCTAGGATGAAAAAGTTTACTTGGGGTCTGTCTCATAACTTGGTGTTAGACTTTAAGGCTGCTATGCTAAACAATGACATGGATATATAGAGGTTGGTGGTCTATATGCAACAGGTGGAAGATGAGAAAGGAAAGCATGCAGAATTGGGGGAACGGCATAGTAAGATGTTTAAATATGCAGAACAGGGTACGAATCAACAGATAGTAGAAAAAGGGTAGGCAATGGCCTAAGAAGAAGAACTGGGAAATTCTTATTTGTCAACTAGTGCTCCTGCTCCTAAGCTCTAAGACGATCAGCGTTTTTAGTATAGCAAATTATCCTAGGTCACGGGGTGCTCAATTCCAGGTTAGCAGAGCTCAGTCGGCACCGTCTTATCCAATTTTTCGTGGTTGTGTAAAGCCTTACCATGGCTATTGTGAGGAGGGGAGAAATTGGTATTTTATTTGTGGTTAGTCTGGTCATATGCAACGAGATTGTCCTTTAGCTAGGGGTTCATATAGGGCTGGGAAGGCTCAGGCTGTGACTTCTTTAGCTCCTATGGCTAAGGGCACTACTTCAGGGATGGGAACTAGCTAGAATTGCCTTTATGCACTCTTTACTAGTTAGGGAATCTGAGGTATCCCCAAATGTTGCCACTGGTATGTTACAGCTTTTCTATCGTGATGTTTATTATTTACTTGATTCGGATTCTACCCTATCTTACATGACTCTTTATGTGGTTGTACACTTTGGTTTTGGTCCTGAAAGTATTTCTGACCCCATTTTAGTTTCTCCCCCGGTGGATGAGTCTATTGTTGTTAGAAAAACATATAGGGGTTGTGTAGTGTCCATCCTTTATTGGGAGATGTTGGTAGATTTAATAAAGCTTGATATGGTAGATTTTGATGTAATATTGGGGATGACTTGTCTTCATTCGTGCTATGCTTCCCTGGGTTGTAGGACCTAAAAGGTCACTTTTTATTTTCCTAATGAACCCATAATTAAATTGAAGGGGAGTTTGCTAGTACCAAAAGGAAAGTTTATCTCTTATCTTAGATCCCAAAAGATGATATCCAAGGGTTTTTGTACCACCTAGTTTGGGTCAAGGATTCTAGCTCTAAAAGTCCTTCCCTACAGTCTTCGTACTTAATGAATGTCTTGAAGTTTTTCCTGATGATCTTCCTGGGATTCCTTCCAATAGGAAAATAGACTTTGTGATTAATCTTCTACCGGATATTCGTCCTTTTCCATTCCCCCTTATCGAATGTCTTCGACAAAATTGAAAAAATTAAGGAGAAATTAAAGTATCTCCTTGGTAAGGGTTTTCTTCGTTCCAGTGTTTCTCCTTAGGGTGCTCTTTTGTTTTTTGTGTGATAGAAGGATGGGTCTCTCCAGATGTGTATAGATTATCATCAATATAATAAAGTCACCATGAAAAATAAGTAATCTCTTCCTAGAATTGATGACTTTTTTTATCAGCATCAGGGTGCCAAGTACTTTTTAAAATAGATCTCTGTTCAGGCTATCACCAATTGAAGATTAGAGAGGTTGATATTACTAAAACTACTTTACGTATTCAGTATGACCACTATGAGTTCTTGGTTATGCCGTTTGGGTTGTGGATGCTTTCCTTATGAATTAGGTATTCAGACAGTTTTTGAATCTGTTTGTTATAGTCTTCAATGATGACATCTTGATGTACTCCAAAATTGAGGAGGATCATGAAAATCACATCTGAATTGTGTTACAGACCTTTAAGGGATCAGAAGTTGTATGAAAAATTTTCTAACTGAGAATTTTGTCTAAGTGTTGTGACTTTTCTTGGGTATGTTGTATCTAGTGAAGGAATCAAGGTGGATCCATAAAAGATGAGGCGGTTAAGAAGTGGCCTAGACCCTCGACTCCAACCAACATTAGGAGCTTCTTGGGCTTGGTAGGTTATTATAGGAGATTTATGGAGAGTTTCTCATTTATTGCTACTCCGCTTAAAAGGTTGACTTAGAAAAAGGTAAAGTTTTTATGGTCTAATGTTTGTGAGGGTAGCTTTGAGAAATTGAAGGATAAGTTGACTTCTACTCTTGGTTTGAACCTACCCGAAGGTACTGAGAGGTTCATTGTGTATTTTGATGCGTCTCATGTGGTACTGGTTTATGTCTCGATGCAGCATGATAAGGTGGTAGCTTATGCTTCTAGGCAGCTTAAGGTTCATAATAGAAATTACCCAATTCACAATCTAAAGTTGGCGGTTTTGGTTCTTACTTTGAAAATTTGGCATCACTATTTGTATGGGGTGCACGTGGATATCTAATCAGAGTATAAGAGTTTGCAGTATGTGTTTATGCAGAAAGAATTGAATCTCAGGTAGCAGCGGTGGCTCGAATTGCTTAAGGATTTCGATATGAGTCTGCACTACCACCCAGGAAAAGCTAATGTTGTTGTTGATGCTCTTAGCAGGTTGTCTAAAGGGAGTTTATCTTACGTTGAGGAGAATAAAAGAGGATTGGCAAAGGATATTCATAGGACATCCAATTTAGGAGTTCGCTTTTTAAACTTCGAGGATGGAGGGGTAATTGTTCAGGAAGTTGTTAAATTATCTCTTGGGGTTGAGGTCAAGGAGAAGAAGGTTCTGGGTCCCATACTTATGCAAATTAAGGATGATGTGTGTCGGCAAAAATTTATGGCTTTTGAAACTGGGGAGATGACATCTTAAGATATCAAGGAAGGTTGTGTGTCTCTAATGTAGATGGGTTGTGGGAAATGATCTTGACCGAAGCTCATGCATTCAGATAGATGGTTCATTTGGGTTTGACAAAGATAAATCATGACTTTAAGGAAATTTATTGGTGGAATAATATGAAAGGGGATATGGCAAACTTATTTGCCAAGTGTATGGTCTGTTAATAAGTCAACGTTGAGCATTTAAGGTTGGGTGGAACATCTCAGGAGATATATTTGTCCATGTGAAAGTAGGAAATGAATAATATGGATTTTTCACAGGTCTTTCACGGTCTTGAGATCAGTATGATTCTATTTGGATAATTATAGACAGAATGGCCAAGTCTGCTCACTTCTTGCCTATGAAAACTAAGTACTCGGAGAGGACTATGCTAAGTTGTTCATTCAGGAGATAGTCAAGTTGCATGGGGACTTGGTGTCTATTATTTCTGATCGAGATATGCATTTTTCCTCTCAATTTTGGCGTTCATTTTAGAAATGGTTGGTACTCAGGTAAATCTTAGCACCGTTTTTCATCAGATAGATAGACAAGCAAAGTGTACTATTTAGACTTTGAAGGATATGACAAAGGCCTGTGTTATTGACTTTAAAGAAAATTGGATTGATTATTTGCCACTTATTGAATTTTCTTATAATAATAGCTATTATTCTAATATCCAAATGGCCTCTTTTAAGGCCCTTTATGTTAAAAGGTGTAAGTCTCCAATTAAATGGTTTGAGGTAAGTGCAACTAGGTTGTTTGGGCCTAATTTGGTTCACCAAGCGATGAAAAAGGTGAAGGTGGTTCGAGAAACACTTAAGACTACTTAGAGTCGCCAAAAGTCTTAAGTGGGTGTAAGGCAAAGGGAGTTGGAGTTTGAAGTTGATGATTAGGTGTTCTTGAAGTTTTCTCCAATGAAAAGAGTTATAAGATTTGGGAAAAAAGAAAAATCTCAGTCCCCATTTCATTGGTCCATATTAAATTGTAAAAAAATTGGGAATGTTGCCTACTAATTGGACATACCAGCGAACATGGCCCCGATTTATCATGTTTTTCATGTGTGAACTTGATATTGTTATGATGATACCAAGTTGGAAATTCCTTAATCAATGACTCCATGGTTAATGGTATGTGAAAATTGTTTTATTGGGCTTAAAGGGAATTGTATAGCTCACCTAGAAGGTGTAGTCCTGTAGGGGCCAACACTGACATGTTTGTCGATGTTGAGGGTCTATGACCATTGTGTCTACTTTACACAGTATATTTTTGAAAGGTTAATTGACTATTGGTGACTTTAGCCTAATTTCTTTGGTCCTTACGGCTAACATGGTCTGGGCCCTTTCGATAGGGGAAGTTAAACCCATATAGCCCGTGGGTGCCTGAAGGTTAGTATGAGCTACATAGTTTAGGATTAAAATTTTAAACGGTCGTGTCTCATATTCTTTGTCCCATACTTCGGCATCTCATTATCTTGATGATTGATGAGTCACATGTTTTTAAGATTGATTTTTGGTAAATATATATTTTATTCATGAGTTTTGTTACTAGTTTGATACTTGTATATTTTATCCCTTTCCTTAGATTGCATGTCAGCACTCGTCGTACTGACCATCCTCAGATGTTACATCATTTCATATTGTAAGATCTGAGGGCCTTTCTTGTGCATCGTTAGGTGATTTGGTACTTCAGTTGGACAACTATTTAAGAGGTGAGACCTTCATCATTTGGAATGCATGGTTTCCTTTAGTCTTTTGTTATTTTCGTACTTACTTTTGGCTTTCTTATTGCATAATCATGGTCATGTCCCGACTTGATTGGTATTCTTTGTTTAGAGGCTTTGTGGACAGTATTGGGGTATTTCTTTGTGGATGTGGTTTTGACTAACAGACTTTCTCTTTTGAATATTTTGTGTCTCTTATTCTTCTAGTTAGCTTTCGCAGTTAATTATTTTTACTATGCTTTTGAGTTAAGGATTCCTCTGAAAGCTCCATTAACTAACTCCGGCATACCCCCATATCCCTAACTTCTCTTTGCCGAAACAATCCGGCATGGCGAGCAATCCACCAGAGGGATACGCCGCCGATGATTTTCTCGAGCAATTTTTGGCGCTTCCCTCTTATGCTACCCTGTCGGTAACTGATGTTTGTACCATTGCCTCATCGGAGATGACATCGTTAAGTTCAACATCTGGTGTCTCTGAGCCGCAAAAGCAGCCGTTATTTCCTTTGTGATTAAGCTTAGACAATGGCCGTACTGATGTTATTAACGTCGGAAGTTTTCTAGTAAAGCTTGTAAGTCCGACGCTTCACGGAAATGTATATACTATAATATACTCCATCATTTCATTTTAGTTGGTTGTTTCATTTTAGTTAGCTCATGTTACTCCCTCCATGCAACAATGCCTATACATTATTGACGTGACAGACATGTTAAGAAACAATCAGTAGTAGGAGTTATTTTACTACATCACCCTTTGTATATAATAGATTGATTATCTTGGGATGAATTGAGTGATGAATAGTATTTAATAGGAAAAACAACATGGGTAGAAAAAGGTAAATTATCCATTTGTTTTCCAAATTGGACAAGTATTGTTGGATATACATTTTTAGTATAGTGACCAAGTATTGTTGGATATAGGAAGTACTTGCCAGTCCTTAACAAAAATTTATTAGTAGTTTATTTTACTAAACTAATATTATTAATTATGCTTTGAAAATTTAAATTTGACTACTAGTAATATTTTAAAATGTAAATGTGCCTTTTTACTTCCTTCAAAAGATAAAGAAAAGGAAATGTGGCAAAGAAATTTGTACAACGAGAGCGTTTTTATTGTGAAACTTTTGAATGTTTTTTGTTTACTTCTATGTTGTAGTACTTGTATTAGTAAAATTTACTTATCAAAAAATTCATATACGGCTTGTTTGATTGGGGAACAAGTTATCCCGGGATTAGTTATCCCAAGTTTGTTAATCCCACACTCAACGGAGTTATCCCACAATTTTACCCCAATTTAAGATGATATAAACTCATCCTAAAGTTAAGATATAAACTCATCCTAAAATTAATCTCATAATTAGTTACCCCTTATCCCTCGTATAAAACGAGCCCTTAGAGTTTAGCTGGCGTGGAGAAGGAACTGGAGATGCATTTCAAAAAGCGTAAGCTTTGAGGAAAATACCGTCTTTTTATTTGTTATTTATATTCTTTTGTAGGCAAGAGAAGCAATAAACATGGGAAATTTATATCCAGGTTTAGAGCATTTGCAATCTCATGAAATTTGCCACAATGTTCCTCAAGTTCACTAAGTCTGGGTTACATGTTTCTGTTTCTTCACTACGCTGGTGTTTTATAGTAATTACGCTATTATTCTTGTAGACTAGTATATCCATATAATATCGACAAACTTAAATAAATCAATTTAATTACTTTATGTAAAGTAGCTGTTACGGCAGGGGTAGGCCAAAGAAGTACTGGAGAGAGGTGATTAGGCGGGACATGGAGCAGTTACAGCTTACTGAGGACATGACCCTAGATAGGAAGATCTGGAGGACGCGTATTAGGATGGAAGACTAGTGCCATTTTGGGTAGGTAGGGTAGGGCATTACTTGGTGGGTGTAGTATTCTTATTATGATTTCTTGTTGCTTGTAGTATTACGATTGTTTACTATTCTTTGTTTACTCTTTCCCCGTATGTGGCGTCTCTATGTTTTGTCTTGTTCCAGGTTTTTTGGTATGACTTTGATTACTATTCCTTGTCTTGAGCTGGGGGTCTATCGGAAACATCCTTGCTACTTCCCCAGGAGTAGTGGTATGGACTGCGTATATCTTACCCTCCCCAGACCTCACTATGTGGAAATACACTGGGTTTGTTGTTGTTGTCGTTTTGAGGTAAGGATAAGAGAGGTCATCTCGGACCTTGGTTGGTTTGGGATGCCCGTCATGTTCAGGTCATGGTTCGAGTCATGAAACCATACAAGGTCGAGATAATCAGGAGGTTTATGAGAATCTTGACACTTAGGATCAGAGAGACTATGTTTGTTGTAGCCCAATCTAGGGCTTCTTTTAAGAAGGTGGTTGAATCCAAAAAGGAATTTGAGTTTATGCATCGTGAAGAGTATGGGGATCTGAGGGACAAGAGGTCCCGGACTTCAGGTCGATTTAGTAGTGTTGATACCAAATTTTGGCTCTCCAAATTTAAAATTATGGGGATCTGAGGGACAAGAGGTCCTGGACTTCAGGTCGATTTAGTAGTGTTGATACCAAATTTTGGCTCTCCAAATTTAAAATTAACGCATTTAGGCTTCCTGATCATTAAATGACACAAAATGCAATTTTTCACATATTTTTATAATTTTTAATAAATTGTTGATAATCGTCATTATTTTAGAATTCTTTGTCAATTTTTACCATATTTTAACTTTGCATAATTTATTGATAGTTATTCTTAATTTCGTAAATTTTATAAATTTTATCAGTTTATTATCATTGTAAAATTTTTGCACAGTCATTTGCATCCGTACATAAGCATAGCACTGTAATTTTTTACCGCACACTTTAATTTTAATTCTTTATAGCATAATATTTTAAAGATAATTTTATTATATTTGTTGTTTACATTTTTCTATAATTATATATCAGCATTCATATATAATCTGCAAATGTAAGTCGGCTCGATTATTTTTATACACAGAGCAATAAATCAGTCAAGATCATATCAACTTTTTAAAAGATGACATTTGAGATTACAAATTGAGGTTTTTATCCATTGGATTAAATTTTTACATATTGATTGAAAAGATGAAAAATTCATAGGACAATAACTCATGTTTAAATTTATGCTTCAAGGGGACAAGGAGGGCTATTTTTTTCTATTTTGTAGGTAAAGAGGGGACTAATTTTTTTCTATTATATAGAAGAGGTGGTTTCGACCAACTCTTGCAATTACCAAAAAAACAACTACTTCCACTTAATTACATACCATGCCCCAATATATAATAATTTCATTATTTCATCATAATGGTTTAAATATTTAATATATTCTATTAATTTATATTAATTAACTATAACTACATATTGAAAGTAATTTTTTTTTATTTAATTGTCTATTATGTTTAAAACTAATTTGTTACCACAAATCATAATAATTAATAACTTAAAATATTTAAAAGACATATAAAAATCTTATTGACTCTTACCAAAAAAAACCCCTCTACTCCCACTTAATTACATAGCATGCCCCAATATATAATAATTTCATTGTTTCATCATAATAATTTAAATATTTAATATATTCTATTAATTTATATTAATTAACTATAACTACATATTGGAAGTAAATTTTTTTAATTTATTTAATTAGCTATCATATCCAAAACTAATTTGTTACCACAAATCACAATAATTTGTTACCACATATAGAAATTTCATTGACTCTCATTATTTTAGTAATGCCACATAAATTGAGATAAAAAAAAAGTACTGCAAAACATAATAATTAACAACTTAAAATATTTAAAAGACATATAAAAATTGTAGTTGACTCTCAAAATTGTATCGAAGCCACATAAATTGGGACACAAGGAGTAAATATATTATTTGATAATTACGTAAAAATTATTATAAATCACAATAATTAACAAGTTAAAATACTTTTTTAAAAATAGATAAAAGTTCTATTCAACTCTCAAAATTTTATCGGTGCAGCATAAATCATGACAAAATAAAAAATTATCTTAATTAATTGCAACTAAATATTTAAAGTAAATCAATTTTATTATTTTAATTGACTTTTATATAGAAAATTAATCTTTTTATTTATTTATTTATTTATTTTAGTAAATTTAAATTTTAAAATTATTTTTTTCTTATATAGAAATACTAAAATTTAAACTTAACTTTAAATTTTTAAAGTAAAAAATTAATAAATTTAATTTAATAAAATAAATTTCTAATGAATATTTTCTTAGAATTTGTGTTGGGTCAATATGTATCAAGTTAAAAAAATATATATATAGTAAAATTTTATTATTGTGAAAGATAAATATAATGCACTATCCAATAATGTTTAATAATACCATATTTTGCATATGCAAATATAGCATCCCGTATTTAATTAATATACTATTTCAGTGAATTATAGATGATTACTATTGGATATAATAAAATTATATTAATTTTTATAGTAATAACATAACCAGTCGCACTTAATTAATTATTATGAGTCATCTAGGTATTAAGAAAATAAAAAATATTTCATGAAAAATAAAATAGACATAAAATGCAAAATTAACTCTTAATGTTTTAAATTAAATTTTCGTCTTTCGAACGATGATTTTACTATATCACTCTTTATTATAAGTCATTTATGTATTAGAAAAATAAGAATAAAAAAATGATATGTCAACATAAAATATTTGATTTACTATAAAATTATATTAGTACCACATAAATTGGGACGAGACAGAAGAAGATATAAAGCAACATATATTATTTGAAAATGAAATAAAAAGTACTGTGAAGAACAATAATTAACAATTTTTTTAAAAATAATTGACTGATTTCTGCTTCAGCTGCTTCAGTCGCGATTTTATTATATTACCCCTAATTAATTATTATGGTCATTTAAGCATTGTGCCACATAAGTTGAGATAGAAAAAATATTATAAATCACAATGATAAAAAATTTAAATTATTTAGAAAATATAATTGGCTATTGTCGACACAAAACTCTGGACAAGGAGAGTAACATATATTATTCAAAAATTACATAAAAAGTATTATAAATTACAATTGTAAACAACTTAAAATATCTAAAAAAAATTAATATGTTATATATTTCAAAAAAATTACATGAAAAATACTAGAAATCACAATAATCAATAACTTAAAAAATTTAAAAAATATAAAATATTTGGTCGGCTCTTGAAATTATATTAGTGTCACTGAAATTGGAATAGAAGAAAAGTATTATAAATCACAATAATTAAAAACTTAAATTATTTTTAAAATATAATTGACTATCAATGCCACAAAAAATTGGACAAGAAAAGTAACGTATATTAATTTGAAAAATACATTAAAAAATATTATAAATTACAATAGTTAACAACTTAAATTATCTAAATACATATTAAAATAACATATGTTAAACTCATGCTAGATTCCGGATGAATCCTAGAAAACATATGCAATCCTTTTATTAAAATTTTTTATTTAAATATATCAAGATTAAAAAGACAAATAAATACTTTAATGTTGGGCTCGTGCTGACACGGGCCATGCTTGTCTAGTTATATAAATAATTGGAAGGGTTTGATTTTATTTTCAATACCAAATTCACACACATACACAAATACACAATTACACATCAAATCTTCCTTCTCTTTAAAATAAAATACACATACAGATAACACAAACAGAAACTGCCGCTTTTCCTCCTTCTCTCTCTTCTTTCTCTCTCTTTCTCTTCTCTCTTTCTACTGCCGACCAATTCACTGTCGCCGGAGCTCCGACGGGTCAGGCCACCACCACCACAACGTTCCCCTCTCTTTTTCCTCTCTTTTCTAGCCAGAGGCGAACCCAGGATTTGAAGTCTGTGGGTGCACCAGTGTTGTTAAAGGCGCGCATAAGCTTCGAAGTAAGACTCAAAATGTGTTGAGCGCTCGTCACGCTTAATGTGCAGCTTAGGTTCTAATTTATAATACATACTTTTCCTAGACGAAGGCTAAACAATTGATATTTCATTTTATAAAAAAAAAAATTGTTCATATATTTCTGATTCATACTTATATTATTAGTCTTGGACTAGACATATATTTATATTTTTTTCTCTTTTTATGCCTTTTTTGTTAAATCTCACACTTTATTTGTACTTAAATATTAAACACAATGGACCTTGAAGCTTTTTACGCTTATTGCTTTAGATAATATTGTGGTGCACCAATATTATCTTAAGACGTTAGAAAAACTTTGAGTGTCGATTAAGGGATATTATCATATTCAATTGATCGCCAAAGACATGAACAATAATACAAAAATAATTATATAGAACGAATATGAGTTCTAAGATAATAACTTTACTTTCTTATAATATAAGGTTTACTTTTATAACTATCAATTGCGGTAGGTTAGTGGTGAAGGGGTGTTCACCATAGAGATTGGTTGTGAGTTCGAATCCCCATTTCATCAATTTTTGTTACAACTTTGGTAATAAACCTTTAAATCTGAAGAACTAAAATATGAAGTTTACTTTTATCAATTTTAACAATCAGTTGTGGTAGGTTAATGGTGAAGGAGAGTTCACCTTAGGTATTCCCATTTCATCAAGTTTTGTTAATAAGCCTTTAAATCTGAAGAATTGGAAATAAAAGAGAAAATGTTGTGCGGTTCCCGGGAATCGATCCTTGGTCGCGTGGGTGAAAGTGCGAGCGTCAACCAGCACACCAAGGTGCACTATCTGTCAACTATGGTGCACTATAGTATATATTCCAATTTATCAAGGTATATACACATATATACACATGATTTTTTTTGACGCTAACGGGTGCATGTGCACACCATCGCTACACGTGGGTCCACCTCTATTTCTATCCACAGCTCTTCTTCGTGGTTTCCTCTCTGTCTCTTTTTCGTCATTGGCTCACTGGAGGTAATTGTCGGTGAGTTGTGAATGGTCACCAACAGTGCCTCCCTTCCCTTAACCTTTTCCCCTTCGCCTCTCTTTACACTGCTGACTCACCAAAAGTGATGGCCGGCGAGCTTCGAGCCTCCCTTTTTACCGCTGTCGCCTTTTCCCTTCCCCCATTGTTACTGCCAAATCTAAATGAAAAATGCTTTCTACGGTAACTCCTTTCTTTTGCGACAACCTCAATCTGTCCTAAATAATACATTTTTCTGTTTGATCGAAAGTTTGAACTTCGACAATTATCACACATTTCTTGCTAATAATTGTGTTTATTTTCAATCTTAGTTGTTTATTCAGTTATTTTGGACTGATTTTTGTTATTTTTAGATTTTTTCTGTGACCTGTAATTTTATTTCATTTTCTCTCGATGAGCTAACTTGAAATTCCGGTAATAGTTTGATAGTCTACTTATATGTTTGGTTCTGTTTGATATTCCTGTAGATGTGTATTGCATTACTTTATAATTTGGCTCTGCATTTTGGATAGTATACCTTATTATTTTATTTATCCATTTATTTATTTGTTTAGTTATTTATTTAACCAACAGTTAACTTTTCATAGGCTTTTGCCACATTTCAATATTTTTTTGTTCTTTAAAATGGTACCATGTCCTTGGATTAATGATTTAGGTTTAATTATTTCTTTGACATTGTTATTTTTATCATTTGTCACTAATACTACGTTGTTTATTAGTTGTTGCTTTGATATTGCTCACATTTGTTTTACTGATGCTTGGTTGATTAATGTGCTATTTTTGACATTTTGCCTTCATATTATTTTCAGGTTATGTTAAATTAATAATACTACATACTTGGCCGATGAAGAAATTCTCTGTCGATTTTTGAGGCCTCCATAAATAAAAAGGCGGATATTACGTATACAAATACATAATAAAATAAATAAATTTGGGTGATGATGAAATCCTTATAATATTTAAAACTTTATCCGAGCCCATTTTTAACAAAAAAATCTAATTTTTATATACATATATGCATAAATATTTCTTAATTTATTTTGATAATTATTTGTTTGTTACTAAAATTTTTACGACTAGTGTTTTGTACAGATTCTCGGAAATAACATTCAAGAAAAGAGTAAATTTTATATTTCTAATTTTTACATTCTCGCAATTGTACAAAATATTAATTATAGTGAAATCTTTATTTTTGGGGCGTTGGGTGGGGATATTCTTTATTCATACAATCTTCACGCCGTTAATATTTATAAAAAAAATAACTAAATAAATTGAGATATTTAGTCAATTAATTTATACTTATACATTAAAAGATATTGAGTAATCTTTTTCTTTAAAACAAATTTTTCTTTAATTCAATTTTTTTCTTTTTTTCAATACACATTCTTATATACTTTCGATCATCTTCACACATTTTTTTATGTACAATAATTTATGTAATTTATACATTCTTTATATACAAATTATTTTTATTATTTCAATACATATTTTAGATTTATATTTATAAGCATTGATTTTTCCTTCGACTTGTAATAAATCTAAGTCTGATTGGGAACCACATTTGTCGATTCTCAAGGGTGTCTAATCCCTTCCCTTTAAAATAATTTGAACCCTTACCTGGAATCTAAAATGATTTCATCGATTAAATATAGTCATACTTGTTAAACAAATAAATAGGTCTCCTATTTTTCTTAAAAATTAGGTGGCGACTCTGTACAAAGTTAATTCTTTTTAGAGTCCATAATGTTGTGCTTGTTTTAACCTTAGGTAATAATCGGGTATGATAGTTTGACGACTCTTCTGGGGAATCAAGGCTTTAACCATTACAGACTTAGGTAAATATTTATGTTTTTATAATTATTTGTTTCATACTAATTGTCTTAATTCATTTTTGTTATGTGGCATAAATTTTTTATTTATTATTATTCTGTGTAGATTATTTATATGTTTATCGCTTTATTAAATTGGCATTCCATTTATATTTTCTCCATTTAGAAAAATTAACACTCACACACATTGTATGCGTGGATTGTACATTGTATTTTCTCAAAATTCTTTCAAATCACATTACTTTAGAGAGTCGGCGCATGCATGGGGTGAGCGGGAGTTTTGCTGCTGTGGAACTACGTGCCTTCTCATATAGGAAATTCCAGTCCATGTCTATCCACTCTTAGTCAGCATAGTATAGAGCTAAAATAACGCATATTAGGTACATGTGTATTAGTCAATTTTGTCCAAATGTCTTAAGGGTTCACGACCAAAATGATATATTATGATAGTCTTTGTACATATTTGAAGGATTATTGTGTTTGTACATATTTATTTGTTGTAAATTGATTATACTTTAGTGAGAAGGTGTAGTCTAACCTTTGTTTTGCATAGCGGATCAGTTAAAAGATGCACCTTAGCAATATCGCCTCTAGCTACGTATAGATTTGAACTACGATTTGACTTAATTCTTTTCCTGACAAGATACATAGGAAACCCTACATTAGGGTTCGATCTTTTCACTGTTTTAGAATAATTTCTCCGGTATTCAAATTTGGGCAATTTTTTGGAACAATTCAAAAACGCTCTTCAAAAAATCTTTAAGAATGCAAATTAATAGCTCCTTGAATCCAAATTTTCATGACATTAGTGCCTAGTCGGCCTACCTGTAGATCCTCACCCAATTTTGAGAATACTTAGCTTCTTCTTTTGAATGTCGTAGGCCATTAAATTTATGGCATATCAATCCTCACTTTCAAAAGTAAGGGTTCAATATTTTTCAGTTATAATAATTCTACTAACTGTGGTGAAATAATTTCATAATTCCTTCAATGTCTGACTTTTTCAATCTTGTCACCATGCTAAAGTTGTGTTTCAAAGCTCTTCTCATGCTTGACATTCATCGTCTCGATCGTGTGATCGAAATGATTTTGACACTAAAAGCAGTTTTTTCCCTAGTCGTCTTCACATTATTTTCAAGATTTATCACCATTTTTTTTATCATGCACAACATATATAAATTTATAAATTTGCCTGAACTACGTAGACCTGATTCTTGTTTTCACAAGATACCTAGGCAACCCTCAGTTAGGTTAGGTCCGATTATGTTAGAAAAATAATATAATTTTGACTTGGTTGGTACCAATAAAGTTAGGAATGTGCATGAGAAAGAACAAATTAATATGATGAAAAAGACCGACTTCGTGGTAAACCATATATTCTTTTGGTACCTTTTGTGACACCTGAGCAACACTTGAAAAAATCTCTTACATACATCTAAGACAAGAACAAATCCAACCTCATCGTTTCATGTGCATTGTGTGACGAGCTTTAGTTTAATTCATTGCATTGTTAATCTAGAACTTGGCTTAAATGTTTGTTGAGGCAAAATTTTGAGTTATACTTGGTTTAGGAAAGGATCATAGGTCTTCTTTGACCCGATTGATTCTTTCATAGAACACCAAATGACATTAATCCCTAACATTTCCTTTTTTGAGTCTAAAACCTTTCCTTTGGACAACCGCATCTGAGCCTATACCTTTTCGAGTGCTTTATGCACTAT
>NC_061116.1:185614017-185651294 GCF_002878395.1 Capsicum annuum
AAGCCCACATTACAAATCAATAACAAGTCCTACATGATCCTATTCCAAGCGTTCTCACATTAGTGGATACTTATATGAAGGTCAAGCCTATGGTATTGCAATTGCATGCATTGAATTTCTTTTTGAATGTGAGTGTATTTCTTGATACGTCCCTAAATTAAAAAAAAAATTACTCAAATATGTACAAAATGGGACTTTCTTTTACTCAAATATGTGCAAAAATGAGACTTTCTTTCTAGAGAGGGCACTTGAATCATGCGGATAGACATAGTTCAAAATTTTTGTTTGAAGCAAGATGAGCAAGTCTTGTCGATACTTAGGCGTATCTGAGGTACCACTTGAAACTATAGAAGTTACCCTAAAGTCGATCTCGGTTAGCTGGGAAGGAGATAAGGAAATTCTTATGCACACTACTAATTATTGATACCAACTGAAGTCAAGATACAATTGTGTCTTCTTCATCTTTCAGAACTTTTTACCAAGAAAATATAGAAATTCTTTTTATTTTTTAAGACGCCCACTTTTAAAGACAGGCATTTGTTTTATCTTTCATTCAAGGTATCTACTTTCACATACATGCATTTAACTTTTTATTCAAGGAGTCCAATTTTAAAATACATGCATTTGACTTTTCCTTTCAAGCACATACCTTTAAATACCAACATTTTATTTTTCAGTTAAGCGCTTATTTTTGAGTATTTTTTACATTTCTTATAGCCCTGCCAATCGAAAGGCTATTACATTTGTTCTACCAATCTAGAGCCTTTTACGTTTCAATAGCCCCGCCAATGAAGAGGCTATTAGATTTCAATCACCTCACTAGTTGAGGGCCTCAGTCTTCGTAGACAATCGAAGACGACAATAAACATCAATATCCACAAACAATTGGTGATGTCATGCGTCAGTCTTCGTAGACAATTGAAGATGTCATTTATTTTCAAGTCTCCGTACACAATCAGAGACTTCATGCATTTTTTTTAATAACAAGACATTTTTAAAAAGTGTCTTTCAAAGGAGACAATGTCAGCCTAAATCATACACTGGGCAAATTTTGAGAACTGACTCAAAATTTATCCTATTTTCTTGTTTCAAACTATATTGACCTGATTCACGTGACATTTGAGATACGTAGGAAGCTCTATGCAGAGTTTTATCATCACAATCCCATAATCATTTTTTTCCCGTAGCAAGTACACAATCTTTCATCCCACAGCACCTCAAAGCTCGATACTGGAACAATTTTGAAAGTAGCATCCGAAATATGTGAACGCTTTCATTCCCAAATAATTCTTTGCTCAGTAATTTTTTAACATGGACTTTTTCACCTTAAAATAGGATAATTGGGCCAGTCTGACTTCCAAAAGACAGATATGCATGTTTTTCTTCAATTAAATATTTATGCTTGCTTGTCTTTACTTGCACATATCGCACTGTATTTATTTTTCTTTGCACCGCATACTATTTTTGTCTTTACTTACCCACATCGCAATGTATATATTTTATCATTTGTTACTTAAGCACTGGATGCTTTCCTTGTCTTTATTTGCACATCTCGCAATGCATTTATTTTATTATTTAAGCACTGCATTTCTCTTTGCCTTTATCTGCTAATACCACAATGCATTTATCATTTAAGCACTACATGCTATCTTTGTCTTTATCTGAAACATATTGCAATGCATTTATTTCTATTATTTAAGCACTGCATATCATTCTTGCCTTTATTTGCACTCATCGCAATGCATTTATTTATTTAATCACTGCATGCTATCTTTGTCTTTATCTACATGCATCGCAATGCATTTATTTATTTTTATCTTTAAAGCATCGTATGTTATCTTTGCTTTTATCTGCGCGCATCGCAATGCATTTATTTATTTTATCATTAAAGCACCGCATGCTATCATTGTCTGCATGCATCACATTGTATTTATTTATTTTATCGTTTAAGCACCACATGCTATTTTTTTCTTTATCTGCACACATTGTAATGCATTTGTCATTTAAGCACTATATGTCATCTTTGCCTTTACTGGCACATATCACAATGCATTTATTTTATCATTTAAGCATCACGTGTCATTTTTGCCTTTATCATCGCATAGTATTGCTATACATTTAAGCACTACACGTACATATCGCAATGCATTTATTCTATTATTCAAGTATTGGATGTCATTTTTGTCTTTATCGACACATATTGCTATGCATTTAAGCACTGCACACACATATCGCAATGCATTAACTTTATCATTTGTGCACTGCACGCCTCGCAAATATTGTAATGCATTTATTTTATTGTTTAAGCGCTGAATGTCATCTTGACTTTTTCTTGCACATATCGCAATGCATTTATTTTATAATTTAAGCATCGTATCTTATCTTTATATTTATTTGCACATCACAATATATTTATTTGTTATTTAAGCACTGTATGCTTTGTCTTTACCTGCATATATCACAATTCACTTGTTTTACCATTTAAGCACCGGATACTATTTTTACTTTTACCATTTTTCTTAATTAGTTAAGCACTGGATGTTATCATTAATTTCTCAAAAAAAGAAAAAAAATCAAGCTTAATTTTTCGTTCGTGTTTTATTGAGAAGTACTTCTTAGTTTGATATATTTGCAAGTATATAATTTGTGGACAAATTGGATTTGTCCACCCTAAAATAGGAGATAATAAGATAGAAACTCAGAATTGAAGTTTGCATGATTATTTTTTTTCAAAAATATTTTTTGTCGAGCAAAATTGGCTACACGTCAATGTTTTCGTCTAAAAACTTTTATATTGTCATCAAATGAAAAGGTTCAAACTATTGACACCCAATTTTGGCTCTTTAAACATAAAATTAACACATTTAGGCTTCCTAATTGTTAAATGAAACAAAATGCAATTTTTAGCAAACTATTGATAATCATCAATATTTTAGAATTCTTTATCAATTTTTGCAATAGTTTAACTTTGCATAATTTATTGATAATTATTCTTAATTTTGTAAATTTAAAAATTTTTATCAGTTTATTATCATTGTAATATTTTTACATAGTCATTTGCATCGGGACATAAGCATAGCACTATAATTTTTCACCGCACACTATAATTTTAATTGTTTACAGAAAAATATATTTTTTAAGATAATTTTATTATATTTGTTGTTTACATTTTTCGGTAATTATATATCGGCATTCATTTATAATCTGCAAATATAAGTTCTGCCTAGCTTTGGTAGATTTCCCCCAACGCAATCCACAGAAATTCCACGAATCCCTTGGTGGATAAGTCCGACGTTCCCATGGTTCGATCCTTCCCAGTAAAACCTCACTTCTTTTCGACTCTGACTCCCCCACTCCAGTCATTGCTTTTCTTTCTGTTACTTCGAAAGTCGGCTCGATTATTTTTTTACACAGAGCAACAAATCAATCAAGATAGTGTCAATAATTTAAAAAATGACATTTTAGATAACGGGTTGAGGTTTTTATCCATTGGATTAAATTTTTACATATTGATTGAAAAGATGAAAAATTCATTGGATAATAACTCATGTTTAAATTTATGCTTTAAAGGGACAAAGAGGGTTATTTTTTTTTTTTTTTGCAGGTAAAGAGGGACTGGTTTTTTATATAAACAATTGGAAGGGTTTGATTTTATTTTCAATATCAAATCTACACACATACACAAATATACGATTACACATCAAATTTTCCTTCTCTTTAAAACAAAATACACACACACAAAATTGCCGTTTCTCCCCCTTCACTCTCTCCTTTCTCTCTATTTCTCCTCTCTTTCTTTTGTCGACCGGTTCACTGTCGCCGGAGATCCGGCGGGTCAGACCACCACCACCACAAAGCTCCCCTCTCCATTTCCTCTCTTTTCCAGCTGAACCCCATCTTCGTGGCTCCCTCTCTGCCTCTTTTTCGTCATTGGCTGGCCGGAGGTAATTGTCCGTGAGTTATGGATGGTCACCAACAGTGCCGCCCCTCCTTTAATATTTTCCTCCTTCGCGATCTTCAAGCCTCCCTTTTTGCCGCTGCCACCTTTTCCCTTTCCCCATTGTTACCGCCAAATCTAGCTGAAAAATGCTTTCTCCGGTAACTCCTTTCTTTTGTGACAACCTCAATCTATCCAAAATACTCCCTTCATTTCATAATAAATGAATTATTGGATTTTGGCATATAAATTAAGAAAAAATCATTAAAGATATAAATTTAACACAACTTTCTATTTTTATCCAAAAAAAGAAAAAACTGACCTTGTAATACCTTTTCAAAAGTTAATTAGTTGTCAAATCGTAAGGGTAAATTTGAAAAAAAATTCAATGATTCACTTATTTTGAAACACCAATAAATACCCCAACAATTCACTTGTTCCGAAACAGAGGAAGTAATATATTTTTTGGTATAATTAATTATTCAGTTTGATCGGAGGTTTGAACTCCGACAATTATCACACATTTCTCGCTAATAATTGTGTTTGTTTTTAATCTTAGTTGTTTATTCTGTTATTTTGGACTGATTTTGTTATTTTTAAATTTTTTTCGGTGACCTCTAATTTTATTTCATTTTCTCTCGGTGAGCTAACTTGAAATTTTGGTAATGGTTGGATAGTCTACTTATATGTCTGGTTCTGTTTGATATTCTTGTAGATGTGTATTACTCTACTTTATAATTTGGCTCTGCATTTTGGATAGTATACCTTATTATTTCATTTATTCATTTATTTATTTATTTAGTTATTTATTTAACCAACAGTTAACTTTTAGGCTTTGCCACTTTTCAATATTTTTTTGTTCTTTAAACCGGTATCATGTCCTTGGATTAATGATTTAGGTTTAATTATTTCTTTGACATTGTTATTTTTATCATTGGGAAAAGACATCATTTCCGCCTCATACTATACAAGAAAAGTCTAAGGTACACCTAAGTTATATAAGTGACCTATTACACACCTTAACTATATAAAAGTGATATTATTACCTCCCCGCGACTCTCATTCTAAGGCGCATGTGTTACACTTATTTTAGGAGCGTTCAGCCTATAAAATAACAAAAGTAAACGACTAAAAATATTAAGGAAAAAGGCATCGTTTCCACCCCAAACTATAGTCGAAAAGTCGAATCCACACCTAAACTATATAAGTGACCTATTACACACCTTAACTATAAAAAAGTGATACTTTTTACTGACGTGGTGCTGATGTGGCAGCGCGTGTAAAACACTACACCACATGCAAGTGGTGGTAGCCTGACAGGGTGTAAATAGTTTTATTTTTTTATAGTTTAGGTGTGTAATAGATCACTAGTATAGTTTAGGTGTGGCTTCGACTTTTCAGGTATAGTTTGGGGTGGAAACGATAGTTTTTTCCTTTATCATTTGTCACTAATACTGCTTTGTTTATTTTTTTCTTTAGGTTTTTCATTCGGTGTTCGGTATCCGCATTGGAGCCCGACTAATTTAAATTCACGCCGGGTAGGGTCCCATTCGAGGGTAACGCTCCCAACAGAGTTTTCTCCATGTCTAGGGTCGAACCCTCAACTCTGGTTAAGGGTGGAGCAACCCCATCCGTTGCATCACAACCCATGTTGGTACTGCTTTGTTTATTAGTTGTTGCTTTGATATTGCTCACTTTTGTTTTACTGTTGCTTGATTGATTAATGTGCTATTTTTGACATTTTGCCCTCAAATTATTTTTAGGTTATGTTAAATTAATAATATAACATACTTGGCCAATGAAGAAATTTTTCATTGATTTTTGAGGCCAACATTAATAAAAAGGTGGATATTACGTATATAAATATGTAATAAAATAAATAAATTTAGGTGATGACGGAATCCTTATAATATTTAAAACTTTATCTGAGCCCACTTTTAACGAAAAATTTATTTTTTTATATACATATATACATACATATTTCTTAATTTATTTTGATAATTATTTATTTGTTATTAACATTTTTATACCTCGTGTTTTGTACAATTCTCGAAAATAACATTCAAGAAAAGAGTAAATTTTATATTTGTAATTTTTACATTCTTGCAACTGTACAAAATATTAATGATAGTGAAATCTTTATTTTCGGAGAGTTGGACAGGAATATTCTTTATTCATACAATCTTCACCGCGTGTTTAGGTAAATTTAGGCCGTTAATATTTATAGAAAAAATTATATTAATTTAGAATTTAGTCGATTAATTTATACTTATACATTAAAAGATATTGCGTAGTCTTTTTCTTTAAAATAAATTTTTATTTATTCAATTTTTTTTCAATACACATTCTTATATACTTTTGATCATCTTCACACATTTTTTTATATATATAATTATTTATACATTCTTTATATGCAAATTATTTTTATTATTTTAATGCATATTTTAGATTTGTATTTATAAACATTGATTTTTTTCCTTCGACTTGTAATAAATTTAAGTTTGGTCAGGAACCACATTTTTCTGGAGGGTGCCTAATCCTTTCCCTTTGGAATAATTTGAACTCTTACCTGAAATTTAAAATGGTTTCATAGATTAAATAAAATCATACTTGTTAATCAAATAAATAGGTTTCCTATTTTTCCTTAAAAATTAGGTGGCGACTCTATACCAAATTAATTCTTTTTGAAGTTTATCATGTTGTGTTTGTTTTAACCTTAAGTAAAAATCGACTATGACAAGCGTTGACACCCAATTTTGATTCGCTCTGTTTACTTTAATTATTTTTTGATGCTCCTCGACCTTAAATAATTGTTTCAAAATAAATTCATATTTTGTATTAATTTTTGAAAAGAATAATAAAAAAAATTATTTATTTTTCTATCATATGTTAAAATACTTTAATTAAATATATATAAAAAAATTGTTTCAACATCAAATTTTCAAATAAATAAATAAAAATATCCTTTTGATAAACACATTCATATTCTTTCCTAATTTTATTTTGACGATATATTGTGACTATATAAATATATATTTTTCATAATATATATGTTTTATTACGTGCATATGGGTATATTTTGCGATAGTCATATATAATCATTAATATTAATATGATATATTCTTATTATAATCTCATATATGTATATATTTCAATTTTATTCATGTCATACGTATATTTTGTTAATGTTATAAAATTAAAATTATAAATTACTAAATTAGATGCGTATACTAAATTATTTATATAATTTATATATGATGTACTAAAATAAATTTAGGATAGCAGGGAGCATCAACAAAATTAATTTCAATAGAAAAAGAATATTCGGGACAACGATAATTTCATTTTAATTTATTATTTCACCTAAATTTAACTCTTTTTTATAAAATTCAGATGTCCAAAAATTAGCTGAAAACTCAGAACAATTGCTGTGTCCGCTTCACAATTCCACACAAAATGATCTAGTCCATCAATTTATTTCCAGTGTAAGGATTCCTAAGTTTATAAATATATATATACATATACATATATATTATTTTTTTGTTTCTTGAATTAAATATGAACCGTCCGATCAAACGATCGGACAGTCTGAATTATAGTCAACATAATCAGCCCATTTAAAGGCTTTTCCCACTCCTAATAAACCAAATCCGCGTATTCCCTTCCCTATACTGACCCGTCTTTACTCTCATTTCTCAAAACAGTAACATGAACAATATTAGGCCTTCTTCTCTCTTCTATTTTTTCTCCTTTATCTCCCCAAAAGTTGCAGCAATGGCTATCGGCCTACGAAACTGCTCCGATCTTGTCATCTCCAGGCCTATATCCGCATAATCAGGCACCATTTCAGGTGCAAGACTTCAATTTTTTTTCAAATTCATCATCAATACTCTGGAAAAGTGAGAGATTCGGATTTGAAATTCAAATCCATCTCGATTCTTGCATTTCTTCTTCAATTTTGATTTCAAATCCGGATTTTTGAGTTCGGATTTGGCCTATAAAAGGGTATTCATCGACCCAGAATGAGGAGAAGGATTCAAGATCTTAAAAAAAAAGGGGACGTGAACAGGTTCCAAAATTAGGGGTGTCAAATTTCCTAGTTCTTTCTTTTGATTCTATCCAAATTTGAAGTTTCGGAGTGGGTTCATAGTCGCCGGAAACTATCCCGACGTCAACGTTCCGGTTTGCTGCACCAAACAAGGTGCGGATTCATCAATTTCATTTCCGTTCTATATTTTTCTGAGTTTTATGAATATGTGAGACTCTCTAAACTTTGTTCAAACTTATGTTATCAGTGATTTTCCTGCGGATGTATGCAATTTTGGTCCTGAAATTTTGTTTCGTGTGGTAATATGCGTGCGTTTGTGCGTCTGTTTGTTTTGGGGCTGTTGGCGGTTTCTTGTTGCAAACCTAGTCCTTAAATGTTTAATCGTGATTACGGAAAGTTATCGGTCCTGTTCTTGATCTTTAGTCTTGATTTTGATGTGAGCCTGACCTTTATCCTCAACCCGTCGTGACTTTATTGTCATTCTTGTCGCAAGGTATAGCTACCTGGTGGATTTTTATTACTGTTTGCTCGTTTCTATCATTGCCTATTTCTCACAGGATTCAAAACGTAAAGGATATTTTCATCCGAGACTACATAGCAGCTTGGTTTTGGTGTGTTTGTCCATCATACTCTTCATATATGAATTTTCAGAGTAAAGAATGGCTTCAAGTTTGTTACTTGAATGTGGAATTACCGCCATTCTATTCTCATCGTTCCCGCCCCCTTTTAATCTTAGTGTGGAATATTAATAAGGGTGCATATTCGAATGACATCCAAAACTATTAAAGAATCGTGTGTTGGAATCTTGTCTTACCTCCCCGACCAAGTAAAGATTTAACGTCTTCGGGTTACAAGAAAAATCTCCTTTCATGTTGCTTCTATGTATTTTGCTCTTTGCTAAATGGCATAAAGGCTGGATTTTTTTTTCTCCCCACCTAAAGTTACCCCTTTTGTTTTAGTGCTGCTTTGAAAATACATATACAGTAGTTTGGTGTTTGTTCTGCGGCCTTTTTTTTTTTTTAAAAAAAATTATGCTTTGATCTAAACATTGGCATAAGATGTGACCATCCCTTTCAATTGTTCGAAACTCTATGCTTCGTAAGATATTAAACTTCTCATTTGGCTTGTCAAAAGCTGGTGGAATTTTGCCGAATAAACGTTCTCATTTTAGTTTATCATTTGAAGTGTACTTTTGCTTAGGTTTATATACTCTAATAACCCATAAATTTTTTAGATTTCTCTAATATACACTTTATAATATTTTGATTAAAATAAATCAACTCTATTAACCTATCACGCACTTGTTTATGTGATGAAAAATTATCTTAATTAAGAAAATCTTACTTTTTAGGACAGATTATTTGCGACCTTGCAGGCTGCAACTGTCAACTAATTGTCTTTCCATTTATTTACCATCTTATTTGGTGCCTTAGTCATTATATTACTACTAGTAGTACTATATCTAAGCGACGTAGTTCAATCAGTTGAAGTGTCACTAGCTACGTCATGTCCAAGTTCAAGTGTAGTTTAGCTTTAACTATTATTCTCAAATTGACGTCCAAAGTTATGAATGGGTTATTTTCATCTTATCTCATGATATTTTAGACCTGCGTTTCGATTGAAAATAAGGAAATTTGTCGGACAAATTTTATTAGTGGTTCTGCGTCGAATCCGTTTTAGGTGTTAGATTTGAGAAAACTTTTCTGCCGAAACAAAGGACACCCAAAGTTTGGAATAGTCCATGTTGAAGTTAGCCAGCATGTTGACCTTTTTAAACTTAAGTTGAGGGAATTATTTTGAAGGCTATTATGTTCTCATAATTGTTGTGAACCCATTGTAAGGTTTCAAACTTTTATTAATAATTGATGCAATTTATTTTTTCCTTCTAAATGGAAATTGGTGACGGTCCTAAACATTGTGTCAGTACCAGATGGTGTTCCTTACTTTTGCTCTCCATTTTTAATTACGGGACAACTCCCAACCAATAGCTTACGCATCTTTGTTTAAATATTTGAGACGTGCTTCTGCTCGAGTGATTTTGCTTACCCGCTTTCCTAATATTCTCCTTAAAAGTGATTAGTCAGTTTTCTTAACCTTATCCTTGTTTTTTTTTTTTTACATGTAACTCAGGAGTTGGGAGTTCCGCATCGGAACTCGTTTTTGACCCAAGTATCGGGTCAACCGCTATAGAATTGTCAACATTCGGCGTCTACATCTCTACGGATCGGTCCCTTCCTAAAATAATTGGGCATATCAAGTCCCTTTTCTTTACGATTTCTTATTATTGTTATTTGTTCTACTAATCTTGTATTTGTTTGAATATTTATTTGGTGTGCATTGATTGATGATGAATTTACTTCATATCTATTTTGTTTAGCCTTAACCATCTAGAATTGGTCACTCGGTTATTCCAACCTCCCGAAAATGCTTTTTCTTTGTATAAAATGCGTTCTTCTAGAATATGAAACTACAAAACTTTGTAGTGTACTAGTGCAGATTTTGAGGGAAAAAATACTGCTTTTCAAGGCTTAAAATTGACCCCTTTCTGAGTTTAGAATTCAAGATTTTGAGTTTTAAAACGCAGCCATTTGAGCATTCAAATCGCAGATTTTTTTCTGTGTAAAAAATACAGCCTTTGTAGTAACTGAAAAGTATAGATTTTGAGAGCTCAAACATATAACTTTTCAAGAGTTTAAAATGCAGATTTTCTATGGACAAAGTAAAACTGTTTTATAAACTTTACATATTTTTGAATATCAAAGCGTGCCCACCAATTTAAACGAGGAAGTAAGGGGGGGAAAGTCGCTAAAAAATCTTGGATTTATCAACGAGAGTTTGCCTCCTAATTTTAACTTGTTCTCAATAAATAATCTAACGTCCTATGCTATATTTTAAACACTTTAGTTTTCAGATTTCAAAGGATAAGAAATGCGAGGTATTATTATTATTATCTCTATTTTGTTACACCTAGGTATTATATTATCACATTTACTTCTCGCTTATTACTAATCTAAATCCATCTGAGTTTCACAAATCAAGTAAAAATTTACCTCTTTACGTACTATCAAATATACTCATTCGCATCCATCTTAAATTATTCTATGCTTTAAAAATATTTTTATAAATTTTTACTCACATATTCAACTTTATGCATATAAAGATAATAAAGTTTTTCCTTTGTATTATCACAATCATAAAAAATAAAAAGCTATTTTAAAATATTCATACAATATAATTGCGTTACTTCCGGTAGCATCATGTCTGTTGTATCTTAAATTCTCCTTTTTATAAGATAACAAATAAAAAATAATAATAAAAGTTTTCTTATCACTGTTTTAAGCAAATAACAAAATAAAAGTTTTTTCTAATATTTTTCTATATTAAGTGTAAGGATTATCTTTGAATAAACTCTGAGGGATGACTAACACCTTCCCTTCGAGTAACCAAAATTTTACTTAGAATTTCAAAATGTTTTTGATAGACTAAAATAGAATTTTTCAATAAAAATGAATTTTTCTTAATTTTCCTAAAAAGTTAAGTGGCGCATTTAAAAATTAAATTTCAAATCACAAGTGTCACGGCACATGTCACCATATGTTGTGTGCTGTTTTCATTGGCTCTAAATAAGGTGCGACAAGTAGTACCTTGACTGAAGTTGGGGTTCATTCAGGTAAGATTTTTGCCCTCAGCATGGTAGGCAAGTTCAGGCAGCGATACAAATATCAGAGGATGGATATTCAAGTCGGGGGTTTTATGGTTTCGGACAGGCTTCATAGGGTTTATCTTAGTGGTTTTCAGATCGTGGTGGCCATACCGAATATTCAGGTTATTCTCGTTAATTGATGGCTTCCACGTCCTGTTATGAGTGTGGTAGACCGAATCATCTACGGAGGGATTATTCAGTATACAGGTAAAGGGTCCCACAAGCAGCAACACCCTCTTCTACGGGTCAAAGCAGATTTCACGGAGGTAGAGGTGCGCCACTAACTGGCAGAGGAGGTGGTAGAGGAGTGACATAGACGATAGATGATAAAGTTCACTGTTATGCTTTTGCATGAAGCCTGAGGCAGAGCGTTCCGATGTAGTCATTACAAGTATTGTCTTAGTTTATTATCGACCTGCTGCAGTATTGTTTGATCCTGGTTCTACTTTTTTCTATGTGTCTACATATTTTGCTTTCAACCTTGATATGATGTGTAAATCTATAGTTGTGCCTATTCGTGCTTCAACTCCAGTAGGTGATTTCTTAGTGGTGAAATGGGTGTACCGATCCTGTGTTGTTATTATTATGGGTATGATGCCTTGGTAGATTTGATTATCTTCGATATAGTCGATTTGAACATAATTTTAGGCATGGATTGACTCTCTCTTATCATGCTATCTTGGACTTTCATACCAAGACAATTAGTTTGGCTATGCCTGATCGTCCAAGAATAGAGTGGAGCAATATTCAGAGTTCATATCCTAAGAAGATGATTTCGTTCATTCTGGCTCAACGGTTAGTTAAGTAGGGGTGTTTTTCATATTTGGCTTATGTTCGTGATACTAGTACTGAGACACCTTTTTTAGAGTTAGTGAAGGTGGTTAGAGAGTTCGTGGCCGTATTTTATATCGTTCTTCCAGGTGTTCCTCCTGATAGAGACATTAATTTTGGTATTAATTTAAATTCGGGCACTAAGACCATTTCTATTCTAACTTATAGGATGGGACCAGTTGAGCTAAAAAAAATTGAAACACTAGCTTTAGTATTTGTTCAGAAGGGATTTATTCGACCAAATATATCTCCGTGGGATGCTTTAATTTTGTTTGTAATGAAGAAGTATCCTCTACCGCATAGTGATGACTTATTTAATCCGCTTCAAGGTGCTTTAGTATTCAGGGAGGTGAAATGATTAACTAATAGTTTCGTTTGTCTTGATATTTTTGAGTCAGAAAGAGTTCTAGCATGCATAGAGGTAAGGTCTTTGTTGATAGAGCAGAATCGAGATCGTCAGTTTGAGGATGGAAAGTTGTTTATCATCAGATATAGAGTGATGTGAGCTGAGGCTTAGAAGGTGATTCTATACCAAAAGGTATTTTGAGGATAAAGGGGCGAATCTGAGTCTAGACTGGGTGATTTGACTATATCTATTATGGAGGAGGCCCATTGTTCACGGTATTTCATTCATCTAAGCGCGACGAAGATATATCATGAACTAAAAGAGCATTATTGGTGGTGCAGGATGAAGAGAGATGTTGTGGAGTTTGTGGCCAAGTATTTGAATTGTCAACTGATGAAATATGAGCACTAGAGGCCAGGCGGTTTACTTCAGAGAATATTCATTCCTGTGTGAAAATATAGCGTATCATTATGGATGTTGTAGTTGGGTTGCCTCAGACCTTGGGGAAGTTTGATTCTATTTGGGCCATTGTGGACATATTAACTAAATAAGCTCATTTATGTCTGTGAAGATGGATTATAATGCAAAGAAATTAGTTAAGATTTACATTCGTGAGATAGTTCGATTACATGGAGTATCCATTTTCGTTATTTCAGATAGAGGTACTTAGTTCACTTTGAACTTTTGGCATATTTACAGCGGGAGTCGGGTACTTAGATTTGAGTACACAGCCTTCTATCAACAAATAGATAGTCAGTCAAAGCAAACTATTCAGGTGTTGGAAGACATGTTATGAGACTGTGTGATGGATTTTGAGGGGTCATTGGGATCAGTTTTTACCTTTCGTGGAGTTTTCCTATAATAATAGCTACCATTCTAGTACTCAGATGGCTCCATTCGAGACTTTGTATGGTAAGAAGTGTAGATCCCCAGTTGGGTGGTTTGATTCTTTCGAGGTTAGACCTTGGGGCACCGATCTGTTGAGAGATTCGATGGCCCGGGGGATATTAATCCAGGATCGACTTTTGGCAGCTCAGAGTAGATAGAAAAGTTATACTAACAAGAAGGTTTTTGACTTGAAGTTCATGCAGGGTGAGTGGGTCTTGTTGAAGGTATCAACTATGAAGGATGTGATGAGATTTGGGAAGAAAGGAAAGCTCAATCTGAGGTTTATTGGTCCATTTGAGATTCTATAGCGTGTTGGTTCAGTTGCTTATGAGTTGGCTTTACCATTAGGTCTTTAAGTTGTGCACTCGATTTTTCATGTTTCTATGTTGAAAAGGTTCCATTCGAATGATTCACATGCGATTCAGTGGGACTCAGTAAGTTTGGAACAGAATCTTGGCATTTGAGGAAAAGCCTATAGCTATTTTGGATAGATAAGTTAGGAAGTTAAGGTCAAAGGATATAACATCAGTGAAGGTACAGTGGAGGCATCGTCTTGTAGCAGAAGGAACTTGGGAGGTTGAGTCCAACATGTAGAGTAGATATCCTCATCTCTTTGACAGTCCAAGTAACTTCTTTCTCGTCACGTTCAAGGACGAACGTTTGTTAGTGGTGAATGATGTAACGGCCCTCCTAGCCATCTCATGAATTTTACTGGTCTTATTCATTGTTGCTCTCGCCGTAGTTTGTATACGTGATTTATGACTCACAGAGATGTGTAGTATTGATTTTTGGGGTGTATGGAAGTGATTGAAGTCAATGATTGTGTTATTGGGTTAAGAAAGTTAAGTTTGATCACGGTCAATTTTTAGTCAAGATGACCTCAAGTTAGTATTTTAATATTCTTAATAGGTTCGAAATGTACTTTTTTAGTCAATTTACATATTTAATTTTTTTTTATGAGATTGCGAATAAATTTTGAGGATGTATTAAAACTTTTAGATACTTTAGATAATTAGTAATTTATGAGTCAAACTCTCAATTTAGTTTACTTATGTGATCAATAAAAAATAAATTTATGTGGATAGAATTTATCACAAATAATAATAACATCATCAGATATTTGGAAAAAAAAGGCATACAAAAGTTACAATTTTCCATAGCAGCTTCGAGGGGTATAGACCTGTGACGGAGTCGAGGCAACCGAGTGCTCCAAGTGAGAACTACAAAATTCTGTGGTTATTACTCAGATATATATTCTTGGCATAAGCTTATAATATTTAATTCATATATAGGAATGATGGTTCTGTTTTTTTTTTTGGTGTAATGATGACTTCATTTTTTTGGTTTAAAAAAATGAAACAAAAGGTCAATGATGCGGCAAAAATCAGAAAAGTGTTAGAAAGGGTGAATGGCACACATACGGTGGTCATCCGTGTATATTCTCATATTTTAGTGTGAAATTAAGGATTTATTGTCTTAAAAAAATTAATAAAATAATGATTATCTTAATTAACAATCATGACAACGACAATGGAGTGGAGGTTAATGACTAATAGTGTTTGCATAATTTTTGTAGGAGAAGTACTGGTTCGTCGTTTGCTTTAGAAATCCAAAATTTTAACGTGATCTTCTTTTATCATTTTTGCAACTATAATCTTGATGTAACTTAGGTTTTAGGTCTAGAATTTTTAGAGTGAGAATTCTAAACTTGAGAATCAAATATAATGACTCATTTTAGTTGAAATTCAACGTGCTAGGCTATTATGGAGATCTTATATTGAATATATTGTGACCATTCAAAAGCTTTACGAAAGGGCAAGTTTATAAATTGACACCTGGGCTTTGATTTAAGGCAAGTTTAGACTTTTTTAGACTCATTTTTAAAGTGCTTATGTGTTAGTTATGTGTAATGGGAGAAATGGGGAATGGGGGTCTCGTATGGGTGATGACGAGCATCTATGCGGGCATCGGTGTTATTTGAGGGGTTAAAATAAGTAAATTTTACGTTTGAAACCATTTTTCCCTATTTGCTATTATGATGGACTAATTTGCTATGATAAATAAATTATTTTTTGGATCAGTGTTACACGTTTGCACACCATGCATTATATTTTGTATGGGATCAGAGTGCATGCCTGCACAATATTATTTATTTATTTATTGAAGACAGAGTACATGTCTGTACAATATATTTATTGGAATCGGAGTGGACATCTGCATAGTACATGGACCTTGTGATTCACCCGTGGGTCCTGATCTTGAAGTCATTGCTCGGTAGATGTGTACATATATAGCATATGCATTGCATTGCACAACATTCATTGATTCCTGATTCAAATTGAATAATCTGTATTTGTTGTCTTGTACTGTTTGTTAAGTACTTGAATATCTGTTACTTGATTTCACTATATTGAGAATTTCTTGGACTGTGTTACGATATTTTTATGACTGTTAGACTTGATTATTCATTTAGATTAGGGTGGTGGCTTTCTTGAGTGCAGATTGTATGATTGTTTTAGATAGTTGACGTAGTGTTACTCGTCACTACTTTGAATTAGGGTTGGTCGACAATTCATGCTGAGTACACGTGATTTCATACTCACCCCTGCTTGTTTTTGCACCTTACGTGCAGGTATCGATCTGGCAACCTTTGGGCATTGATTTCCTGTGGTTTCTTCAGTATTAGAGTCTTTGGAGATTCGAGTAGCTTCTATTATTTTCAGAGACTACTGAAATCTCCTCTAGCCTTATCTTTATGCATTTTTCGCAATTTGAGATACTCAAACTTTTCTTTGATTTCTGTATTTAGTGGCATGCATTAGTGACTACCAGACTTGGGATTATCTAAGTTTAACTATACTAGTCTATTAATCTATGTTTGAAATTGTTCCGTGTTTATTATATTTTTATTTCTTTCCGCTTCTATACATTGGGAATGTTGTGTTTGAAATTGAGTTCTAGGCTTATCTATCATGGAGGGTTGTGTAGGTATCATCATGGTCCCGAATTTGGGTCTTTACAACAAATCTAATGTGATGAACGGATGTAATTCAAGTCTTACTGAAGTGTTACTTCTTTGGAGCAATTTGGCATTTCAAAAATTGCTGGATCGCGTTATTTTCTATTATAATTCTATAATTATATAAAAGGTTCTAAAAATTTTATTTTTTAACATAAAAATAACTTATATTTATACATTACCTCACATAATCACTTTACGTTGAAAGTGCATTTAAATATCAATTATATCTAAACTATTAGAATTAAAACCTGTATAATTCAACTTATTTATGGTGTTAATAACTTTAAGGATATTTTTTTAAAAAAATAATGCTTGGGGCCTTTTTCATTAAACAAAAAGAAAAAAATCTATATTAACAAAGACCAGTTCCAAAAGTGGTCTGGCCCAAATAACAAATTCTCTAAATTCAACAAAGTCTAAGGACATCTAAAAACCTCAACTGTTCAATTAAGAAAGTATAGCTGGTCACTTTCCTCAAATGCTCCATATCCTTAGCCTTTAATTCGTCGATTTTGAACTTAAAAAGCTTCGTCAATAAGTTAAAAAATCTCCGTGCCAGAAGTTTTCTCTTATCTTTCCTTTCATCTATTCCTTATATCGGTGGGTTGAGCCACATAGCTAATACCACCACCCCATATAAGAAATCGAGTCTAGAAATGAGAAATAAGCTGATTATAATCTGTATTGCCTTTGTCAGGTGGTTGAACTTATTTTTGCTGGATAATTTTGGATCTAAATCTATTTTCGTTTGAATATTTGGCCATCAACACTTCGATTCTCATCGAGTGTAGGTTAAATATTCATGGAAATCTCTTCCAACGAAAGGTATAGTCTAATCTTTATCACTCCAAGAAACATTAATCCTTTTTCACTTGATTACACTTCTCCTTCATGTGAAACTGTTTGCTTGATAACGTCTATTATATCTGATCCCTTTGTTACATGTGCCTGTTTCAACATATTTTCCTTGAACCTATGCATATGTATGTATCTTTGACAGTTTCGACATAATCACTTTTCCCCTTATAATCTAAGTGAAGTCGATGGAATGAGTTTTAAGTAAACCCGACACCACCACCAACCTTTTGCATAGATTAAAAGAAGTCAGCAATCATGTAATTATCACAATCCGATTTATCAGATCATGATGACACCTACCATAACCCACCAGTAGGTAAGCCAACTCGTAGTTCGAAATGGCTAGTAACGGACTACTCAACAATATAAGAAAAAGAATGCGAAATAAATGACATAAAGATCAATGCATAATAGAATCCCAAAACCTGATGGTATTAGTACAAGAGCTTCTAAATATATTTAAGAGTACAAAAATGATCTATCAAAAGAACTACACTGATACAACTTATCTCTGTATTCAATATAGAGACTAGTCTAATACAAGGAGAGAGATGTGTAATACTCCGAATGTCAGGAGTTCACTCTAATTCTTTGAACCATGGCTGCTCCGCACGATGCACAATCAATGGCGATAACCCGTACTATGATCTGCAAGCTGCATAAGTGTAGTATGAGTACCAAACGAATGATACTCACTGTGAAACTACCAACTAAGCTCTAAAGATAAAGTAGATATATACAACATATAAACAGAATGGAAACTATAGCCAAGAGTCCAGAGCTTATATAACAAGTCAATGAGAATAATAAGGGACAACTATTCTGTTCAAGTCCAAGAGTCTAACATAACAAGACTACGGAAATATCAAGGTGAACTATCCTATTCCAGCCACATTCTTCAGACGTCGATACTATACCGTATATCCTAGGCCAATATACAAATGAAGAGTGAAAGAAAGATGTATAGCAATATACAAGGTCAAGAAACGAATATACAATATGAACAAACGAAGAAAGTGATATACGGTAGTGCCATAGCTTCATATAGCTAGATACGTATATATATACATGTAAACATGAGGTCATCTTAAAGAGTAGTCAAGATCATCATATCCTCATTTTAAGACCTCATCAAGATACTATCAGAATTCAATACTATCATACTCAGGGTTTCTAATCCACATGGATAGACATGATATAATTATGTACAATAATACCATCATAAGATAGAAGAGGCCAAAAACATACCTCAATTCTCGATACCGGATCAATGTCCAATCTGTCATAAGCTAGCAATAAAAATGATCATAACAATGATACTAACAATAGAAATAATAGCACAAATAACCGGCTACTTCAGATAACCAAATACCTAGTCGAGCCTATGCATACCTCTACTGTCCTAGACTCAGAAGGTTCAATCAACACACAACATAAGGAATATTCCTTATTTATGCAACTATCCCATATCGGCTGATAGACATAGGTGCATACTGGTGATAGGCGATGCGCATGCTGGAATGAATGCAAGGTACACAATCAATATCACAACTTATCATAACTTCCATCATTATGATCATCATTATTGTAATCAACCTCTGGCCTTGCTGGGTATCAATATATCATCATAATATCCTTCGGCCCTATCAGGTATCAATATCATCACAATAGCATTCTCCGGCCTTGGCGGGTATCAATATCACATTAGTATATTCTGGCTTTGCCAAGTATCAATATCACAATAGTATCCTCCGGCCTTGCCGGATATCAATATCATAATAGTCATTACAAAATAACATATACTAATATACTTAGGAACATAACATATCACCAGAAAGTATCTATCTAGTCAATACTTCCCAACTACTCGTCATTAGCTAACTAACGCTTATTATAATAAAACCACTAGTTCACTAGTCATCACATGACCTCTAGTTATTAACCTAAACAATAACCTTATTCATGGGGAAGCAACTAACCATTATTAATCAAATAGCCAACATCTAACATCTGGCCAAGGTTCATCACTAGACCATAATCGCCATTTATCCACTATTCAATATTGTCAACTAAACAACATATATCCGTTAACCATTATTAGGCAGCAATAACCACTTATCATCTAACCATTCTTTATTAACTGACATCATTCATTAACTAACCATCGTTAACCAACTAATCCTCATTTAACTATTCATTAATCAACCATTTAGCAATTATTCATCGTTATTAATCAGTCACCTCTTATTACCAACATCACTTATTATCTAGCCTCGTTAATACACAACTCCTCATTCTGACAACTAATCGACATCATAAACTTAGTCATCAATATCACTAATCTTCACCTAAGCTAAACCTGACATCATCATTAGCCACGTATCAACTATTGATAGCTACCATGTTTTAACTAAGCAAGACTCATTAACTAATACATTTAATTCATAGCCACCAAGTGCTATAGTCTCCTAATAGACAACTAACTACCACATAGCTTAACCCTTAATTAAGCAGAACAGTCATAAGATCATATTTCATCTAGAATAACATAAGTTACCGATACAATAACCATGAAAGTACCAAATCTATGTATGTCATCACCAGTATCCAATCAAATGTCGTAAGCAACATACCACATCTTCTCCTCCATACCATACCAGAGAGATATGTATATAAAATATGTATATAAATCCATAAACTTTAATCGTATTCTTTACATTGATAAACACTTCTTAGATATCCAATCATTATCATAACATGGCACGTGGCTCAATAATATATCCAAAATAATCATGACCTTAGGCCCATATATGTATCTGAAACTCATATCAACAATCATATTTATAAGCCATAGCATATCTATAATCTTCTCACATATAGGAGACATCTCACATCTACGAGGCATAATATCAATTAGCATGTCACCTCGGTTAGACATCTCATATCTATAGGTTATCATACATCATGACCAAGAGAAAAATCATGTCTATAGGCCCAATAATCATAACTAAGAGAAAAATAATCTCCATAGACCAAATATCATAACTAAGAGAAAAAATGCATCTCTATGGGCCAAATATCATAATTAAGAGAAAAATGTATCTCTATGGGACAAATATCATAATTAAGAGAAAAATGCATCTCTATGGGCCAAATATCATCATTAAAAAAAATGCATCTCTATGAGCCAAATATCAAAATTAAGGAAAAAATACATCTCTATGGGCCGAATATCATAACTAAGAGAAAATAACATCTCTAAAAGGCCAATATCACATCTAAGGAAAATTAACATCTCTATAGTCCATTAATCATAATCCGGCGTAAATCATCATAATTTATCAATTCACCAAGTAAATCTCATAAATAAAACTTATTAGTCTCAACTAGGCCTACTATCCGCAACTAAGCCCACAATGGCTAACACAAGTTTTGGCCTAAGTGGGCCGGATGATCCCACTTCTAATCCTCAATCTCCATATTTAGGCAAACTATGCCCAAAACTAGGCTAAGGTGTTTAGTTCAACTTCTAGATGTCAAGTAAGCCATAGCCCATCCTAAAATAGAAAATTCATCTAGAAACATGAGCAATTATGTCAATTCTGCCCCAAGATACGGTTTCAAGATCACTATATTAGCCCAACCAATGTCAATCACACTAACCATGATTCCAACACTTGGACCATATCCCAAACTTAGCATCATAACATTTTCATACTACAAACTAATTCAATCTAGGGAGAAGGCAATAGGATTCTAAAAGGGTCATAAACATACTACCTTACGGGTGAAAAACCCTCATCCAATTCCCCAAACATCAATATCCTATACTAGTTTATTTATTCATAATCAAGCCTAACATCAATATTCATATGCCATACATAACACACATCATCTTTGAAAAAGAGTAGGTAGAAGCCTACCTCAAGGCTGAACCGCAAAACCTCACATCATACACCACATGCTCTTCTTCACTTCACAATCCCCAAAATATAATCATGCTATCAAAAATATAATCTAATCATCAATACGAGTCTAACGATATCCATATTACACTATTGTAATTCGGGTCCAAAAACGACACCAAAAACTCCAAGTGGGTCCCACGTTCGAAAATTGCATTTTCAAAGTCAATCCAATGCTCATATATCACCAAGGAATTATAACCCTCAATTAATGGGTGCAAAAAAACCAAATTTGGGGCTAAATCAAGCCTTAAGCTAAATTGAAATTTTGGGTCAAGAACTAAGAAATTTACCAATAAAGTGATGAAATCTTACTTTAATCCTAATGATAATCACGATAAAAGATGTTTACCAAGCTCCCTAGACACCCATAAGACTCAATTTTGAGTTATCATACCCATTTAGGGTTTTATGCTCTCAAAGATGAAGGAAAAATGCCCAAATTCGCGATAATGGGGTCTATTTATAGACCCCTCGACGAAGAGATCCATGACATCAAAGTCCAAAACTTATTTTTGACCCTCGAAACTCATTTGGAACCCAAAATATATGATCCAATAGTGAAATTTAAGTGTAAACAAAATTTCAAATCCATTGGAATCATCAAAACTTTCATCCTAGATTGTTTCGGCAAAAAGTGAGGCCCACACCTATAGTTTCGATTTTCAACTTTCCGACTAATAGGTTGAAATGAGCTTGGGTGCATTAAAACCCGAACCAAAGGTCTACCTAGACTAAAATCGATATTTTAGATCTACTGGCACAGTTAAAATTTGCACCCGAGATCGTTTAACTGAAGTTTTCACCCAATGGTCATTTAAAATCAACTAAGACTTCAAAACAGGAAATTGACTCTAAAAATAAAATAAACTGCTCGGTAACCGAACCGTCGATCCCAAAAAATCATAAATGACTTGGGGAAGCTATGGAGAAGCTCAAACAACAGAAATAAGTATAAACATGGAAAATGACCTGAAGGGTCATTACAACAATTCATTTATTATGTTGACTGATTGTAATATTCCTATATATGCTTAAGTTACCTTGTATTTTATATGTTATGATCATATGTGTTGAACTGATCTTCTAACTTGTGGTGTACCTGAATTATTCAAATTAATAATCCTCCTGGCCATTAATAAATCTTCTGTAAAACTGGTAAAATTAACTTCACCTGCGAAATCAAAAACTAGGTTAATGAACAAATCAGCAAGAGTGTTACCCTCCTTTAGAGAGTGTACCACTCTTACTGTTAATACCCCCATCAATGCCTTGAGGGAATTGACAGTGATAGCTACACTCCATGGAACTTCTCATTCCCTAGTAAGTACTTGCACCATAATCCAAGAATCCAACTCCACAATGATCTGATGTATAACCTTATCCCTACAGAATCTCAGACATTCATTGATAGCGGTGGCTTCTGTCATTAAACTAGTACTATCATGCAGTTTAGAACCTTTAGCAACCACTAGATTTCCTTACCAATCTCTAATACAAAAATCAAAGGAACTAGGACCAAGGATACCTCTTGAAGCCCCATCAGTATTTCCTTTAAACCATCCAAAATTAGGGGGTGACCATCTAACAGTTTTCACTGTATAAGATCTGTTTAGTGACTGCGACTCACCAACTATATTAGACCAGCTTTTTATAAATATTTTCTTCTTAAAATTCATCTTAATAAACTTGATGACATATTCATTTAACTCCCAAATAACCTTTCTCTTCGAATAAGATCACCCATGTAGAATTGTATTCCTCTTTTTTCTAAAGAAACCATAGAATTAGAATAAGAATGATTGTGAAAACTGTCTTCACACTACTATTCTCTTTCTGCAGTCTTCATAATCTTACACTGTTTCAAATTGAGTCTAGGCTCAATAATACCAGCTCCACCATAGTAGTGATTCCATATTCTGACAACAACATCTCCCTTAAAAAATAGATGTTCAATTATTTCTCACTGAGTTCTGAATTGATTACTAAACTGAAGCTGGAATGCTACTGACACTGAGATTACTGAGATTTTCTAAGTTCTGTAACTATCTGAGTTCTACTGAGTTCTGTAACTGACTGAGAGTACAACTAATCTTGGCATGACTGAGATTATAGTGAAATTGATACTAGCTCTAGACAAACAGCTAATTTATCGGGTATAAATACCCCCAGGACTCGATAACATAAATAATACAGGACATAACAACTCATACATAACATGGCAATAGGTTATCATTCACAACACAATCAATGATGCATTTCTTTAAGCACTTGGAAGTCTTGAACATGTAAATGTATAGGGAGTGGATATTATTATCTCATAATTCATTCAATAAGGAATGTACATGAGTAGGAATGCATGCAATATATCATAATTCATTCACTAAGGCCTTTCAACAAACACTTGGCATGCATTAACTTATACACAATTGAGGATTTTCTTGTCAACATGCTATAATGACTCTATATCCGTCACATAAGCATTTTATCAAACATATAGAGAGCATACTTTGGTCATACAACATTCTACACTCTCAATTAACATGGTTACATCAATCAACATCCATCTTGTAGGGTTTATTATGAATATCATGAAATTCACTACATACTAGAATCAATTCTTGAAACTTGTAGTCTAAATCATGAATTAAAACTCAACAACACTTAATCATGAACTTCAATTCACATAAATCATGAAAACTTAAAAATACACAAACTTTATAATTTTACAAAGGATTCTTGAACTTCTTGGGTGAAAGGAACCCAAGAATCAACATCTAACATACTTAGTTCTTGATTCTACGAAGATTGACGGTGGAATTTCTTGAATTTGGATCTTCAATTAAAAACCCTAAGCTTGTTCTTGAGGAAAATTGAGAGAAAACAAGTATATGTGGGTAAACAATAGCTGAATCCCATGTTATAGGGTTATATAAGAGTGGGAAAAGACTGAAATAACCCTGGTTCGCGGCTGTTTTAATGACTGATAACTGGGTACTGACGCACTAGTCGACACAGTGCGCCGATGGCATCGACGTGATACCTGACATGTCACGCCATGATCGCATTGAGCCTCAATACTTTTGACTGAAAGTCCTGGAAAAATACTGGCCAACACGATAGGCGACGTGGCGTGCCATAATCGTGTTGATCCACTATTTTGGGCACTGGAACTTGGTCTAAACGAGGTCTGAAAAATCCAAAACTCATCCGGGAACCCCTATTGACATTCTTGAGCATGGATTAACTTAACTATCAAACCTTTATAGACGTAAAGGTCACAAAATAAGAATGCCAACTTTCGAAGGCTAAATAGACTAAGTCTTAACACTTAGGCAAAAATTTCTAATTGTTGGAGCTTCTCTTGACATGCTTTAAAGAGCCTTAACGACTAGAAAAAATTGTGGGGTCTTACAATCCAGCTTAAGAATCACATTGGAAGGTTTACCTCTTTTACATATATCTGAAATTAATTCTTGCGCAAGTAAAACATTCTAAATAATACTCCAACCCATCACAAAGCCTGATTGATTAGGAGAAATCAGTCAAGGGAGAATCCTTTCTAATCTATCATGAACAATTCTTGATAGGATTTTATTCTCAAAATTACTAAGACTAATAGTCTGAAGTCTGAAAAAAATTGCACATTCTCTTTTTTTGGGAATTAGAACCAAGTTAGTATGGGTTATTGATTTAGGAAGAATGTTCCCTTTAAAGAAGTTCATAACCAACCTAATAATATCTTATTAACTATGTCCCAAAAAGTTTGAAAAAATCTACCTATTATCCCTTTTGGACCATCAGGATTGTCTCCATTCAGATTAAAAACAACATTTTTAATCTCAGCATCATCTGATAAGGATCTTAGTATCACATTATCCTCCAATGCAATTATTTCATGAATGCATTCCAAAAAAGGGAACATGGAGGCATCTCTCTCATGAGTGAATTGTTTCTGAAAGAAATCAATTGCTTTATTTGCAATAAGATTCTCATCCTCTAACCATGAATCCTGTTGATCCTTAATTTTGGAGATCTTCAATTTATTTCTCCTGCCTTTTACAACACAATGAAATAATCTTATGTTTCTATCTTTACTTTTAAACTAATCATACCCTAGCTTTTGCTACCAATATTTTTCCTCTAACTGAAGGTATTTGATAGATTCAACTTTGGCCCTTTACAACACAACCCTATTCTTCTGAGTGGGATTCTCTTCAAATAATTTTTCTTTTATTTTTGCTATCTCTTATATAATAATCAGCTGTTAAAAGATATCACCATACATTTGTCTACTCCACACTGTAAGAGCCTATTTAATCTATTTACTCTTCTTTTTTAAAATCCAAGAAAGGATTTTCTGTTTAACTTGAATCCCAATTATTCTTCACAACATCCATGAAAACAACATGATCAGTCTAGAGCTTAAAAAATTTGAAAGGTCTTTGGACTTCAATATGTCTATTCTCACATTTTAAGAGAAGGGGAGCATGATCAAAATCATCTCTAGGGAGATGCTCAAATTCAGCATGAGAATACAAATCTTGAAAGTCATGATTATTTAACAGTCTATCAAGTCTCTCAAAGATACAATCAGGACCAGCTCTATCATTCCATCAAGTGAAAGGGCTTCCCTTATACTGCACTTGAGTTCAATCTCAGCATCCATAACTGGAATACCCCCAATTTTTTCATCACCATTAAGAATCACATTAAAATCTCCTCCTACCATTCAAGGGGTGTTCACCCCATTAGAGATAGAGTAAAGGCTGTCCGAGAGCTTCAATCTTTGACCTCTGTCACATTTGACATACACAAGTGACATAAAAAAATCCCTACTACTGGCAAGGTCTTTAAATTGCAAAGATAAATGTTGATTTGAATCCACAACCACAACAATATCAAAACTGTGATTCACAAAACACCATATTTTCCCATTATAGTTGTAATACACTGAAGGCATTTGAATTCTATTCCTGTATCTGTTAATAATTCTTATATATTGAAAAGTCTCAAGCAAGGCTATAAAAGCAAAATTATGATATTTATGCAACATCTGAATTCTTTGGAAAGCCTTTTGTAACTTAACAGATTTGATATTCCATATGATTGCTTTCATTTATTTTTGGCATATTGAGATTCTAAATTCCTCTTTGGATAGGTTCTGGTAGGTAAATTCTCACCAGTACCATATTTTTTGCCACTCTTTGTGGCTTTAATGGATAAGATAGCCCTTAGAGATAGATTTGCATTCTGTAACACATTTTCTTAAATCTTAGGACTTTTACTATTACCATCTTCAAGTTGTGCATATGTATCCACCACCCCCAACAATGTTGTGAGTTAGAATATTATGAAGAGCTACATTAGGAGACTCAATTTTATAGCTCCAAATCATTGTATCATCAATTTCTAAAGGAGTTTCTACTGTGACTAGTGAGTTGTGCTCTGTTGCTATCAACTGATTCTTCTTTGAACTGCTTATTATAACTTGATCTTCCTCATTCTGAAATTTGCTTTTTGACTATCCCGAACCTCTGAATACTTTTTCCTGATGTTCACTGACTGGGTATTTCTGTCCGTCAGAACCTACTTTGTCCGTCTGAGTTTCATATCTACCTTCAGATCTATCTTTGGAGTTGCTGAAAGCACTCATGTTAGATAAAGTCTCTTTAGTTTAAGGACTATACCATTATTTACTTGTGTATTTCCTTCGTTACATACATCTATCTCTCTTAGATGATTTAGGTGATTCTTTTCCTTATGAAATTTGAGTCACTGCCACCTACATGTGAAAAAAGTTGGATACCCACTCTTTTGTGTATTGCTTTTTATTTCTTTCTCCCTGTTTCTCCACAGCCTCTCTCTCCTTTTAGTAATGAATCCATGTCCATTTCTGCTTGCTTGTCTTGTTCTTCATCCATTAATGCTCCAAAAGGGTTGTTATTTCAGATGCCCTTATTCGGTGATATATCCCTTTCACTAAGAAATTTTTTATTTTTGAATCTTCTCCTTGTATCATTTCACTGGTGCACAATTCCACTTCTTTCTTGTTTTTTTATTAATCTATTTCCCTCTTCTCCCTCTTGTAAATTATTATCCTTGTCAACCAACTCATGTTGACAATGCTTTAACTCTAGATGTAATACCCTACTCTCTTGCTCATCGTGTCCTTGTAGTTTACATTGCTTGCAGTATTTAGGCAAAAAAGAGTGCTTGGATGGGCTTACACGTCATTTTGAATAGCTTTTAAGCGATTTTTTACTTTTTGAACTGTCTGACAACTTCAAAAACTACTTTAAAAAGGTCAAAAATTACTTTTTTTAAGTCAAAAGTCAAAGTACCTTAACCCATGATTTTTTTTAATTTTTGGCTTATAAACCATTCTAGTTTGACCAAGTAAAAGACATCTTTATCCCTTGTAATTCTCACATATTTCAAAATTACCATCATGTTTGTCCTAAAACATCTGTTCTCTTCTACTATTTTTGTGTTTTCTCTTTATTTTTGTGTTTCTCTCTTCATGTTTGTATTTTTCTCTCCATTTTGTGTCTTTATTTCTTTTTTAAATGTGTTGCTAGCAATTTGATGCTTGTGGAGTTTATGAGAAATTGAGAAGAATTATTTTTTGGTAGTTTATTTGACTGAAACAACAAATTTTAATGGGTCATTAGCAATTCAACTTCTTTTTGAGCGACTTTTGTTTAATTTTCTTGAAGAAAAGCAAAAAATCAATAAACCTATTTATCTGAAATAATAATTTTTACTCTTTTTTGAGTGTTTTTGGTTCAATTTTCAGAAGAAAAAAATCTCGTAAAAAAATAGGTTAATTAGTGCGGAAAAATTCACACAGAAAAATTGATCCATGTAGATGAAACAACAAAGTTTGCTCCTTTTTGGAACTCTTTTGTTCAATTTTAAGAAGAAAAAAAGGAGCACAAGTAACTTATTCATTCATGAAAATATTTTTGAAAAATAAATATTAAGTAGTTTATACTGAAATTGAATTAAAATATAAATTAATTTTAATTTAAATTATTTTAAAAATAAAAATCTAACAATAATCAACTTTATATAATGTTAACAACTATAAGGGTATTTAAGACATTTTGACTAAAAGAAAGTGCTTAACAACAATTGTCTATCAAACACATCAATAATTTTTTTCAGCTTCAGCACTTTTATTCAAACACGTAACTATTTATTTTTAAAATAAGTTTCAGCATTTTCAGAAGCACTTTTAAAGTGTTTTTTAAAAGCCACTTTTTCCAACCTGTCCAAACGAACTCAAAATCATATTTGATGTTGACTTTTTCTACCCTTACTCATTCGTGCTAGAGTTTACTATCTCTATTTCCACAAACTTAGGAAATTCAGCTAACAAATCCACCTGCACCTTCACCCTAGCACAACTAGGTCTAGTTTTATTCACTGTGGTCATATCTAAATGAATCGGCTTCCCCACTATTGAAGCTAGGGAAAACAATGTTTCCTTCATAAAATAAGTTGATTTTAAATCCGAAAAAGAAATCCAAGCCATGACTTGAGTGGTTTCCTCCTCAACCTTAAACATTGCATCATATATAAGCGATCACATTTGATAAGAGTGACCATCTTTCCAAGCAATATAGTATACATTCTTAGCCATAACATTAATAAAGTCCTCCATTAGTTCAAATCTTATTAGAATATGACGATGTCTTAAAGAACCAATCTTGCAGTCCCCTTTCACCTCGAGTTGTTTAGGCAATTAAATACGCAGGTCATCTAACTCGGGCCGACCGTATCAAAATTTATCAACTATCGCAAATTGTAGCTCTTCATTAGCATTCATTCGATCCACTTCTTCTTCAATCCATACTACTCTTGGAACCCAATTAACAAAATTATTTTTTTTCATTGGTATTGGCTAGACACAGGTGTTACCCTTCAAATATTTGGCGCTAAGTTGAGGTTTTAGTATATCAGCATATTTTTCGTGCTAATTAGATGGACCCGTCTCACAGTAGACAGATCATTAGGAGCATCAATCAGATTTTGATTTGGTAAGGGGGAGGCGGGATCTTCTTGAGTAAGTATGGGTTGGCCAGCCTCATGACTAGTCTGACCAGTGGTCTGGCTGGCCATCTTTGGTTTGGTTAAATTTTCCGGTGAGGATGGTTGTTAGGTAATAGTGGTGGCTAGGTTTCCTGTAACGTTAAGGATATTTCAGTCATTTTGATAACAAAAAGTATTAAACAACACTTATTTATCGAACTCATAAATAATTTTTTTTTCAGTTTTAACACTTCTATCCAAACATCTTAATTATAAATATTTATTTTTAAATTTCAAGTATTTAAGCTAAATTTTTTTTTTTTTTAAATCCTATCCTAACGAGTGTCAAAAGATTTTTGAGTTTTTTTTTTATTTGTCGGTGAACAGTTTTAGGTGAAGTAAATTGAACATGTGACCAATAGTATGAAATGAAAAGGCCTTCAAGTGAGGGTGGAAGAATTTAGTAGTAGTCGCTTTCTTGGAGGGATAAAAAATAATTAATTTTAGAATAAATGTATTTCATATTTAATTAAAATAAAATTATAAAATAACTTTATTCAAAATTATAATTTTGTTTATCTCACATTAAAGATGAAATAATAATTTTAAAATAACTTGTTTCTTAACAAACGAATTAAAAAAAAAAAGTTAATATGTAAGCCACGTGTGTATTAAAGATATTATATTTATAGGTATTATATATATAGTTAAGAAAGTACAAATCAGTGACAATGACCACTCAGCCATGTATCCCACTCGAGTGACAATGACCACTCAGCCATGTATCCCACTCGAGAGAAATTAAAGGTGGAAGGGAGACTTTTAAAATCCGGACTTATCCTCCCCTTTTTCTTCCATATAATTGGTTCAAATTTGCTACCTAATTATATAACTTAGTTATACACAAGAGGTTTTTTTTTAACAGGGAATTACAAGATCGAAATTTCGATCATCATCAATCAAATAAAAATTCAGATGATCAATTATTGAGTTAATAATTTTTTTTTTGGCTATAAACAAATTGTAAATTACATAAGGTAGAAATATGAGTGACGAAGGCTTATAAATTTCATGAAGCAAAATATACGCTGAAATAACAATACAATTTATGTAAGGAGAAAGGAGATTCAAATGGTAAGCACCCTATATCATCAATTCTAAAATTATAAATTTGAATCACCAAAGAAATAAGAAGATAAAAAATTACCGGGAAAGATTAAAAAAAGTTATTTATACCATTAGGATGTTTATAAGTAAATTACATATAAGTTCTTATATTAATAATAAATTTAAAAGGTTATTAGAAAAAGTCAAAATAAAAGAGGTAAGCATAACCACAAAAGAGATTACGTTAAACGAAATCAAACTTGAGGGAGACTTATGTAATTAAATTCCTGTAATTTTTTCGGCTATAATTAATGATTTTATAGATAAACTACTCTAAGTAAATGACTTTATGTATATATAAAAAATTAACTGGAGTGACTTTATTGATATAAAACAAATATAAGTGACTTAAATAGGAAATTTGCAGTAGGTGGATGACCATTTAAGTAATTCACTACATCAGCTTTCTCTATTTATAAAGTGACACCTCAATCATGTGATACTTCATTTGATCTAATTTATGTGAAGGAATATATATTGTCTAAAACAAATCATACAAATATATTTGGCCAAACTTCATGTAAGAAAAAGATTTAAAGTTAAATTGTTACTAAAACCTAAATAGAGAGATATGCAACTCAGCTATGTAATAGTCTCTTCAATAATATCATTTCATAAATATGTTCATATCAACAAACCTTCTGTCACCATGTGGTAAGTTTCATTTAGCTACAGAAATGTATGAGTAACTAAACTTTCAAATAATTTCCTTGCCTATCGAACGCACAAAAATATTAGATTAGGTCATCAATTTTATTTTGTTTGCTATGAATTATTTTATTTCATTTAATACAATGAATGAATTAATCTGACATAGAGTTTAAACAAATTCAATAACTCTGTCGACGCAATCCAAACTCAAATGATCGATAGATTTATTTCACTAACTTATAACTGAATTACAAGAAATTTATGAACTGTGAGAACGCAGAGAACGATAGAAGAAAGAATGACAAGCAGAACGCAGAGAAAAGGGATAAGAAAATACATATTCTATAATAATTTACACAATCGTACTTGCTAAACCCTAGAGCTTTTTAATAGTTGCTTGTTGGACCTGAATTTTAAATGAATCTCGCCAACATTTTATTTGGCACAACAATCTCGATTGAGTCAGTCTTGTTTACTACTTCTAGCTCATGGGCCCTTATGGAATCAATAGGGTTCACAACAGTTAAACTGTTGATTGGGTGTGCTAATCAATGATAAAGGAGTATAAAATATGAATTTGTTTTCGTAATCTAAATAACACTAATATAGACACGTGTGTATTATTTCATAAACCATTCTTCCAACCTCTCTGCTTCCGATCTAATGTGAAACGGAAAAGGAAAAAAAGGTGTATAAACCACTTTGTTTGACAACTAGTTGCTATAATATATGTAGGTAAAATCCAAATGTATAAAGCTCCACTAGCATGACATTAAGACAAGTTGTACACTAGATAAGGCAGAAATATGGGGAGAGGGGCCTATAAATTAGTGGCCTTTGATGAAGCAAAATATTGCACTTCCATAACACATAGTTCTCTTATGCGTAAATCTCTCTCCTTCTTAGCAGTACTCCTATTGTCATGGATCGCAATTATGCTTTCTATTTCACTGTTGCACTTTTGGTGATGTCTGGTAAATGACCTTTTTCTATACCTTATTATCTCTTTATTTGATATGTTTTGATGTAGGTTTAATTGATTGCATATGTCAATGTATATGTGTCAACTTCTACACATTAGATTAGCAATGATAGTATAACAAATTGATTTTGACACTTGATTTTTTTCAATGGATTATATAGTTTATTTGGCTCAGTCTCCAAGTGTGAAAATAACTGCTGTGAGAGACATGTCGCGAATTGTAACAGAACTCAAATCAAAACTAGATGGTTATAACTTGTTGGCTTGCGGTGGATACTGTCGACAGTCCAGTGATTGCCGTACTAGGGACTGTCGCCGTTGTCTCTACGATGTTATTGCAAAAACCTATGGCTGCCACGCGTAAAGGATCATCGATGGCCAACACAATATGAATTATGTTGCTTCTAAGTTCCAACTATGAGTATATGTTTGTGTGGTTTATTGTCTTTGCTTTTGTGTTTTCCTTTTCTCATTTACTATATAAAATAACTAAGTTCTACTTCTACCTATGGAGGCAGGACAATGTCGGATGTAACATATATCAAGATGGGTTGTATTGGTCTTTGGAGTATTTGTACTTCTAATTTTGAATGAAACTCTATGATCATTTTGCTTATGCAAGACTTGTTTGATTGCTTTCTGCATATGTGTGTTCAGGTTGAAGGCTCTGCATCAATAGCGTCAAGCTAATTCACCTTTCATTTTTCCATTGAAACTAACTTCGATCATATATATGATTGAAGTGTATAAAGAAATTTGGTTAACTTTAAAAATTCGAGAACCTAAATGGCCACAATTTGAAGTTACAATTTCTAAGGAGGATATTGATTCTTGGTTGACCAAAAGGGACAAAGCGACGCAACCCCACCGACAAACATTAACTTTGGATGAAAGGGAGTAATAACAGACAAGTTAATGTTTAGTTTTAGAGACGTGCAAAATAGAGGGAAACGAGTAAAGGTGAGACAGGGTATTATGAAAATGAAAGAAATGAATATAAAATTCTGCTTAGTTAAAAATTCTTGGATTTTTTTCCTTGCTCTTTGTCTGGAATAAACGATTTTAGGTGAAATTAATTGAACATGTGCATAGCGTGAAATGGAAAGAAAAATGGAGAAAGGACTTAAACCACTTTATAGTGAAAGGTATTATATTTATCTTTAACACGTATTTCTAGTTAAAATCCAAATCTATGACGATGCCCATTAACATACGTCCCTTTGAGAGATTAAAAGTGAAGGGGATGCTCTACTAATTAAAAGGCAACATCCGGACTTATCCTCCTCTTTTTATTTCTTGCTTATAATTTATTAAACTTGGTACCTAATTATATAACTTACTTAAAGATAAAGTTGTAAATTGGGTCAGGCATAGGAATATGAGGGGGAGAGGTCGCCTATAAATTCATTGCCTATCGTGAAGCATAACAATTGCAGCAATAACATTACGTAATTTTTCATATATCTCTTTCTCCATTTTAGTAAAAGTATAGTCATGTATTGCAATTATGCTTTCTATTTCACTGTTGCACTTATGCTGATATCTGGTAAATGACATTTTTCTACACCTCCTCTTATTATTACGTACGTCAACGTATATGTGTAATCTTTTAACGTTCAAGCAAAAACATATTGATTTTGACACTTGTTTTCCTTTTTGACAGAATTTAGTTTATTTTGGCTCACTCTCCATATTTGAAGGTAATTTTTGCGAGAGACTTATCGGAGAGTATGAAAGAACTGAAATCAAAGATAAATGGTTATAACTTGATGGGTGGGTGATGGATATTGTAGACGGAGCGATGATTGCTTTGATAGGACGTGTCCTCGTTGTTACTACGATGTCATTAAACTTACCTACGGCTGCCGCCAGTAAAAGTTGGATTATTGATGGACAACACAATATAAATTTTGTTGCTTTTAAGTTCCAAGTATAAGATGATGTTTGTGTGGGTTAATGTCTTTGCATTTGTGTTCTGCTCTTCTTCTTTCAGCTTCTTGTGTGTGTTTTTTTTTTTTTTTTTTTTTTTTTTTTTTTTATGAAAAAAATAGTAATAATACGTCAAGTTCTACTTCTACCTATATAATCATGAGGACAATTTGTAATATTAAGATGGGTTGTGTTTGTTGAATATTTTTTATGGCGGCACAATTGATTTCTCGCAATTTGAATTTTTATTAGTATAAATAATATAAATTTCACCATTTTGAAATATTATTACCTTCGTTCCCGTTTTTACAATTATAAAATCTCTTTTTCCCTGATTTTAATTATTCTTATACATTACTACTTATGTATTGAACTAACTAATTTAACTATAATTAAGAAAATAAAATATTTGCATTAAATACATAATGCAATTAACCTTATATTTATGAAATTGTAATTAATGGATCTCTTAAATTCAGTAACAACTTTTTAATTTTGAAATTTTGAAACACCAAAACAATTTCAACGATCAGAGTTAGAAATTGAGGAATTTCGGGTTGATTTCAGCAACTGCATCTGAATATATGTACATCACATAGGCAGTTAATTCTTTAGTTAGTTTACTGGATATATGCACACCTTGGCCAGGTTGTTTTTTCACATATCTTGCTATGCTTAGAGCTGCTACCATATGAATTTTCTTTGGCTTTTAGAGGAACTAACTCAGTGTTTGAACATTGTAGGCAATGTCAGTCCTAGTGACTGTCAAATAAAATAGCTTGCCTATCATCTTTTGGTAAGGTCTGATGTCTATCAGTAAGGGATCCTATATGTTGTTGTCCTTCTTGAGTTCACCATACTTTTTACTAGCTAGTTTTGTATTAGGATCCATAGGAGTTAATGCTGGTTTAGTAGCTGATAGTCCAAGATTAGATAGGGGCTTCAACACATACTTCCGCTGATGCATAATAAAGCCTTTCTCAGACCTTGAAAATTTTATTCCAAGAAAATACTTAACTGTCCCTGATCTTTCATTTTGAATACTTGTAGCAGTGAATTCTTTGCTTCTTTTATCAATTTTAGGCTATCTCTAGTGACTAGTAGGTCATCTACATACATAAGAATTATTACTGTTTCTTCTTCATTTCTCTTTATGAATAATGAGTGATCAAACTGACTTTGATTGAACCTCGGCTTAAGTAGATACAAGTACTTTGTGAGTCTGCTGTCACGATCCGATTTCTCAAGTCGTGATGGCGCCTACTTTAACCCACCAGTAGGCAAGTCAAGCCATAGTCCGGAATGATAGGTAACGGGCTAACATGCAGAGACCAAATAAAAAATCACGTATAATGGTAACAACAACAATAATAAGTGAAAACTAAGAAGGGCGGATATACATTATATCAAAATGAGAGGGGGAAAAAGGACCAACTATACAAATGAATCCCTCCCAAGACCTGATAAGGTCAGTACTAGAGCCACTACTAATAGGTACCCAAAGTACTAGACAAAAATCTAAAATGTACACAATATACACAAGCAGTCTCGACTGCAAAAGATTAACTAGAGTAGATAAAGGAGGATCAGCCTCGGACGACAGCAAGCTCACCCTGCTCTGAATCAGTATTGGAAGGTAGGAGTCATGTCAGTGTCGACTGTTAGTACCCGAATCTGTAGAAAAAAAAGATGCAGAAGTGTAGTATGAGTATCAAAGCAACGGGTACTCAGTAGACATCAACTGAGCTCAATATAGAAAATGTATAACTACAATGAGAAGAGGTAATCCAAGTCAACAGTAAAGGGACAGAAAGGGTAAACAACTGACAAGCTATGCTAATGAGATAAAGGAATAAATGTAAGTGATACAGAAAATAAATAATGTAGTAATGACAGACAAGTCAAACATAACCTAGCTGGGCCCCCATAAGCCCGCTAGGCATACTGAAGAAGACAATTAACCCAATCGTACCTCCATAAGACGGTGGGACACACAAGTAATAAAAATAAATATAAATAATCTATAACTAAGCTAATCCCAATAAATCATGATAGTCATCTAGATGTGCACCGGACTTGAAAGGACACCAATGGATAGTAACGAAAGGCCAGACGCCGGACTCAAACCGGTAGTAATGAATAAGCACAAGAGGACACGTGCCGGATTCATACCGGACATAGTGGGTAATAACGATAGGCCACATATATATAACTCATAATCAGATGCCGGACTCGAACCGAAACTCAGAGGAACTACAACTATAATCAGATGCTAGACTCGAATCGGAGCTCATTGTAAAAATAATAAACAAATGCTGGACTCGAACTGGAACTCATAGTAACATTAATAATCAAATGTCGGACTCGAATCGGAACTCACAGTAACCGTACCCAACGGTAATATTAAAATTTATACCATACCATAACAATGTCAACATCTAAACATTCACCCGCCAATCTTAATTAAAAATAAATAAATTCAAGATATTGCAATTTAGGTTCACGTCCTAAAGTAATAGATGCTATATTATATTAAAAGATAATATTCCAATATTTACTAGAACGGAGTCCTAATCTGGATAAATAAGACAGTTTATATAAATCAAATAATACTCATCTACAAGTACCTATCCAAAGCTAGCATAATAGTTTACAATTTCAGTAAATAAGCTCAATCTAAAGGTAGGGTAAGCCTAGCCTACCTGGACGCTAACAGTAAAAGCCTTTTCGCGAAGACTTAAAATAACGCTAGTAGAACCCGAGCTTGAATAATTGATTCAGATAATTAACTTTAATTTGATGCTCAAATGATGCCAAAATATATTCGCTCAACAACTGTTACTATAGAATATATACATATATATACGTGCAGTATATATTCACATATAGGAATACTAGCATTTGATTGCCTTT
>NC_061116.1:185651394-185675689 GCF_002878395.1 Capsicum annuum
AGAAAGATGAGGACTTGTCCAAAAGTCCAACATAAGGACAAGTATGTGGCTGCCAACCATTTTTTTTTTGTTGCTGTTCATATTCCTTGCCACACGTACTGTGGCATTAGTCACAATTAGTAATTTTCTACATTGCGTATATATTCGGGTATTGTATAAATTTATGGTAAAATAATTATAATATTTTGAATATACCTTAATAAATAGAAAATTATTTCTAACAAAATCTCTATTATATAATAATAATATTTTAACATTTCTAAATTTACTATCTTTGCTTAAAATATAAATAAATCATAAAAGTATATTATAAAATGATATAAATATATTATCACTTAAAGAATTTTACCTATATCAAAAATATTCTAGAAGGGTACTAAATTATATTTCTACTAAATGCCAAATTAAATTAAATAATCCACAATATATTAGATATCATTAAAATTAAACCAACGAACTGTCTGGAAATCGAACTATCTGTCCCAACAAGTCATAAATAATTTGGGGCAGTTATATAGAATCTCTGGATACTGAGAATATATGAAAAATACAGAAAAATGACCGTAAGGGTCATTACAACATCCACTACTAAAAGAACTTTCGTTCGCAAAAGTAAAAGATAAGGAAATACCTGAAGGGTCAAACAAGTAGGGATATTGGGCACACATATCACGCTCGATCTCCCAAGTAGACTCCTCAACTAGATGGTAACGTGATACACCTAAATTACACCTCTCTTACGAGAGAGTAAACGATCGCTGTCAAATATAAAATCCAACTGGATTGGGTGTCGAATCCCACAGGAAATACTGTGTTCACTAAGTATTGTGACTGTTATTAAACTGTTGATCTAAGGTTCCTGAGTAAAAGGGGGTTTGAATATGTTAAGAATGCTCTTTCGTTCTTGTTTCACACAGCGGTTCAACTAATGAGAGTTAATATAATTGTAATTTCAATGAAAATAAGTTAACTAGAGTTATGTTCACTAAGATGTTCAAACAATTAGGGTTATGAACTTGTTCTTGAATTCTAACTTATACTTTTCAATTGCAAGGAGTATTGAATTCTAACAATTACCCACTTGTTTCTCAACCTAATGGGTGTTTTACCCTTTTCTTCTTTCGAACTTAAAGGCTCAAAGAAAGGTTTAAACATGGAAATTTATTTTTGGTGGGGTTAATTTTTGGCTAAGTGGACTAAAAGCACAAGGTGGCCTGCCATCACTTCTCATCCCATCAACTACAAAACAACATCAATTGAACTAGGCAAGTTCAAGGTACTATAATATGTAACAACTAATACAAAATACTCTCACACACAGTGGTAACTGATTCACACTCATTCTACTGTTCTTATGATGTGAATCACAAGTCATGCAAATTTACAGACTAATGCCAACTACGGATTCACTAACAGTTGATAACATATCCTAGGAGACAAAAGTAAACAGTCAAATGGAAATAGTCATAGCTTGATGCCAACATCATTCATCATCCATATTTACAACAAGATACTAACACAAACAATACTTTTATTTCATGGACCAACATTAGCAACATAACAAGACTTAAAACAATAAAAATGTAAATCTGAAATTAAACCTAGACATAAATTAAAATTAGACATGCCGATTCTCCTAGATAATATATGATAGGGTTAAGAATATCGGTAACACAACCCTCCATGGTACAAGCACATCCCACCCCCACAGAAAATAATGCTTTGTCCTCAATGCATATAATTTAAGTACAAAGAAGGGTAAATCTTGTAGTGCCTCTTATTCATCTGAGGCATTTGTAAAGTGCGGTGAGGCTGTAGTGTCCTCACTAGGTGCAATGTTGAGCCCCATGGTGGTGGGAGTACTCACAATATCTTCCTTAGGAATTGAAGGTACAACATCTCTGGCCAGATCTACAGCTTGCCTCCTAACTGGGGCCGAACTGGTAGACACTCTGGCTACTTCATCCTTTGATTTTCTCCTTCTTCTCTCCTAATCTTTCCTTGATTTTCTTCTTTATTTGTTTCTCTCTCTACTTTGGTGATATTCCTTTGAGTCTCTTTCTTTTAACAGCTTTTCGTTCAGTTTTTTATTGGTCTCAGCTACCTTTTTACCCTTATCTTTGATCGGTCACCCCAATAAATTAACAAGACCTTCGTCTTCATCATTTGCAACCTATATTGGATCAAATATGTCCTGTTGTACCTGCTGATACATCCTATCTACATCAGCCTGGATTTGTCTAACCTCCTCAATCAATTTGCAAAATTCGAAATGGACATGACATCCAACTTCTTGTTGATTCGTTCCTCCATGTTGTCCATTCTTAGATGCATATTCCTAAAAGGACGTATTGTTTTCTCTACAATTCTTTCATCAAAGGGTTTGAAATCTGCCCCTATATAGATAACTGCTTTTCAACCTTTTTCTGTGTCCGCACTATCTTTGTAAAGTTCTCCTGGTTCAGCCTATATTTTGAATATTGGGGTGGAACTGATGCAGAATCTCCAGTCCCAACCATGGGCATCAAAGCTAAACCTGTATAGGTGGTAGGAGGTATGTACGTAGCAAGAGGTAATGGCATACCTGAAGAAACCTTAGATGATTCAGGAATTGGCGCCGACTGATTTTGTTGAGCTGCGGGCCTGTTGACTCACATATTGAACTTTGAGTCATCCCTTTTCTTTTTAATATCCCGCCTATTCACTGACCGAACCTCATTATCAAGTCTACTAATCAAATAAACATTTGCTTGCTTACATAACTTAGTGATAAGACATAAAAAAGAAAGCAAAGTTGTGGTCTTGTGAGCTCGGAAGAACAACTCATCAGGAATAAGGTGGCCGAAATCTACTGTTAATCCCTTAATCAATGCAGTAATGATTACAACTCTAGTGATCTCTAAGCGGTCATCACCTCCTATCTGCATCAACCTCAGTCTTACAATTGTCCACCAGAACTTGGCCCTAAAGCTCAGGGACGACTTAGATATCTGTTCGCGTGGGTTGTGCAACCACGCAAGCTTTCCTTCATCTGTCAATACTATGGCCAGCCACTGTCTTTGTGTCTTTTCTGTGAACAGTCAATGTTCTAATTTTTGGATTGCACCCGGTATCTGGCATTCAGGCCCGAACAAGAATCTGTTCAATGTGCGCTCTGAGATATCTATATCAACTCCACAAATAGGAATTGTATCCAGCTTGTTCATGTCAGCTGCTGATGCACCTGGGGGACGGTTCTTCTCCAAAATGCCATATAATTAGCAAAAAACTCAGGTACCAAATTTGGTTGATAGGATCTGAGTGGCCTACTCATCCATGCTAACTCATATTCATTGAATCAACGCTCAAGTTCTGGGTACTCATGCAAGGTTGTTGTAACAATTTGATACTCTTAAAAAATAGGTCTCTTTGCATCCAACCTGTCTGATGGTGTGAGCCCTTTGTAGAAATGCTCCTGAGCCCTTTCAACTTGCTATCTCATACCCTTTCATAGTTGCAGCTCCTTGCATCGAACCATGTTCGGGTCCTATTCAGAAATCTCCTCTTGGATGGGGTTAGATATTTCAACCTATTCCTCAGCTAGAATAGAACTTGAGCTGCTGCTGCTACTGCTTTCACCCTCCTCTTCAGAATGGGATGATGAAGAAATAACCTGATGATTTCATCGAGTATTATGTGCTGGTGCATTCGAACTTTGGGATGGACCTTGCTTGGCTTTTTGGCCTCTACCCCTACCTTAGGTTGGTTGTAATTTGTTAACCATAATACCTGAAAGTGTAGCAGTTATTAGTCCACAGACTTGAATCAGAAGAAAGAAAAATATCCAACCAGCGACGGATAGGGCGACGGTCCATGGGGTCTACGACGATCCGTCGACCCCATCCGTTGGGGTCTTTCCAGTAATCACATTTCTAAGAAAGTTCCGACGACTTCAGGCGATGGATCATTGGGTGTCCGAAGGTCTGTTGCTCAAGCCGTCACTAGTATTTTTCAAATTCAAGCCTCATTTTGGTATTTTGTCGGACACCTTGCGTACGCTTCATTTAAGGACAATTTTTATGGCATAATTATTGATAATACATCACTATATTTTGCCATTTTTGGTCCATAGGTTACTTAGACTTCCCCCAAGACAGTTTATGTTAGGTTTCAACTCAAATCATTATCACATATTACCCAAAAGTAGAAGAAAATTGGTTCACTTGATTGTATTCACCTATGTTATTGCTCATCATGTTGACGAAAAATAGGGAGTGAGAGGAAATTTATACCTTGCTATTGTAGTATTGGGTCACTTCTCTGACTTTGTATAATGAACTCCGAACAACTGATGATTATTTATTTTAGTGAAAAGAACTTAGATAGCTTGTGATGAACAAAGAAGAAGGAGAAATGAACTTTTAATAGCTGAAAAATGGGAGATGGAGTGTTATAAGAGAGAATGAAATGGCTCAGGTACGTTGAATAGTTTGGGAGTTACTTAACCGCTTCAAATTATTATTTAAACACGTTTGAATCAGATAAGAATGAAAAATTCATCCATTTGAATTAATTCGACCCGACCCGCTGAAATAGGGTTTCATGCGACAGTTCAAGCAACGGTCCGTCGAGTGTGCGACATTCCATCGGTCAATCCCATCGTCCCTTTCCAGTGAATTTACATGGAGTCTTACTGGTAATGGTTGAAGTGACGGTCTGTAGCATTTGCGATGGTCCATTGCCCTACCCGTCGCTACTCTTCCAGTAATTTAGTTTCTGGACTTTGATACGACGGTTACCACGACGATCTGTTGAGTCACCACGATCCATCGGGTTACCCGTTGATCACCCCAAACTTTCACAGCTTCTGTTTTCCTGCACTGTCAGACCTGCACACTTACATAAACTCTTCAACTTGTACCAAATAATGAAATAACTTAAACCAATGCTTAACAACACACAATGTGGGTTGCCTCCCACTAGCGTCTGATTTATTATTACGGCACGACACAGTTATCTTGATTAGTCAGACTTCATCGAGATAGATTATTGCAATTCTCTTCATCGAGTCCGTTATACCGATATAGCCTTTTACATGCTACCCATTAACTTTGAAGACACTTCTATCTTCATTTTTGAGTTCCACTACTCCAGATGAGTAGACTTGGTTAACTCTAAATGGGCCAGACTATTTGAATTTGAGCTTACTTGGAAAAAGCTTGAGTCAGGAGTTGAAGAGGATCACCAAGTCGCCTTTCTGAAAATCCTGCTTTTCAATTCTGCGGTCATGGTACTTCTTCATTCTTTCTTTGTACAAGTCAGCCCTTTCATAACCTGTAAGACGAAACTTATCCATCTCATTCAGATGCCCCAGTATCATGTTCTCTACCTCATTCCAGTTCAGATTAAGCCGTTTTCGTGCCTACAGTGCTTTATGCTCTAGTTTAATCGACAAATGACACACTTTTCCATAAACTAATCGGTATGGTGACATGCCAATTGGTGTCTTGAAAGCTGTTCTATATGCCCATAAGGCATCATCCAGCTTCCTAGACCAATTTTTTCTACTAGCATTACAGTCTTGGCAAAGATAGATTTGATTTCCCGATTAGAGATTTCCCCCTGCTCATTGGTCTGTGGGTGGTATGGGGTAGCCACCTTATGCTGTTAGACTCCATATTTTGCCAAGGCGACTATGAATATCTTGTTGCAAAAGTGTGATCCTCCATTGCTTATGATGGTATGTGGTACCCCAAAGCGAGAGAAGATATTTCTCTTTAAGAATGCAACAACCCGTTTTTCTTCATTATCCGCCAGAGCCATGGCCTCAACCTATCCTGACATGTAGTCAACAACAACTAATATGTACTTCATCCCAAATGATCTCACGAAGGGCCCCATGAAATCAATGCCCTAAACATCAAATAATTCTACCTCCAGCACTGTAGACATTCGCATATCATGGTGTTTTGAGATGGACCCTTTCCTTTGACATAGGTCACATCTCTTCACAAATTTGTAAGCATCATTGAACAAATAGGGCCAATAGTAGCCGCTCTGAAATACTTTTCTTGCAATCCGATCACCTGCATGGTGACCTTCAACTGGGGAAGCATGACTTGCTTCTAGTATACTTAACACATCTACTTATGGGATGCACCGTCTAATGATACCATCCGCACAACGTTGAAAAAAATACGGCTCATCCCAGAAGTAATTGGTCACATCATGGAGAATTTTTTTCCTTTGATGAAAGGAAAGATTCTCTAGTATCATCTCACTGACCACACAATTTCTGAAATCAGCATACCAAGGTATTTTCTCCACAACAGCAACCAAGATTTCCTCATCTGGAAATGCATCATTGATCTCAAATTCATCTCTAACTGCTTGTTCACTTTCTAACCTGGATAGATGATCCGCAACTTGGTTTTCACAACTCTTTCTATCTTTGACTTCAAAGTCAAATTCTTGAAGTAGAAACACCCATCTGATCAACCTTGGTTTTATATTCTTTTTCACTATCAAATATTGCAAGGCCATGTGGTCATTGTGGACCACTACCTTGGTTTCTAGAAAATAAACCCATAACTTCTCAAAAACATAGACTACTACAAGAAGTTCCTGTTCTATGACGGTGTAGTTCTTTTGAGCTCCATTCAGCGTTTTACTGGCATAATAGATTGATGAAACAATTTGTCCTTCTTTTGTCCAACACAACTCCAAGGTCAACTCCACTTGCATCACATATGATCTCAAATGGTTTTGACCAATTCGGTGCAACAATAAAAAGAGCATCAACTAGCTTCCCTTTAAGGCATTCAAATGCCTTCAAGCAATTATCATCAATGGAGAATTTGACTTCTTTCTCCAAAAGTTTGTAAAGGGGGTTTGCAATCTTTGAGAAGTCCTTTATGAACCTCCTATAGAAGCCAGCATGACCAAGGAAACTATGCACCATCTTCACTGAAATAGGAGGTGGAAGCTTCTCTATAACTTCAACTTTAGCTCGATCAACTTCAATCTCCTTAGCTGAAATTTTGTGTACGAGAACAATACCCTCCTTCACCATGAAGTGACATTTATCCCAATTACCAAACATAGCTCAAACGAATTTCCTACCATAGAAAAATCATCTATAAACACCTCTAAGGTGTCTTTAACCATATCTAAGAATATCGACATCATGCATTGCTGAAAAGTAGTAGGTGCATTACACAACCCAAAAGGCATCCACTTAAAAGCAAATGTTCCGTATGGGCACGTGAATGTCATCTTCTCTTGATCTTCAGGAGCAATAGAGATCTGGTTGTAACCAGAATACCCATCTAAGAAACACTACCAACTTTTTCCTGCTAGCCGATCAAGCATCTGATACATGAAAGGCATGGGGAAGTGGTCCTTCAGTGTCCACAAGTTGAGTTTTTTGTAATCCATACACACCCTCTACCCAGTAACAGGCCTGAGTGGTATCAACTCGTTCTTCTTATTAGCCATAATTGTCATACCCCCTCTCTTGGGTACACACTGAATAGGACTGACTTACCCACTTACTATCTTCACCACCTCTTACATAGGTGGGTTTAGATGACGTTGATGCTCAATAGTCGGGAGGCAATCTTCCTCTATCTGGATTTTACATGTGTATATACAAGGAGAGATACCGATAATATCTGTAATCATCCAACCAATAACCCTCTTATATCTCTTAAGAATAGAGATAAGGGATTCCACCTATTGTTCACCTAAGTCAACCACAATAATAATAGGTAGTGTGTTCCCGTTTCCCAGGAACACATACCTCAAATGACCGACAACTCTTTTAACTCCAAAGTAGGTGGCTCTTTAATAGACGGCTTGGCTGGTAGACTTGGACGATTTTTCAAGTCCAAATCTATCTTCTTGGGTGTATAAGAATAAGACCCCATGCCTGACAGGGCACATACAGTCTCCTCATAATCTTTAATACCTTATTGATCAAAATTCATTAATACGGCAGCTAAAGTCTCCACAACAAATTTTTTATCTATAGGTATTTCCTATTCCTCCTCATAATACACATCCATAATAGAAAATATGCTCATATCTTTATGCTGTTTCATGGACTGGCATACATCGAATCGAACTACTTCATCATTCAGCCTGAATAGTAGATCATTTGTCTTTAAATCAATAAGCACACTCCCGATTACGAGGAAAGGTCTACCCAAGACTATGGTCACCTCAAAGTCCACCTCATAATCAAGAATGACAAAATCAGCTGGAAATATAAAACTGGTCACCTTAACTAATACATCATATACAATCCCCAGAGGCCTTTTCACAGACCTGTCTTCCATAAGTAATCTCATGTTCGTGGGAGTAGGATACCCCAAACCCAATTTGTTATACACAACAAACGACATCAAGTTTATACTGGCTCCCAAATCACATAGAGCTTTTGCGAAATCAAGAGGCCCAATAGTGCACGGGATAGTAAATGCTTTCGGGTTTGCCTTCTTCTGTACCAACGACCTTGTAGAAATAGCACCACAATGATGGAGATTGACCACCGTTATAACTAACTGCCCGCTTCTTCATAACAAGGTCTTTCACAAACTTTGCGTACCCAGGCATTTGCTCCAATGCCTTCACCAATGGTAAGTTAATTGTCAACTACTTAAGCATGGCCATAAACTTGCCAAAATTTATGTCGTCAGCCTTCTTTTTCAACCGATGGGGCAATGGAGGAGGTGGTTTTGGGATTATAGTAACCACCACTTTGGTCTCCTTTTCCTTGCACTTCTCTAAATCATCAACCTACTGATGGTTGGATGGTGTATTATCAATAACTTCATCCAGTTTCTCTGACTTCACTGGATAAGTTTTTTTATGCACAATATCCTCTGCAATCACAGCTTGGCCCACAAACGGGCCTGGTAAAACCTTACTAATCAGTGTGGTAATTGCTATGCAGGAGCCATTATTTTGAGGATTTTGAACTGTATCACTTGGAAAAGTTTTGCTCTTCCTCTGATTCAATACTGCCGAAAGCAAGCTCATCTGCTACTCTAACTATTTGATAGAAGTAGAGTTTGAGTTTACCAACTGACTCATGGAAGAAAAATCACTCTTCATAGTAGTCACCCCAGAGTTGATAGTCTCAACTCCCTTTAATAATTTCTCTATCATGCCCTCCATGGACATCTTGCTAGAGCTAGTTGCAATATTATCTCTGCTTCCAGGAGGTACATATAGTCCACTCCTATCATTTTTTCTCTTCTGATTCCCTTGATCTCTATCCTTGTAACCAGCTTTATCGTTATAGCTTCGACCTTGATTTCCTTGGCTACTGCCTTGGAACCCTCCCCCTAATTATTTAGATAGTTCACCTCTTCTTCCGAATTAGAATCAGCTCTTCCCTGGGATGCAACAACTTTCACCTTCTTCATTTTTCCAGACAATAGATGCTTAGTCAGCAAATCTATCTATGTTTTTAAATGTGCCATATCCTGGTCACGTTCTTCCTCCTTCTTGAGTTGCTCTGCAGTCATACTACCAGACACAGTAAAGCTTTCTACCATAAAATCTTAGGTATGCCAAGCTCTACTCTGTTTGGTCATCCGATCAAGCATCTCCGAGGCCTCTGGAAAAGTAAGGTCAACAAATGACCCCCTGCAGTATTATCCACGACTGACTTCGTAATAGATTTCAAAGACTGAAAAAGAATCTCTATCAAATGAATATCCATCATGTTATGGTTCAGGCATTGCATCAGCTTCTTTTTAAATCCTCCCCCCCCCCCAAGTATCATGAAGAGCTTCGGTGGGAAGCTATCGAAAGTTATTAATTTTATCCCTCAACTGTACCCTTCTGGAGGGTGGAAAGAACCTTTTTAGGAAAGCCTCTTTCAACTGCCTCTAGTTGGTTATAGAGTCGAGAGTCAGTGCATTCAGCCATAGTGTCTCCTACCCAAACAGAGACAACAGAAACAAACACAGGTGGATAACATTCTGATCCACTCTTGGATTATCAAAAGACTTGCAAATGGTGATAAAATTTACAAAATGCATGTTTGGATCATCTCCAGGAAGTCCACCGAGCAATCCTTTAAGATGAAGGAGTTGAATCATCATACTGGTAATATTAAATTTAGCTCCTGGTGCTAGAGGTGGAGGTATGCTAGCTCCAGTTGCACCTACTCTATCTATTCTATCTTCATCGTCGTTAAGATCAAACTGCACTGGTTGACGCTTTTGCTTTGCCCTAAAGGGGCGATTTCTATTTATATTTTGATTCACTAGTTCAACCATATTTTCTGCATACCTTGGATTAACAGGATCTAACAAGTCGTCATCCCCCAAATTATCATCATCAAGATTAGGATGACATGCCTGCTGACCATTATTTTGCTGATTTAGTTGAGCTCTAGCCAAAGCAGCTAGTCTTTCAGCATCTTAGGGATCTGCCATTCTACTAATTAACAGCGGTTTTAGATGTATTGGTAATAATGATGCACCCAATCTCCTTGTAATTGACATACACAATAACTCCCCTGCACAGAAAAAAAACAACAAACAAAAGTAAAATTTAGGAAACTTGACCAAAGGTCAATTAACAAGCAAAAACTTAATTGACAACCGTATTCTCCGGCAACGACACCAAAATTTAATACGCCTAACTTACACCTCTCTTATGAGAGAGTAAGCGGTCGCTATTAAATATAGAACCCAACTGGGTTGGGTGTCGAATTCCACAGGAAATACTGTGTTCACTAAGTATTATGACTGTTATTAGATTGTTGATCTAAGGTTCCTGAGTAAAAGGGGGCTTGAATATGTTAATAATACTCTTTCATTCTTTATTTCACACATCGGTTCAGCTAATGAGAGTTAATGTAATTGTAATTTCAATGAAAATAAGTTAACTAGAGTTATGTTCACCAAGATGTTCAAACAGTTAGGTTATAAACTTGTTCTTGAATTCTAACTTATACTTTTTAATTTGCAAGAAGTATTGAATTCTAAGAATTACCCACTTGTTTCTCAACCTAATGGGTGTTTTACCCTTTTCTTCTTTCGAACTTAAAGGATCCATGTATCACTCAATAGAACTCTCATGAGGGTTGATCCCGTTAGGGCATCAACCCATGACCCAAAGGGTAAACCTATGGATTTCATGTGAATCACCTCTTTTTCCAACATCCACTTTTTTGTCAGAAAAGTGGGGTTCATGGGCTCACTACTTAAGTTTGCAACCAAGAGATGTCACTAAAATGAAGAGAGATTCATGCAATTTAGATAGATGATAGAAATCAAATGGATTCACAACCCCAAACAGTTCTCTACATCAAAGCTCCCATAACCCTAGTTATGGGAGTTTAGCTACTCATCTCTATATAAGATATCAAAGATATATTGATGTTCATAAATAACTTCAAGAGAGTACTTACAAAAGTTACAATATTGTTCTTCTCAATCTTCAATGAAAACAAATAGAGAATAATAATTAGATCTTAATTTCTAGCTTCCAATCTCAAGGAAAAGTGTTACACAACTCTCAATAGAGAAGAAAGTATGAAACTACTCTCAAAAGATGTGGAATAAACCCTAATACTTAGTATTTATATATTTCCAGCATTGGGATTTTAAAATTCAAACTCGGAGTTGCCGCTTCATGCTCGATGGTTCGAGCAATAATTCATCACTGAGGCGATGGTCCGTCGCCTAGACTGTCGATGGAGCTTCAGTGAGTCTATTTTCTACTTTCGGGTGACGGTTCATTGCAATACCGACGGTACATTGCCTGGTCCATTGCATGACTTCCAGTGGTCCTGCATTTTATTTACTGGTGACAGTTTAGGCCGACGGTACATCGCAATATCGACAATCCATCACCTGGACCATCACATGACTTCCAGTGGTCCTGCATTCTGTTTCCTAGCAACGGTTTTGGCCGACGGTTCCTCGCAAGGTCGATGGGCCGTCTCTTAAGCTTTCGCTGATCATGTTTCCTTTGTTTTATCCAGTTTATCCAAGTTATTCTTCATACTCAGTTCTTATCCTAAAAACACTAAAACACCATGTTAAATACGACAATAATTGCTTGAAATCACACAATTCTCCTAGGAAAAAGGCCTAAAATGTTACGTCAAAAGTTGTAACATCATGATGCCACTGACCCTTAACTACCGAAATGTCCCTGTAGCACAACCGCCTGACATCCCTCGCCAAAATAGATGTTGGCTCCTATAAAAAAGCTAACCTCTCATCCAACTAAATCGAGTCTCATTGAAGTACATGCGACTCATCTAGAATAACTACCGCAACATAGATACATGAAACATCGGGTGAATGGCTGAGAAGGCAGGTGGCAATACCAACACATAAGCTACCTCCCCAACTCTTTGTAGGATCTCAAAAAGTCCAATATATCTAGGGATAAGCTTGCCCCTCCTCCCAAACTTCATCACTCTTTTCATGGGCGATACTCGCAGAAAGACCTATTACCAACTTTGAAACTCAATAGACGACGTCTGCAATCAGCATAACTTCTCTGTCTGCTCTGAGCTGATCGTAGCTTGTCCTGAATCACTCGACCCCGGTACAATGAATCACGAATCAAATCTGTGCCATGAGGCTTAAACTCAGAAGTCTTAAACTAACCAATAGGAGATTGACATCACCTACCATACAATGCCTCAAATGGGGCCATCTGAATACTTAAGTGAAATATGTTATTATACGCAAACTCTGCCAAAGGTAGAAACTGGTCCTACTGACCTACAAAATCCAACAGACAAGCAGGTACCATAATCTCTAAGACTTGGATAGTCCGCTCTGACTGCCCATCTATCTAGGGATGAAAGGTTGTGCTAAGGTCAACCTGGGTCTCCAAATCTTCCTTAAATGCCCTCTAAAATCTAAAAGTGAACTGAGAGCCTCGGTGAGAAATAATGGACACAGGGACTCCATGTAGGCAAAACACCTCCTGAATGTAAGCATGAGCTAACCTCTAGCACTGTAGGAAACTCGAATAGGGATAAAATATGCCGACTTGGTCAATAGATCCACGATGACCCAAATGCTATCAAACCCATGCAAAGTACGAGGCAATCCACTTACGAAATCCATTGTAACTCGCTCCTATTTCCACTCGAGAATGGGTAGCTGCTGAAGCAATCCACCAGGTCTCTGATGCTCATCCTTTACCTACTGACAACAAAGACCCCGAGCCATAAATCCTGCTATATCTCTCCGAATACCACTCCACCAGTAATGCTGCCGCAAATCTCTATACATCTTAGCTGTCCTGGGGTGAATAGAGTATCTGGAGCTATGAGTCTCATGAAGAATCAACTGGATCAAATCTCCAACCCTTGGAATACAAATACGACCGTCAAACCTCAAGACACCCTTAGAATCTAGGGTAGCCTGCTGAGACTCACTCCTCAACACCTGCTTTCGAATGCTATGAAGTCTATTATCCTTGAACTGACGACTCTGAATCCGCTCTAACAATGTATATTTGGCCTTAACACCAGAAATGATTCTCTGAGGGTCAGAAATATCCAAACGAGCCATCAAGTTATCAAAGGATTGAATGTCCAAAGCCAACGGCCACTGAAAAGCTGAAATGAAAGCTAAGCTACCCATACTCATTGACTTCTGACTCAAGGCATCCGCTACCACATTCGTCTTTCCCAGATGGTAGAGAATAGAGATATCATAGTCCTTCAGCAACTCAATCCACCTGCGCTGCAAACCCCATACAAATAATGTCTTCAAATCCTAAGTGCAAATACTACCACTGCCAACTCTAAATCATGAGTGGGGTAGTTGTACTTATGCACCTTCAACTGTCTCGATGCATATGTAATAACACGGCCACGCTACATCAGAACACACCTAAAACTAACACCAGAGGCATCGCAATAGACAGTAAAATCCTTGCTCTCAATAGGAAGAGTCAAAATAAGGAGCTAAAGTAAGCAATTCCTTGAGCTTTATAAAGGGCACCTCACAACTCGCAGACCACTGAAACGGAACCTCCTTCTTAGTCAATCTAGTCATAGGGGCTGCAATAGAAGAAAAACCCTCAATTAACCGCCTATAGTAACCTGCCAACCCAACAAAGCTGTGAACCTCAGAAGGTGATGTAGGCCTAGCCCAATTACGAATAGCCTCAATCATGGCTTGGTCCACCATAATACCATCCTTGGACACTATGTTCCCCAAGAAAGCTACAGAATCAAGCCAAAACTCACACTTTGACAACTTAGCATAAACCCTGTGGTCTCTCAAAGTGAAAAGTACAGTCCTCAAATGCTGCTTGTGCTTCTCCTAGCTTCTTAAATATACAAGAATGTCATCAATAAATACTACCACGAAGGTGTCCAAATATGGACTGAACACGTGATTCATCAGATCCATAAAAGTTGCTAGAGTATTGGTCAATCCAAAAGACATCACCAGAAACTCATAATGACCATAACGAGTCCTGAAGGCTGTCTTAGGGATGTTTGCAGCCCTAACCCTCAAATGATGTAGTTGAACCTCAAATCTGTCTTAGAAAACACCGCCGCACCCTGAAGCTGATCAAATAAATCATTGATACAAGGCATATGATACTTATTCTTAACAGTCACCTTATTCAGCTGCCTGTAGTCGATACACATACGTATGGAGCCATATTTCTTCTTCACAAATAGAACTGGGGCACCCCAAGGAGATACACTCGGTCTGATAAAACCCTTACCCAGAAGATCTTAAAGCTAACTATTAAGCTTTTTCAACTCAACAGAATTCATACAATATGGAGCCATAGAAATAGGTCGGGTGCCTAGCTCTAGGTCAATAATAAACTCTACATCACGCTCAGGAGGAAGGCCAGGTAGGTCAATTGGAAATACATTAAAAAACTCGCGAACAATAAGGATAGAGTCAAGCGGGGGTCTCTCAGTACTAACGTCCCGAACATATGCAAGAAATAACTCACAACCCCCCGATATCAGTCTCCTAGCCTAAATGTTTGAAATAATCCCCATCGGTGCGCAGATAACAGAACCTTGCCACACAATTAGGGGTATGCCAGGCAAAGCTAAAGTAACAGTCTTCGCAAAATAATCCAAGACCTCATAGTGAGGAGATAGCCAATCCATGCTTAAAATCACATCAAAATCTACCATATCTTGGATAATGAGGTCAATATAAGTATCAAACTCCCGAATAGCCACCAAACAAGATCTATATACCCGATTCACTACTAAAGAATCACCCACTAGGGTAGCCATACGTAATGGCATATATAAAGAATTCGAATATAAAACTAGTCGTGATGCAAAATAAGTAGAAACATATGAAAATGTTGAATCGGGATCAAATAAAGCAAAAGTTGGATGATGGGATACGAAGATCATACCTGTGATCACGGCATCTAAAGCCTCAACTTCTGGTCAACCTGGTACAGCATACAAATAACCCTGTCTACTACTGGACTGGGTGCCTACCCGACCTCCTGTCCTACCACCCTGTGGACTACCTCTAGAACCTTGGGAACCACCTCCACTATTCTGTACACTATCCCTACCTAACGGCGGCACTAATTTGATCGGCTGCACATCCAGAACTAAAGGCTCAATCATCCTACGCCGAGAACACTCACGGGTGAAGTGACCAACAACCCCACAGTCATAACATGCCCTGGGCACCCTGCTCTATCTAGAAGGTCTGACGAATCCAGAATGACTACCCCTACTTGACGATCCTGACTGAACAAATCTCTACGGCTGCCTGCTGCTTTGACCACTAGAACTACTATAGACGGGATGACCTTGTCAGATATCTGAAGCGATGCCGGAACTGGCCAATTAGGCTAATCTTGATGCTGGAAAGACTACTGATGAGGGTACCTACCGTGAAATCCTCAACCTGAAAACTGTGAATCATTGTAACTGCCCTGGTAGCGTGGTCACTTATCGCTGCTTCCTTGGGCCTCATAATCTATCTCCTCTATAGAATAAATATGCTCGGCTATCTCTGAAAAAGACTTTCTCGAAGTCACTAACTTTGTGTAGCCCTATGGAGTGATAATCTCAATCCCTTAACGAAGCATCGAATCTGCTCGTACTCCATATCCAGAATCATAGTGGCGTGTCTGGTTAACTGATGAAATTTTGTCTCATACTCAGCCACAGTCACAAAACCCTATCTCAATGCGGTAAACTTATCTCGGAGAAGCTCACGCATGCTACGAGGCATATACTTCCCCAAAAAAGCCTCGAAGAACTGAGTCTAAGTCACTGGTGGAGATCCAGCTGTCCTAGAATCAAGATAACCTGTCCACCTCCTCCTCGCTGTCGTGTCAAACTTATAAGAAATAAAGTCTACTCCTCGCACCTCAGCTAGCCCTAAATTCCACAACCGCTTCTCGCAACTATATGGAAACTTATGAGCATTCTCTCCCGAGCTCCCGACGAACCTGGGTGGAGTCAATCTAAAAAATCAATCCAATATTTTTTGCTCCTTTGAAGACATAACTGGCTGGGCTACTGCTGGCTGTGGGACTACTGGTTCTGGTGGAACCTCCACCCTAGGAACCAATGTCGCAGGCTTTGCCCTTAAATCAACACCACCTGTGTTGCTGGCTGAGCTCCCACGACCGATGGACCAATAGTGTATCCCAAAGAATCGATGAGGATATAAAGTCAGGTTAAGCCTGGGATGCCGCTATCCCATTTACTGATGTGGCGGAATACCTGGAGCTCTCTCAATCCCCTAAGCTATAACAGGATTAGGTAACGGATCCCTAGACTAATCTTGAACAGAGATTGCTGCTCTACCCTGCCCCTAATATCTGGGTCGACCTCAAACCCAAGTTAAAACTCTAGAAGTAGACTCGGGGTTCTGACCCCCTACTCTCGAACCTCGTGTCCTAGCGATCTGCATAAAGAGTGAACCAAAAAAAAAGATTACAACCAACCTAGACTTAACGCACAAAAATGGATCAAGAAAATGATATTTTTTCCTAAAAATGCTCTATAGCCTCCCATGGATAAGATACAGACGTCTCCGTACCGATCCGCAGGACTTTACTAAACATCAGCTCCAGTGCTAACAATACCAGTAAGACCTATGCTATGATACCAAGCTGTCACGACTTGATTTCTCAAGTCGTGATGGTACCTACTTTAATCCACCAGTAGGCAAGCCAAACCATAGTCCGGAATGATAGATAACAGGCTAACAGGAAGAGACCAAATAAAAGATCACGTATAATGGTAACAATAACAATAAGTAAAAACTAAGAAGGGAGCATATATATTATATCAAAACGAGATGAGGAAAAAGGACCAACTATACAAATAAATCCCTCCCAAGACCTGATAAGGTCAGTACTAGAGCCACTACTAACAGGTACCTAGAGTACTAGACAAAAATCTAAAATATATACAATATACACAAGCAATCTCAAGTGCAAAAGACTAACTAGAGTAGATAAAGGAGGATCAGCCTCGGATGATAGCAAGCTCACCCTGCTCTGAATCAGTACTGGAAGGTAGGAGTCACGTCAATGTCGACTACTAGTACTTGGATCTGCATCAGAAAAACAAATATGAAGAAGTATAGTATGAGTACCAAAGCAATGGGTACTCAGTAGGCATCATTAGCCGACTGAGCTCAATACAGAAAAGGTATAACTATAATGCAAAGAGGTAATATAATCCAAGTCAATAGTAAATGGACAAAAAGGGTAAACAACTACCAAGCTACGCCAATGAGATAAAGGAATAAATGTAAGCGATATAGAAAATAAATAATGCAGTAATGAAAGACAAGTCAAACATAACCTAGCTGGGCCCCCATAAGCCCACTAGGCATACTGAAGAAGACAATTAACCCAATCGTACTTCATAAGCCGGTGGGACACACAAGTAATGAAAATAAACATAAATAATCTATAACTGCGCTAATCCCAATAAATTATGTTAGTCATCCAGATGTGCACCAAACTTGATTCAGCACCAATGGGTAGTAACGAGAGGCTAGACACCGGACTCGAACCGGTTGTAATGGATAATAACAAGAGGACACGTGCCAGATTCAAACGGGTCATCGTGGGTAATAACGATACACCACATATATAAAACTCATAACCAGATGCCAGACTCGAACCGAAGCTCAGAGAAACCACAACTATAATCAGATGCTGGACTCGAACCGAAACTTCTAGTAACAATAATAACAAATGCTGGACTCGAACCGGAGCTCATTGTAACAATAATAAACAAATGTCGGACTCGAACTAGAACTCATAGTAACATTAATAATCAAATGCCGGATCGAACCAAAACTCATAGTAACCGTACCCAACAGTAATATTAAAATCCATACCATACCATAACAATGTCAACGTCTAAACAATCATCCGCCAATCTTAATTAAAAAGGGATAAATTTAAGATTTTACAATTTAATTTCACGTCCTAAAGTAATAGATGCTATATTATATTAAAAGATAATATTCCAATATTTACTAGAACGGGGTCCTAATCTGGATAAATAAGACAGTTTATATAATCAAATAATACTCATCTACAAGCACCTATCCAAAGATAGCATAATAGTTTATAATTTTAGTAAATAAGCTCAATCTGAAGGTAGGGTAAGCCTAGTCTACCTAGATGCCAATGCTAAAAGCCTTTTCGCGAAGCCTTTAAATAATGCTAGTAGAACCTGAGCTTGAATAATTGATTCAGATAATTAACTTTAATTTGATTGTCAATTGATGGCAAAATATTTTTGCTCAACAACTGTTACTACAGAATATATATATATATATATATATACATATATGTGCAGTATATGTTCACATATAAGAATACTAGCACTTGATTGCCTTTTTGCTAAAAAGAGTTTTCCTTTTTTAAATGATACTAGTGCCAAGCATGATTGCCAATACGTATGTATACATAGAAAGATGAAGACTTGTCCAAAAGTCCAACATAAGGACAAGTGTGTGGCTGCCAACCATTTTTTTCTTGTTGTCCATATTCCTTGCCACATGTGTTGTGGCAATAGCCACAATTAGTAATTTTCTACATCGCATATATATTCGGGTATTGTATAAATTTTTGGTAAAACAGTTACAATATTTTGAATATACCTTAATTATTAGAAAATTATTTCTAACAAAACCTCTATTATATAATAATAGTATTTTAAATTTCTAAATTTACTATCTCTACTTAAAATATTAATAAATCATAAAAGTCTATTATAAAGTGATATAAATATATCATCACTTAAAGAATTTTACTTATATCAAAAATATTCTAGAAGGGTACTAAATTATATGTCTACCAAATGTCAAATTAAATTAAATAATCCACAATATATTTGATATCATTAAAATTAAACCAACGAACTATCTGGGAAATGAACTATCAGTCCCAGCAAGTCATAAATAATTTGGGACAGTTATATAAAATCTCTGGATACCGAGAATATATGAAAAATTCAAAAAAATGACCGTAAGGGTCATTACATCTGCATACTAATTTAGTCATCCCCTAGCTCACAAAACCTTGTTAAAGATCCATATATATCTCATCGTGTAGATCCTCTTGAAGGAATGCATTATAGACATCCATTTGATGCATATGCCACTGTTTTGAGGCTGCAATGACTAAGATTGTCCTTATTGTTATCATCTTTACCATAGGAGAAAAAGTTTCTTGATAGTCTATGTCTTCTTGTTGTCTATATCCCTTGGCAACAAGTCTTTCCATGAATCACCCAATTTCTCTTGATGCCTTATATTTTATCTTAAATATCCATCTGCATCCAATATATTTTTTGTCAGCTAGTAGTGTAGTGATAGTAAATGTGTTGTTCCTTTGTAGAGCCTTTATCTCTGCCTTCATAACTTCTATCCACCTAGTATCCTTAGTTTCTTGTTCATAGGTCTTTGGTTCTGTAATAGTAGAGAAAACAGATAAGTAACTTTGATATTTGGTAGATAAGTTGTCATTAGAGACATAGTTAACAATATTATAAAGAAGCTCATGATGATCTGAATGAGGAGAAATGAAATCATTCATCCATATTAGAGGTTGTCTAGTTATAAAGGAAGTTTTGTTTTGTATCATAGAAATTGATTGAGTTCCATCTATATTGGAATGTATAGTATTTAAGATTTTACTCCATGATCTTGAGCATGATAATTAGTCTGCATATGTGATTTATCTGTTTCATAAATAGATGTAACACTCCTGTCTATGTCATTTAAACCAGTAGTAGAAAGGTTAGTGTTTGTAACTTGAGGTACATGATAAGTAGTATTCAACTCTTCAAAAGAGACACTCTCAGTATTCTTGAAGAGTAGTACTTTATGCATGTTATTTTTGAAAGAAAATTCAAACTATTTGAAAATAACATCTCTATGTACAAAGAAAGACTGACTAGTTAAGTCATACAAAATATATCCCTTTTAAGTTTCTGAGTATCCGATAAACATAGTTTGTCTACTTCTAGCTAAAAGTTTATCAACTTGAGATAGGACCTTAGCATAGCATAGACTACTTAGTATCCTCAAGAGCATGATAGAAGGTTTTCTCTTATATAGTTTTTCATAAGGAGAGGTCTTTATCAAAGAAGAACGCAATCTGTTTATAAGATATACAGTAACAAGTACACATTGGCCCCAAAATTTGATGAGAATGTTTGCTTGTAGTCTAAGTTCTCTTATTACTTTTAAGATATGCCTATGTTTTCTCTCAGCTACACCATTTTGTTGAGGGAAATATACACATGACCTTTGATGAATAATCCCTAATTCCTTGAATCTATCAACACATCTTTTATTAACAAATTCTGAACCATTATCTGTTCTACACACATTTACTATTTGATTGAATTGAGTATGTTCAAAAGCAAGAAGTATTGAATAACAACACACACATCTAATTTCAGTCTTAGCAAGTAAATTCATGTCATCCTAGAATAGTTATTAACTATAGTCAAGAAATACTTGTAACCTTTAATAGTAGGGGTTTTATAGGGTCCCCATACATTCATATGAACTAGTTCAAAGTAACTGCTACTTCTTATACTACTTGCTGGAAAAAAGAATTCTAATTTGTTTAGCATAAGAACATATAGGACATTTATCTTTAATATCAGTAATAGTTTGTTTCTTATTAGGTATCACCTTGTTGAGTACAGATGTTGGCACATGTCCAAAACTCCTATGCCAGAGATTAATATCTAACTGAATTAGAAATTATTTTTCTTTAGTAGTTCTAGTTGCCAATATTGTCTCAAGGTTGGAAGTAATATGGTCATGTTAATTAAGTAGATAAAGGCCATATTCCTATTTATCAATCTTCTTCACCTTCCCACTTGAGAGATCCTGAAATATACAAAATTTAGGGTAGAACAAAACAGTATAATGTAGTCCCTTAGTAGCCTTGGATACTGATAATAAGTTGAATCTAAACTGTGGTAGATGAAAGACATCCTATAATGTGTTGTGTGTTGATATTGTGCTAGAACCTATATGAGTGGCCAGAGATATGTCACCATTAGAAAAATAGACTTTTTTTGGATGGACGATTTTAGTTATAGTTTGTGTATCAAGCATATTAATATTAGATACCATATGATTGGTGGCCCTAGTAGCTATAATCTAACCTTTTCCATTAGCAGATACTCTCAAGGTCTTAGTCATACCTGAACCTGCACTATCAACACCAATATTATTTGTCTTTACCATGTTAGCACTAACACTGGTTTAGTTTGACTTCTGTAGGGTTGTAACAGCTAATTATATTGACCTTTGGAAAACACGCATGCACCATCATGCTAATTCAGTTGATCATTATGTGTAGTGTGAGTTCTTTCATGGTTCATCTATTGATACAAGCCGTCACATTAGCCACTATCTGACTAGTATTTCTACTTTGGTTAGAACTTACTGCATTAGTGTTAGTCATATGATAATTGTCATTAAATTCTCATACTCAGCTTCAGCTTGAAAATGATGTACATTATGATAGCCTCCAGTGTCAGGGACAAATCTTCTTTTCTTGTTAAAACCAGAAGGACAATTGGAAGAATAGTTGTAACGCCCTGAGTCTACACCCTGGACGTCACACGGTGCTTACGACCCCGAAGGATCATAAACTAACCCATAACTAATACCTGCTATGAGCACTGAATAATAATACTGAAAATATATGCGAAAATTAGGCTGAAAATGCCATAAGGTTTATAAACTAAAAACAAATACTGATAATAATACTGAAAAATTGAACATCTTTCTGAAGTAATATAGTCCGAAAGCCTCTAACTGTCTGAATGTGGATTTGAGGGGATAAGTCCCCAACTAACTTTAACTACTGAACATACTAAATCTGCTGAAATGCTGAAATAAAATAATATCCTCGATGGATGAGGACTCACTACTGAATTTGCTACTGATATCCTGAGCTGCTAAGTATGATCAAGAACCCATGCGTCTGAACCAATGATATAAGACATCATAGCGCAAAGGAGAGTATACATCAGTACGTGGAATATACTAGTATGATAAGTGAGGTAAGGCTGATATACATGGGTTCATATGCATGAGATGATAACTGACTGACTGAACATCATAAAGTAACTGGATAAGTGTACACGCAAAACTGTAACTGCTGAACATACTGAACATGCAATACTGTGCATATAAATATACATCATGTATCTGGGATTATACTAAAATTGAGTACTGAATTCTGATGGTTGAGTAATTGATAACTGATAGCCATGGTTCTGTAGAACTGACTTAGTTCTTTACTGAATACTGAGACTTAACTTGTAACTGTAGGAGTTATCATCTAACCGACATACCCCGATTATAGACTGAGTTGGGGTCCAACCTGTGACCCCAGTTGGAAGGGTGTTAGCACCTTGCCATGGGATACTAACAATGCTGTGTCAACCCTAATCTGACAAGAAGACTAGTGAAATATATATATGATTGCATTAACCCTAGTCTGGTAGGATGACGTCTTACGCTACGCTGGCTATATAGTTCTGTAACACAGGGATTGCTATTAGGGGTCAAACTCTCTGCTGGCAGGAATTCCCCTATCCCTGGGTTCGCTCGGTGCTGAATCCTACTCCCAACTAAATCAACACTGAACTGATCACTAGGTTGTACTAGGTTTGACTGAACTGACCATGATTGTGCTGACTGATTGAACTGGACTGAGTTCACTGAGTTTTGTTAACTAATTGAGTACTACTATTCTTGACCTTTGCTGGGACTATTCTATATCTACTGCAACTAAGTAAACAGCTAGATTTTGGGTAATAAATACCCCCAGGACTCGATAGCATTAATAATAAAGCATAACAAATCTTGAAAGTATGACAATAGTCAATTGTTCACAATTCATTCACTGAGACATTATGTCAAACACTTGGGGGTCATGAACTTTTACATGAATAAGAACACATGATAACATGTTATGATTACAGTACTCAATTCATATGAACATTCTATAAAACACTTAGGGAGCATAATTAATGCACATGGTAATGAATAACACATAAGCATCATGACTATAACTTAAACTTACAATTTCAAGGGTTTTAACCTGGGAATTTCATCGATCAACATACATGCTATCTTATGTTCATGAAACTTATAATTAAATCTTGAATTGAAACCCATACAACAAAACAAGCACTGAATACAACCCAATTTGTGCATGCAAACCATTAATATGAAAACTTGTAGTTTTTAAAAAGGGTTCTTGAACTCCAAGGGTGGAAGGAAACCCAAGGATGAACACCTAACATACCTTGATTGTTGATTTCGTGAAGAGTGTTGGCGAATTCTTGAAACTTGGATTTGAACTTGAATAACTAGGGCTTTGTTCTTGAGAGAATTTTGTGAATAATGAATGTAATTTGCCCTTTTGGGAGCTTAATTTCGTGTTTTGGCTGAATTGGGTGAGGGGAAAAAGGACCTAATTGCCCTTGAAAAGTTGTAATTAAGTGAGCAAAATGTGCCCAGCGATGCGGCAGGCGCCGCGCCGCGTCGATGGTGTCGACGTGATTGCCGATGTGCCGCGTCGATGCTGTCGACGCGATAGCTAACACAACGCCTAGTGAAGTACACAGATAGAGACATTGTCCCCGTGTAATAGTTGCAATTATCGTGGATCTATAATCCATGAAAATAGGAAGACGGATAATGATACTACGCAGATAAGAGAGTTACTCGAATGGTAAACACCCATCACTTTCATTCCAAAGGATGACGACTTGATCTCCGCCCCCCCCCCC
>NC_061116.1:185675789-185736077 GCF_002878395.1 Capsicum annuum
CTCCTCTTTTTTAATTTCGTTTCACAGAGAAGAGTCTGAGGCGCTAGCAGCCTATCTCTTCTACCCCAATAACCGGGAAGAGTGGGCTTTTATCCGTACCAGCTTGCGTGATTTGCATCTCACCTCCATTTATGCTTGTGAGGCTTGATGCTTGCTTTCCAACTCTTCGCGATGACAATATGCTTTCATGTCTCTCCTCATATTTTGTGAAGTCGCGATTTTTTAAACTCAAGCCATAATAATGAGTACATCAGGTGACGGCCGCCAAGGGGAGACTAGAAATAATGCTCCTATAGGCACATCTACGTACCTTTCTATTATGTCTCATCAGAATAATTTTCGAGGCTGGCCGGAGACGACAGTCTTTTAGAATGGTGATCATCTCTCTTCTCTGATAAGACAATTGATGAAGATGAAGATTGACGAGTAGGATATCTAGGAGAATTTAGTTTTGTTCTTCTAATCTTTGGATGTGTTTGGGAGGAAACATAAAATACAAGTTTGAATAGTATTGGAATGTTCTTGTCATTTACTAATTCTAATCATATTATTAGTATTTGTATTCTAATTCAACGCTATATCTTGCATAAAAGTACATCAATTTTTCTATATATTATATGCATGTATTATTTACGTGGAAGACCAGAAATCAAATTAAACAATGTTAACCAATGCTAACGTTTATGGGACGACGAAAAAGCAACCAAACATTGTACATTCACATTAATTAATGCAAGTCTTATAAGCTTAATATATACTAGTAAGTAAACAAATTCGCACGATTAAAAAATAAACACATAGATAAATTATAAAATACTCCCTTTTTCTTCTTATTCTTGAACATTCAAACACTAAAATCTATATCTATATATTATTAAAAGGAGAGCATGTAGCCTCCTCATTAAGCCGCGTGGCAGTATCTACACATGACATGTGTACGTTTTTAGAAGAAATTAGTTAATTAGTTACTTCATGTCTTCAATAGTAACTTTTTATTTATTATTTATTTTTCATCAATCAACTTACAGAAAAAAGCACAAATAACAGTATTTACTCATCCTCTTGAACATTTATTTTTCGTATTGATTATTTTTTATTTTTTATTAGTTAACAACCAACTTTCAGAAAATCAAAAAATAAGAGTATTTATCCACTTAACATATTTATTTATTCATTAATTGTTTTGTAATTTACTGAAGTTACAGAGTTATTTATCCACTGAAGTCATTTAAAATTTATTTTTTATTAGTTAACAGCCAACTTTAAGAAAATCAAAAAATAATTGTATCCACTTAACATATTCATTTATCCACTAATTGTTCTATAATTTACGGAAGTTACAGAGTTATTTATCCATTGAAGTAATTTAAATTGTGTTTTAATATTTCTTTATTGTTATCCACATAACAACGGTAAGTATCACAGAATAATCCAACTGCTTCTTATTCTTATCCTTGCCTGTTATCCATTCCAAATTTGTCTCATCTACAACCAGTAGTTATAATTCAAATACTACTATAAAAAAATCTCTGACATCAGTAACTTCAACTTTTTTTTAAAATCGTACAATACTCTACACAAAGTTACAACTTTTTTCACAATGTCGGATTTCATCAATAGCATAACAATAACAAAAATGCATTGGAAATTGAAAGTATTGATTGTTCGATTAGGGAAGTGAAGGATCGTTTCAATCCAGACGTTGTTTACGCAATTAAAATGGTACTACAGAATAAAAAGGTAGCATATTTTGTTTATAATAGTCCATCTTTTTTACATTCAGATTGTTTCTTTTGTTTAGAAGATAATTCTACAGTATAGAAAAACATTACAATTTGTTTACTATTTCATATTTATTCTACATAAATATTCTTTACTTTGTTTAGAAAAATTCTCAATTTGTTTTGCTCTATTTTTAGGGTGATAGGATACAAGGATCTATTTGCAGTTCAGTTCTTAAACAATTCAAATCAGAAATCAAAGAGCGTGGATTATATTTTATGCAGAACTTTATTGTCTGCAAAAATACTTTCAAGTTTCGGCCCACAACTCATAAGTTGAAACTTAATTTTACTCTTCGCACAATTGTCACTGAACTTTCTGATCCATCTTTTTCATTGAACTTCTTTCACTTTTGACCTTTTGCACATTTGATAAATAAGACATCAAATGGTAAGAAATTATTACCTTAACTTTTACTATATTATATTTTATAGTTATAGTAATATTAAGGTATTTTAATATTATAGATGTTATTGGGGAAATTCTCAATTTCGGACAGATACAAACTCACTATATGGAAAGTAATTCTAGAAAGTTCATAAATATTGATCTAGAAGATGATGAGTAAGTAAAAACATTTACTCTCTGGTAATTTATGTAATGTATAGTCATTTTCATATGAGTTTCTTTTTAAAATTATATTTGCCAGTAACAACATTAATCAACAACTTAAATAACAATATTATATTTCTCAGAAACAACATGATATCTGTAAAATTTTAGGGTGAATTTGTTGATCAAATTGTGCCACAACTTCTAGATTCGGACAACAAAACTTTTGTTGTTGCTATGCAACTTATGCAAGCACATAAATTTCAAGGTAATAATTTATATTTACATCTATCTACTTATTATAAAATAAGTATATCTTACCAAAAATTTTTGACAAATTCCTATACTATGCGCAATACGTGGAATGCCTCGAAGCTTTGGATCAATCCGACTGATGCTCAATCTGAAGAGTTTAAAAAATGGTATAATATATATTTCACTATCATATCTATTTATATGTGTGTGTGTGTGTATTTCCTCGATAAGCGAACTAATTTTTATTAGTTACATATGTAGATTACTATCTTTTCGAGAAAGAAACTTAGACAGATTAACAAGTACCATCAGTACTATCTCTCATAAAAGTTTTTCTATCTGAGATGAATTAATCAAAGGCACTATTGAAGTCAAAATAATATCGAAATTGTTGGAGATTGTTGAAATCAGTATACCTTTTCTAAAATCATGTATTGCCATGTTTCATGTATCACATATATATGCTAACCAAGTTATAATTTTATTCATCTAATTAACAGAAAGGTTATCAATATTGTATAGATGTCACTATTGAATTGTTAAACCTACATAATGGATGGTCATATACTGGATCCCTTCGTCATATCATATGTAAATTATATATCCATAGCATAAAAAAATAGGCCAATAACCATATACACATCACAAAATACTACCTTGATAATGGTTATACAAAGATTAGGTCAATACCTGCACTTCTCAAGATTCATCTTATTTTCTACCATATTTTTTAGCGTTCCAGGTGTAGCAGCGACAATGTGCACTCCCTTCGTCATATCATCTGTAAATTATATGAACACTCCTTTCAAATATGGAGGAACACTGACAGAACTATGTTCAAGGCCTGTGGGTTAAGCCACAAGTTAACTAGAGCCCAATGTTGAAGGAGGTTGACAGTAGCCCCCCTGCATCAGACCATATACCTACAAAAATTATATCAGACTACATGTTCGACAAAATAAAGAGACAAGAGAGTGGCCTATGGATTTTATTACGTGTTCTACCCTGGACGTAAACATCATATAGCTTCAGTTTATTATTGGCCAACACAAATTAAGCACAACCACTCAGGAGATGATGTTTATTCCTGAATTTTCACAGTCAGATCATATATTGCAGAAAGAAATACCAAATAAGCAACTAATCTGCAAGTGAACCAAGAAATTATGCCAAGTTTATTCTATCTGACCATATATCTATTAAAATATCACAAGACCATAAGTTTGACAAAATAAAGAGACATGAGAGTGGCCTATGGATTGAATGGTTATAGATATGTCTGTGGTAGAGTTCAATGACAACGAGTGGTTCTTCTTCTACCCAAAGGATCATAAGTACCAAAATAGGAAACAACTGAATCGAGCAACAGAACGAGGCTACTGGAAAGCTACTGGTAAAGATAGGAACATAACAACTAAAAAGGGAGAAAAAATTGGGATAAAATAAACCTTGGTATACTACATTGGTCGAGCTCCTAAAGGAAAGAGGACTCATAGGGTGATTCTTAAATGTCGTGCAACTGAAAAGTCATTGGATGGATCACACCCTGGCCAGGTTTGAACATCCTTCATCCATCTTGTGTCTTGAATTTCTATTTTTATTTTCTGTATAAAAGATTGATTGCATCATTGTGCAATTATTGGTCACATTAATCAGTGTATATGATGTAATAAATACATAAGATGTGTAGATCAAGTCAATCATGCCTATGCAATATGCTGTATATTCATTAATAGGTTACTTGAACATATACAGTTGGTTACTTCTAATCCTATTTGGTTCCTGTCTGTTTTTCATGAGTGATAAAAATAATGCACATATTTGCTACTTTTATGGCTATTACAGTTCATTTTCTGGCTTTCTTCTCAAGAAAATGTATAGATAACTCCTTCTCTAAGAAGTTTATTTGTTCTTTTAGCTTATTCCTAATTGGAATAGACTAGCGAAGTGCCCTACATTTAGTGGCAGCGTACTACTGAACTACATTAAAAGTGCTCTTACAATTAATGCCGAATATAGTAGTTCTTTAGATGTCCCAAATAATGAGTTCTATCTGAAGCATCTACCTATGACAACAACATACCCAGTATATTTTAACATAGTGGGGTTTTAATTCGAATCATCTACCTATTTAAAATAAATTGAAGAACTTTGTGCCTGCACCTTACTTTGAATTTGAATCAGGAATACAATTATATTTCTATTGTCATTTGTGGTGAAGCAATGAAAATTTAGATCATACTGGGAAATGTGATTTGACTGTTGCAGGGTGCCTTTGTGCTTTGTCATCTGTTTAGGAAGAGTGATTTGAAGAAGGACGAGCACGTTGAAAAATCCAATTTGGATGCGGAATAGAATGCTTCAGTTGCCAAATCACCTACTGAAGATGAATTGTCAGAGGAAGCCACTCTATTAACAGTCGTACAACCTTTAGTTGATAGTGATAAAATCTATGCAACAATGTTTCCCAAAGGCGAGTTGTATGGCAAACAAATACCTATTGACATAAACATCATATAGCTTCAGTTTATTGTTGGTCAACACAAATGAAGCATCGCCACTCATGAGATGATGTTTACTCCTATATATTCACGGTCAGATCAGATATTGCAAAAAAGTATCAAATAAGCAACTAATCTGCAAGTGAACCAAAAAATTATGTTAAATTTGTTCTATCAGATCATATATCTATAAATATTTCATCAGACCACAAGTTCGACACAATAAAGAGACAAGAGAGTGGCCTGTGAATTTGATAAACATCCTACCCAAGACGTAAACATCATATAGATTCAGCGTATTGTTGGCCAACACAAATAAAACACTACCACTCAAGAGATGATGTTTATTCCTGCATTTTCACGGTCAGATTAGATATTGCAGAAAAAAGTACCAAATAAGGAACTAATCTGCAAGTGAACCAAAAAATTATGCTAAGTTTATTCTATTAGATCATATATATATATATATATATATATATATATATATATATTAAACTATCATCATACCATAAGTTTGGCACAATAAAGAGACATGAGAGTGGACTATGAATTTGATTAAGTGTTCTACCCTGGACGTAAACATCATATAGCTTCAGTTTATTATTGGCCAACACAAATGAAGCACAACCACTCAGGAGATGATGTTTATTCCTGCATTTTCATGGTTAGAACAGATATTGCAGAAAATGGTACCAAATAAGCAACTAATCTGCAAGTAAACCAAGAAATTATGCCAAGTTTATTCTATCAGACCATATATCTATAAATATTTCATCAAACCACAAGTTCGACACAATAAAGAGACAAAAGAGTGGACTATAGATTCGAATAAGTGTTCTACCTTAGGCGTAAACATCATATAGCTTCAGCGTATTGTTAGCCAACATAAATGAAGCACCACTACTTAGAAGATGATGTTTACTCCTGTATTTTCACGGTTATATTAGATATTGCAGAACGAAGTACCAAATAAGCAATTAATCTGCAAGTGAACCAAGAAATTATGTCAAGTTTGTTCTATCTTAAGTTAATCCTTTAATTTTATGTCATGCCACAAGATCTTTATATTCTAATTATTTATATAGATAACATTATCATTTGTAAGGCCATGGTCACATATTGATCCTGAAAAAAGAAATCATGACAATATGTTCATCAAATTGTTAGCAGGTTTAAAATCCCATGTCACCCTATCTAAATACTTAATTCATATAAATATGTCAACATGTTTAAAACGTTTAACCACCTTAACATATTTTGTATTATTTCAAACTGTATTTATAATTGAACATAGTGACATTAGTTATATGTAGTACTTAATCTTTAACAATGTACGCGATGCAACTTAATGTTCGATCTACCGAAGAGAAAATAGATATCTTTTCCAGTATTAGAAATTTATTATCATATAAATTTCAAATTTGTAGCGTCAAAAGATTCCTAATTAAAAGATTTTTGGGCAATATTAAACTAACAAAATCACTCACCATAAGTGTCAACCGGTCAAATAAAGATAGCACCAAAAAAGATCACTTCAGCATATCCTGTACAAAAGCAACCAAAACTATTACTTAAATGTACAGCGGTTAAACAACATGACCATTGCTATAAAAATCTCAACAAGTTTAAATCTTTCGAGAACCTCAACATTTTTATAACATGTCAAATTATATTTATAATTGGACATAGTGACATCAGTTATATGTATATAGTGCTAAAAAAATGTTCTACTAATTTGAAAAACTGTAGTAACATTGTGCATATTATTCAACTTCAATTTAGTGCAAACAGGTAACATATATTTGGAGAGGTTGTAATTCAATCAATCTAAAATAATTTTTTTCTCTCATTATATCAATTACAAAAACTATCTTGTTGAAATATGTTAAAAAAAATTTGCATCAGTAACACCTAATTTTAAGAGCATGTATTTTGGATATGAATAATGTTATTTAATTAATATGAATATGAAGCAATAAAACAGAGGAATTTATGTTAACTTTAATTAAAATTTCAGTTTTCAAAAAGCAACAGTTCCTTTACATCAGAAAACTGCAATTTTATATTAAACTTTAAAATTTGTCCTTTCAATATTTGCATTTCTTTGTGGGATAGTTGCAGCAGTACACATCTTTTGATAATTTCTATCTTTAGCAATTTAACAACTTCAAATTAGTAAAAAAAAAAAGATCTCCTGATTGACTCAAGTGTCATGTCATTTGGCATATTATTATAATATTTATTTACTGCCTGCTATTTAATTTTAAATTTACTCTGTAACTTTTCATATCATCTTCATTTTCTATGAAATCTGATATGAACAAAGAAAAAAAAACTTGCCAGAAAGAATAGAATAAGCATACGGAATTAGAAACGACTTAAAACATCATCTAATAACAATGGTATGATCTTTTTAACACTATTCATTGACAAATCTTATTAATTAAATTTATAACATTCATAAACATAATTACATGATAGATATGTTTTTTTCTTTACAATAGTTGTTCGATATTTAATTGTTTAAATACTTACAAATATGATATGATCTTTATTATTAATGTTTTTACAGATATTTTTAAATCTGCACCTATCAAAGAAAATGATTTAAGAAAATGGAGAGGAAAACAAAGTAAGATAGATTTCACAAATTGTCAAAGTTCCTATGCTTCACATATTACAGTCATAAAGAGCAATGATCATTTTTCAACATCTCATGCTAAGTGAGAATATCAAAATCTAACACAAAAAATTAATATGCAATAGGTGGCATCATCTTCAACTATGCAGAAAAGTTATCTTTTATCGGATTTAAATGAATTGCCATTATTACAAGGTTAATGTTTAAATTAATTTTTTTATATATATAAATTTATATCTTGATTCATTAAAAATACGGACGTGCATTTTTTTATATATGAGTAGAAGTTGGCGCTGACAATATTGATGATGAAGGACCAGGTATATATATATATATATATATATATATATATATATATATTTAGTTAATAAATGTTTTAAGACATAAAAATATTCAAATTCAATTGATTTTTTTTTAGTTTAAATAAGTACGGGTTAATTTATTGAATTCTCTACTTATCATACTTTATTACAATGTAGAAAATAATGATATGGCTGAAAGTGTAGATGATTACGAAGGTATGTCTATAATAACACAAATAAGAACAATTTCATAAGCATACTTTCTATTTGTTTTAACTGACATTAATATGATGCTTATATTCATTTTATAGATGTTGATATAGAATGTTCATGTATTGATAATGAAGGTATGAAAATTTGTTATGATCTTTAACATATAATAGATATTCATGAAAATTTTATAATTCAAAATAACCTTACATTTGACTATTTGAGTAATAGATTACTGGAATATAGGAGATCTAATATTTGAATGTGTTTATTGTGGTGGTTACTTATGGTATGAAGAAAGGATCAACAAGAAGGTAAAATCTAAAAGACCAGAGTTCTCTTTGTGTTGTCTCCATGGAAAAATAAACTTACCAAAGTCAAAAGAGCCTCCTCCAATTTTAAGACAATTATTATTCTAATCAGGTGACAATCAATCTTTTTAATACACTTAATTAATAATTATCATCAAGTATACATGTTTATTCACCAATTGTTATTTATTCAGGTACAAAGAGCAACTAGTTCAAAGATAATATTAGAAGTTATAACTCCATGTTCTCATTTACATCAATGGGAGAAAAAGTCGACGCTTCGATTAATCAAACAAGGGGACCAAAAACTCTCACATTATCTAGGCAAAACTATCATCAAATTGAAAGTTTATTATCCCCAGAAGGTTCCACTCCAAAATTTGCACAATTATACATCTACGATACTAAAAATAAAGTGCAAAATAGAATTCACATATTGAGGTTAGTATTCAATAATTCTTTATTTATTATACTAATGAATAGTCTAATTAATTAAATAAAAAACTAATTTTAATTCCTATTCTTATACAGTTGAGGTGAGAGCATAAGCAAACACCATGCTAAAATTATTCAAGATTTGAAACAAATGCTTGATGAGCATAATGTCTTGACAAATTCATTTAGAATGGTAAGAGATAGATTTTAAGAAGATTTTCACACCAATGTTAGACTCAAATTGATAGGAAAGCAAAATTATGATGGAAGAAGATACAATTTGTCAATTGTTTTAGAAGTCGCAACTTTGGTGGTTAGAGATTTTGAAGTATCGCACTGTGATAGAGATATTATTGTTAAAACTCAAACTAGATTGCTCCAAAGAATAAATGAGTTAAATGCTTCCTATTTAGCTCTCCAATATCCATTACTTTTTTCATATGGTGAAGATAGTTATAGAGAGGACATTGTTTTAAATGAAAAGTATGAATGAAGTCGAGGAGGAAAATTTATTAGCATGCGCGAATTTTTTTCTTACAAAATTCAAAAAAGAAATGGTGAAGTACCAACAATTGTGAACTCAAAAAGGTTATTTCAACAATTCTTGGTAGATTCTTTTACAATGATTGAATCATCTAGGTTGAAATATATTAGAACTCATCAAAAATAATTGTGTGTTGCAATATACAAAGAATTAGAGAATGCAGTTTTACAGGGAGAGATTGATCCTTCTTCTCATGGTAAAAGGGTAATTCTATCATCCAGCTTCACTAGGGGTACACGATATATGATTCAAAATTATCAAAATGCTATGACAATTTGTAAATGGGATGAATATCCAGATTTGTTTATCACATTTACTTGCAATCTAAAGTGGCCTGAAATTATCAGAATCTTAAAGGGTAGAGGCTCATAACCAGAAGACCGGCCTGACATTTTGTCAAGGATATTCAAAATTAAATTGGATCGCTTAATAAAAGATTTGAAATAAAAATAAATATTTGGAGCAGTTAAATCAGGTAAAAAATTCACTTTTTATAATAAATTATTATTATAACTTAAAAATAATTATTTTACTATTCAAATTTATGATGATACGTCTGCTTTGTATCCTAACTTCCAAATAGTCCACTATTAGATTTTAAATTTGTGTTTGAAATCATTACATATAATGTATTATATTTGATGCAGTGATTTATATTATTGAATTTCAAAAGCGAGGATTACCTCATGCACACATATTGTTGTTTCTTCATAATAAATGTCCAACTATGAGAGACATAGATTAAATAATTTCAGTAAAAATACCAAATGAATTGACTGACCCTCATTATTACAAGGCCGTGAAAAAATTCATGATACATGGATCATGTGGTATTGCAAGAAAATCATCTTCATGCATGCATAATGGTCGATGTTCAAGACACTTCCCAAAGAAGTACGTAGAAAACACCACAATCGATGAAGATGGATATTCAGCTTATAATAGAAGGGAGGATGACAGAACTATTAAAAGAGAAGGTATTCATTTGCATAATAGGTATGTGGTACCATATAATAGGTATTTATTATTAAAGTATGGGACACATATTAATGTTGAATGGTGCAATCAAGAAAAATCGATAAAGTACTTATTTAAGTACATAAACAAGGGAAATGATCGTATAACCGCAGCTTTTACACAAAGTGTGCATGATAAAGATTCAATACATATTGATGAAATTGATATATATTATGACTGTCGATATATTTATCCCTGTGAAGCTACATGGAGAATTTTTGAATTTCCTATTCACCATAGAGAACCCGCAGTAGAAAAGCTTTCTTTTCATCTACCTAATGAACAACTAATTATTTTCTCTGATAGTGATCCAATTGATATTGTTTTCAATAAACCAAGTGTAAGAGAATCACACCTCTTAAATTTGTATGGAATGAAAAATTAAAAGAGTGAAAAGAAAGAGATAATTCTACTTTTTTCTATTAGTAGAATGTTTTTTGTACCACCAGGTAGTGGAGAGTTATATTATCTTAGAATGTTACTGAATATCATTAAAGGTTCTAAGTGTTATGAAGATCTGCGCATAGTGAACAATAAAGTTCATCAATCATTTAGAGATGCATGTTATGCATTGGGTTTATTAGATGATGACAAAGAATATGTGAATGCCATAAAAGAAGCAAGTAATTGGAGAATCCCATCTTATCTAAGATAGTTATTTGTTATGATTTTGTTATCCAATTCAACGTCTCGATCAAAATTTATTTGGGAGGCAACATGAATTTTACTATCCGAAGATATCCTACATGAAGTACGACGAGTGATAGACAATCCAGGAATACAAATATATAAGTTAATATAATTTTTATAATTTACAATTGTTAATAATGTAATTAGACTTTTTTGCATGTATAATCTTTAAATTATATCTAAAATTTGAGGGCTTCAGATATTCTTTAAATTTAAAATTTTCAAAGTATAGTTGACTAAAAAAGAAGTTTCAGTGAAATTATCTTATACATATAAATTTTAAAAATCATTCTTTCATAAGAAAAATTTATTTTAGTAAATCTACAGAGAAATCATCAGTCAATTCTCTAAATATTTTAAAAGTGTTTATAATAGAAGTAACTGTAGTATTGATAGATTTCTTCATATTTTTTAGTAATTTATCACTGAATTACCTTTTTTACAGGGATTGAGCTAAGAAATGATGAAATGAAAAATCATTGTTTGCAAAAGTTGAAAATTTTATTAAAAGATAGTGCACGAAGTTTTCAGAATTTTTCAACAATGCCAAAACCAACTTATAATGCAGAACAACTTGACGTTACCAATAGACTAATCCTTGAAGAATTGCGATATAATAAATGCTCTCTGTCCGAAGAACATGAAGAACTTCTAAATAAATTGACAAAGGAGCAAAGGTCAATTTTTGACAGAATCATAACAACAGTGAAGCACAATAAGGGAGGTTTTTTATTTTTATATGATTATGGAGGAACCGAAAAGACTTTTATTTGGAGGACTTTAACTTCAGCAATAAAATCTAAAGGAGGCATTGTTTTAACAGTTGCGTCTAGCGGGATTGCATCACTTTTATTATCCGGAGGTCAAACAATTCATTCAAGATTTTCTTTCCCACTCAATACAACTGAAGATTCTACATGTAATATAAGACAGGGTAGTCCTCTTGCAAGTTTGATTGTGAAGACAAAGTTAATTATTTGGGATGAGGCACCAATGATGCATATATATTATTTTGAAGTTCTTGACAAAACTTTAAGAGATATTCTTAGATTTGAAGATGTATCTAATTTAGATCGGCCATTTGAAGGTAAAACAGTTGTTCTTGGTGGTGACTTTAGACAAATTGTACCGGTCGTTACAAAAGGTAACAAACAAGATATTATAAATGCCACTCTTAATTCTTCATATTTGTGAGCTTACTGTTATTTACTAAAGCTAACAAAGAATATGAGGTTAGAAGGTAATCATGAATCAGATTTGAATGATCGAACAGAATTTGCAGATTGAATTTTAGCGGTTGGAGATGGTATAATTGGTAATTCAGTTGATGGAATTGGAAAAGTTCCTATACCTAATGATGTTCTTATTGCTGATTGTGAAGATCCTATTTCTGCTATTGTCAACAGTACATATCCAAATTTTTATTCACATTGCAGTGATGTAACATACCTATAGAAAAGAGCAATTCTTTGTCCCACACTTGACATGGTAGAATCAATCAATAAGCATATGGTGTCACTTAATCAAAGTAAAGGAACAACTTTCTTTAGTTCAGATACAATATATATTTCAGAAGACACATTTATAGATTTGAATAAGTACATACTCCTGAATTCCTAAATATTATAAAATGCTCTAGAATATCAAATAATGCCATCACTTTAAAAGTTGGTGTACCCGTAATATTATTGAGAAATATAGATCAATCTTCAGGGCTTTGTTATGGAACAAGATTAACTATCACAAGTATTAGAAATTAGGTTATCGAGGCGAAAGTTTTATCAGGACATATGATTGGACAAAAGGTTTTCATACCAAGAATGTCACTGACTCCGTCTGATTTAAGAATACCCTTTTAAGTTTCAAAGAAGACAGTTTTCAATAGTTGTATCATTTACCATGACTATCAATAAGAGCCAAGGACAATCTTTATCTCATGTTGGGCTATATTTGAAGAAAGCAGTGTTCACACATGGCCAGCTATATGTTGCACTATCACGGGTGGCACTAAGACAAGGATTAAAAATTTTGACATATGATGATGAAGGAGAAGTTTCGAAGAAAGAAACTAATGTAGTGTTCAAAGAAGTTTATCATAATTTGAGTGTGGATTGAAGCTAATGTGGTCCAAAGGACATAACAGGGTCAATAATATCATCAATTTGTTGAGGGTTAGACTTAGCTTTTTTTGTTATCAAATATATAATAAAAGTTCTTTGTTGTTTCAGTAAGTATATAGGAGAAAGTTAGATATTATGTATGACTGTTTATCCTTTTTGATTATTCTCTTTGTACATTTTATTCCAGGATTTTAATAATTATTCTAAAGATATCACACTCAAATATGAAGGTAATTGTAATACAAAACAAAATTCTAATGATGACCTCCACACCAGTTTGCTTTAAGTGAAGCATTTCAAAAGATGCTACTGCAATGTTGAAAATTAAGACCTACCTTGATTTCCTTAAATGATGATGTTCCTTTAAGATATCTGGCTCTACACAAACTAGTGCTACTAAAGAGGACTTAAAGATATCACCTATGATATAGCAACAATAAGTAATGGACATTGTTTAATGATTCCATAAAAAAGAAGTGTATTATCTGCTCACCATAGACATAACATTGTGCAATAAATTAGCATTTAGCATAAACATTCTCAATTTTTTGAGGAGCAATATATTCACCCTTTCCACCTGTCCTCAATAAGCATTTAGAATATTCTACCTAAAAGGCAAGCAATGCACTTAAAGTTAGATGTTCTAATTTAAAAAATGGACATATTAATGTTTCGAACAATGTAACTAATTCATTGTACAATTTTATATATATTGTCACACCCCTTTTTCATACTCCAAAAGATTATGGATTAAGTTTTGAAAGGGTTTTTTGTTATTAAGTGACAAAATGAAGAATTTTTATTTCGAAAAAGGATTATTTACATTTTTTATTTAGAGTCGCCACTTGACATAAATTAGGTGTGCCAAGTCACCTTTGGAAATCCTTTTTAAAAACAGTTTGACTCTAAAACTGATCCACATAAAAAAATAATCAATCAAACAAACCAAACATACGAATCCCAAAAAATAGTGTACAGTACAATTATACAGACCCGAAACATAAAAAAAATGCGGAAATGTAAACCTACTCTATTATAAACTAATCCTAAGCTGATCATAAACCAAACTCCACCCAACATTCCGGGCCTTGATCGTGCGCCGTCTTCACGTACAAGATACTTCGGGGCATTCCCCGGTAAATAAATACAATTCCTTCGGGGCATTTCTCGAAAAATGAATACAATTTCAATTTCCTGAGATAAACTAGAAAGCATTCAACACATTCAACATTCCACGCTTTCAATCCAACAACATTCCTAAATTTGCCTTCCCGAACCTAAACTTTTGCCTATTCATTCGACATATCATGATTCTATTGCGTTCCAACAATATCCATGCTCATTCCGAATTAAACAAACAAAAATAAACCAAAATTAATCTAAATTCTCCATTTTTATCAATTTCTTAATTCCGACCTTATTTATTATCAATCTCACAACTAACCCAATTCTCAAGTATTCAATTTCAAGATAAAAATGAAGACAATGATAATCAACATGGCTCAAACAAACTCACAAACACACCATACCACCAACATTTAAACACATTCGAGATAATAATAAGAATAGTAGAGTTGAGGGATGGACCTTAATACCGCTTTTGATGAATATTATTTGACGAAATAAAGAGAACCCGCCTTCGATAATTTTGACTTAAGCCTTAGCGACGAATCTATCCAGCTCGATATTGAGAAATTGAAACCCAAAACTAAACCCAAAACCAGTAACGAATACCAAAGAACTTGAGATAAAAATTGCAACAGCATAAACCAGTCCCGTTCACGAACTAATCTTGAAATCAAAAAGATAATGAGATGGGGAGATTTAAAACGGAATTGATCGAACGATGAACTGAAAACCAATCAAAACTGAGCTTCAGTGAGTTGCGAAGGGCAAAACTAGCGAAACCAGTCAAAATCTGGCGACTATGGCGCCGAAACAGTAACCCGAAACCCAATTTTGTTTTCTCCTTGTTCTCTCTCGCGCATCACTCTCTTCTCTCTCATTTTTCTCCCTCTCCTGGTGTTATTACCGTGTGCGTGCCTCTCGTGAGCGGGAATTTGTATTGTTGTTGTTATCTCCGATGAGTGTAGATGGGGTTCTAGGATTTTTGTGTGAAAATCAGTTGGGTGTCTTCCCCTATCCGTGAATGTGTGTGTGCAAGTGTCAATGGTGGGTGTTCATTTTTCAGTAAAAAAAATGAAATTCCTGAAGATGAGTGCTCTGTGAGGATTAATGGTATTTTTTTGTGAGGTTCAGTAATGGATGAAAGGCGTGAGGATGAGTGGAAAGCATTGTGAATAATTATGTGAAAAAAGGAATTTTTGGAAATTTTTTGTGTTCTCTAATGGAATCTGTGGTGCATGTGTTTAATTGTTAAAGAGAATGAAGATGATGAGTGTTTTTTTTAGTAGGTTTCTGTGAGTAGGAAAATAGAAGATGAATGAAGAATCCTAGAAGTTCCTTGTGGCCCCTTCTTTTAGTTTGTTATTGTGAGGATAAAAATGTGAGTGGGTAGGGAGGTGGAAGCTTTTGATTGGGTAGGTTATTAGGATAAGATAAATTAGTTAGAGGTATTGTTTTTGTTTATTTTTGTATTTTTGTGGGATACAATTACATGGGGTTGGACACATGGTAAGGTGAACTAAAAATGAATAAAATTAGACTTCGGGAGGGACAAAATTAGGTGTCTACAGCATGCCCCCTTTGAATGTAAACACGAAGTGTTTTCAGATAAAGAAGTAGACAACGAGATAGAATTTTGTCCCGGCCATTATTCAAAGAGAATGAAACAAAAGGGAGGAGGGAACCGAGTCTACACTTAGGACTTCCTACCTACCCAAGTTATGAAGGAATCAATTGACACATATCTTAAAGGATTGGAAGAAGATGGACGATACCGAGTTGGAAAGTCGAGTGAGGTCCTGTCGAGGTTCCGGTCCGCGGCTCTATTATTACATCAGAAATAAAAATTACAAGTTAAAACATAAATGAAATTACAAAAAACTCTATCTATGCAGCTTCTTTTGGGACTCTTGGCTTGAGTTTCATCACCCTATTCTTCAGGCGGGCTCCTGACTTACTATTTTTCAACTTGTTGTTTGGCTTTCAATTGTTTCACCTCGTTGTTTAACTTTCCATTTATTCTCCCTGTGCTTCGGGTGGATTGTTGACTTCACATTTCATCACCCTATTCTTCAGGCAGGCTCCTGACTTGCAATTTTCTTACCCTATTCTTCAGGCGGGCTCCTGACTTGCTATTTTTCAATCTGTTAACTTTCAACTTTTCACCTTGTTGCTTTGTTTTCAACTTCTTCACCTTGTTGCTTGACTTTTTATTTCTTCACTTTGTTGTTTGACTTTCTATTTATTCACCCTGTTCTTCAGACGGACTCCTGAAATCATATCAAAACTAAAAAAAAAGAAAAATTATCCCAAACAAAGATTATTATAAAGAGAAATTCCGTTTTCCAGAAAACTAAAGTTTCAAAAACAGAAATTAAATTTTTTTTTCCAGTTTATCATCAGAAGACTTTTGGAAAAGTCACATCATACCTACTTGCATGTTGCAATGATGAATCAAGACTCTGACCAAGAAATGTATCTCTTGAGAGTAAAATTGAATAACCAAGACTAGGAAGTGCGTCTCCTAAGAATTAAAGTGAGGGATTCTAACTAGAAATTGCATATTCTAGAGATACAAGTTTAAGTTAAAAAGTGTGCCACCTGACAAATAAAACTAGCAAGGAAGTGCGTCTCCTTAGGGTTAAGTGCGATAACTCGACTAGAAAGTGCATTTTCTATGAATCAAGACTTAAGTTAGGAAGTGCATCACCTAAAAAGCAAAGTTCAAATTACCCAATCAAGGAAGTGCATCTCCTTACCAATGTTGCTTGAATGATCAAAACAAGGAAGTGCATCTCCTTACCAATTCCACTTGAATTACCAAAATAAGGAAGTGTGTCTCCTTAACAATGCTGCTTGAATTACTCAAACAAGGAATTGCGTCTCCTCACAAATGTTTCTTGAATTAACCAAACAAGGAAGTGCATCTCCTTACAAATATTTCATGAATTAACCAAACAAGGAAGTGCTTCTCCTTTGGAAGTATATCTTCTTATGATAGCGCTTTAATTACCAAAATAGGGAAGTGCGTCTCCTTACAAATATCACTTGAATTGTTCAAATAAGGAAGTGCGTCTCCTTACAAATGTTGCTTGAATTTCCTAAACAAGGAAGTGCGTCTCCTTACAAATGTTGCTTGACATACTAAACAAGGAAGTGCGTCTTCTTTGGAAGTGCGTCTCCTTATGATAGCGCTTGAATTACCAAACAAGGAAATGTGTCTCCTTTGGAATGTGTCTCCTTATGATAGCGCTTGAATTAAGGAAGTGCATCTCCTTACAAATGTTGCTCAAATTTCCCAAAACAGGAAGTGCATCTCCTTACAAATGTTGCTTGAATTGTCCAAACAAGGGAGCCCGTCTCCTTACAAATGTTGCTTGAATTACCCAAACAAGGAAGCGCGTCTCCTTATAAATACCACTTGAATTGCCCAAACAAGGAAATGAGTCTCCTTACAAATGTTGCTTGAATTACCAAAAAAGGAAGTATGTCTCCTTTAGAAGTGCGTCTCTTTATGATAGCGCTTAAATTATCAAACAAGGAAGTGTGTCTCCTTTGGAAGTGCGTCTCCTTATGATAGCGCTTGAATTACCCAGACAAGAAAGTGCATCTCCTTACAAATGTCACTTGAATTTCCCAACAAGGAAGTGCATCTCCTTATAAATATTGCTTGAATTAACTAAACAAGAAAGTGTCTCCTGCATTTGTGGAAGTGAGGCATTTCAACTTTTGATGTTTAGGCTTTGAAATCCTAGATTCGAAGGTGACATGTGTTCCTGTTTCATACAAATAAAACTTGTTAGTTTAAAAACATGGTGGCTGGTTTGTGGCTTTGGATTTCGTGGAAATCGCTCTTGCCCCAATCACATTTAATCTTGCTTTCAACCATCAGCATGTGTCACTGGCTTGCTGCATCATTGACCCGAACTCAGATTATTAAGCGTGACTCTGAAACAAATACAGTATCTCTGCTTTGTCATGTTTCTCAAATAAACCCTTTGAACCTTGGTATTTCCATGAGTTCCCAGACTTGACAAAACTTTCTGCATGCCTAGTTTTGGCTCACAATCATGTCTTTTGCATGTGCTAGCCCTTTTGTCTTGTTTTGTGCAATTGAAGAAGCTGGTAGCCAGTTTTGAAATCTTTTCTCACTTATTTTGACACGGACTTTACTCAAAGACAAGAGAAAAATGACAATGACTTTTATTTGGACAATTGACTCAAGAAAATAAAATAAAAATAAAGAGAAGAAAGAAAAGACAATGAGTGTCCCCATTTGAAACAAAGAAATGAAAAATTTATCTAAAAATGACAGTCAACTCTAATGATTATGCCATGCATTTTGGATTAAGCTACCTGATCTTTCCATCCAAACTTTCTACCAATTGTTGTTGAGTTAATGGCCTTGAAACTGAGTTGCTCTCTTAGGCCAATTGCATTCAGACCTTATTCGTCTAGTGACGCCTTAAAGGGTCTTTTTCTCAGCTCACCATTGCCTTATGGTGTCTGTGAGGGCTTTTCACCATTGAGACTCTCTTATTTTCATCTCTCTCAACTCACAGTCGTTTTATGGTTCCCGTGAGGGTTTTCACTGATAAGACTCTCTCATTTTTATCTCTCTCAACTTACCATCGCCTTATGGTGCCTGTGACGGTTTTCACCAATAAGACTCTCTCATTTTTATTTCTCTCTTGATTCCTTGTGCTGAGGAAGATAAGTAGTTCCCAAATACATCATCATATCCCTTGCATGCTTTGCCTTAACATCCTCAAAGATTGATCTGAAGGTCTTTCTTTGGTTGTAACTTGGCTTTTGGATAGGGTTGGAAAGAAAGGATGGCATGAGGCCTAAACGACACTTAAGGTGGGTTAGGACTTACAACTTTTGGAATTGACTCAAATAATGAGGATTAACTCATGCCTCAGTTTATTTTGACTGGGTAACGCTAAATTATTTATTTGGTTGGACCGAGCCCTTAGTAGGGCAGCCTATGTATCTCACCCCCGAGAGAGGAGAATCAGGTCATGTGTAGTTCTGGCAGCTTGTTCTTTCTTTTGATCGGATTTTTTTTTGCTGATTCTTTTTCTCTTTGAGACCTTTTCTAACCCTATTTTTCTTGACACTCTTCTCTTTTCTTTCTTTTTGGATATATTTTTTCTCGTTTTTTTTTGAACTTTTTCTGTCTCTATTGTTTTGCTCGACATTTTTCCTTTTAGCTTTGCTGACTATATTGATTCCAAAAGAGGGGTATGAAATAATATAGGACTGAATCTCAAATGGGGTAAACAAAGGATGACACGATGTTTGGATAGTAGAATGAAATGCCTTCGTCATATCAATCCTTGAAAAATGCAAGTACATATCATGCAATATGAAAGTGGGAGATAAAGATTATGTGTGACACTTTAACAATACTAACTTAAACTGAACTTGTGTCACTTCTTCTTCTATACTTGTCTGGCATACAACTCTACCTTTGTTATGCATCCCTTACATCAAGTAATTCATGCTTTTGTGGAGCTGATTATCTTCTTGTTTCTCTTAATATAGGGATCACACGTCCACTATTTGACCTAATTGGGACCTGCCTTTCGATCAATAACCAAGTTGTTCTTGTGATTCTTAAAATAATTGCCTTAACCTATTACCAAATGTCTCAGCATTCTATCTATTTTTTCATGTGCTCTCTTTTTCTAACTTTAACCCTCTAATTCAAAGTTCATGCTTAAACTAGATTTTAAGATCTGGCTAAAAATTTCACTAGCGTGTCATATCACTAGGGTCAACATAAAATGTACTATGTAAAGAAAATAAACAAACAACACATATTTAAAACACAAAGAAAAATGGGACACTTCATTTAGTTGAAACAAAAGATAGAAGGGTTTAAACATAAATAACAAAAGGACAAAACAAGATAGATCCCGAACTAAAACCCTGAAATAATTCGGATAGCAGAAAATAAAACAAAACAAACTACCAGACCCCTTCCTAGTAAGGAGAGGGGTGACTTCTCAATTGCTCCGCTTGACATCTTAGCCACTGGTTTGCATATCAACATGACTAGAGTTGTCCTCACTGTCAATGTTCTGTACCATGATTGATTTATCTTGAATCATCTTTTCAATTTCTCTTTTCAAAGCAGGACAATCTTCAATACTATTACCCTGAACATCAGAATGATATGTGCATCGTACACTAGGATCAAAACTTCTTGAATATGGGTCAGGAGTATACCCAAGGAGAAGAGTGATCATGTCCTGCTGTACCAATCTCTTGAATAAATTTGCATTCGACTCTCCAATCGGTGTGAAGTTATCCCTCGACTTCTGTCTCATTTCATTATTTGGCTTAAATTGAAAACCAAACCTAGAAGGTCTTCGGTATGTATGTGGAGCTGGAGGATAACTCGACAGAGTTGGCGCGCGCCAGTGTGGGTAAGATGTGGGTTGAACATATGGTTGCGCATTATACACTTGATATGGAGATCGGGGAATGAAATATAATGGATTTTGGGAAACATTCTGTGGAAATTGGCCATAAACTAGGGTTTGAGCCCGTGGGTAACGATGATATGGTTCTCTTACCCTTGCCTGTTGTCCAACTATAATGGCAAATGTATTTTCCTCATTCTTCTTTCCTCCAACACTTCTCGAACCTTTTTGAATTGCTTGAGTAGTCTCTTTCAATGTTGCAAAACTCACAATGCGATCGATCTTAATTCTATCCTATATCATCTCCCCCATTTTGAGGACCTCAATGAACGGCTTGCCTAATGCAGGTAACAAGTGTTGATAATATGTTTTGTCCTGCGCTTGAATAAACACCTCCACTATTTTGCTTTCTTTCATTGGCAGTTTTACTCTAGCAGTTTGTTCGTGCCATCTGATCGCATACTCCCTGAAACTCTCAGTATTCTTCTTTGTTATACTAGTTAGGGATTTTTCGTCAGGGATCAACTCCATATTATATTGAAATGGTTGCACAAATTCGTTAGCTAGGTCATCCCAACTAATCCATTTGTCAATGTCTTGGTCAACAAACCATTCTGAAGCTAGGCCTTGAAAGACTCTCACCGAAATATGCCATGAGTAATTCTTCCTTCCCTCCAGCGCCCCTTAGCTGGTTGCAATAGCGTCTCAAATGTGCTACAGGATCGCTATGTCCATCATACTTCTCAAACTTAGGCATTTTAAAACCAAGAGGAAGATGTAAACCAAGAAACATGCACAGATCTTTATATGAGACACTTTTGTACCCCCCAAGTCCTTGCAAGTTTTTCATAGTCAGTTCCAAACTTCTCAATTTTCTGGCTATTTCCTCTTGCTATTCTGTCATAACAGGCTTCTCAGTGTTAGGAGGAAATTCAGGCGGTTGAGGGCAATCATAAGGACCAGTCGACTTAAATGTAGGCTCGAGAGCATAATGCTGGTCACTAAAAATATTCAATGCAGGCTCTCTTGTAAAGTAGGGAGGCACAACTTGTGGATGAACATCAAAAGTAGGAGCTTCAGGTGGGGGTGGCGCCGTAAAAGCATGAACAACAGCTGGAGCCGAGTATGTGGTAGTCTTGGATTGGGGAGTGAGGAAATGAACATTGGAAGTGGTTGGATATTGTTGCCCTGGAGTCGATCCTAATGCATGTTGTGACATATCAACAAAAATAGAAAATTTTGCATGTGACATGGGAGGCAAGCTAGAAAGATATTCCAGATTATTAGTGGGAACTGGAGGAGGCGGCAACCCATTAGCCCAAGCTCAATGCATTTCTGTTATTTGCCACCTTAATTTCCGAATCTCTTCATTATCTCCTACATTCCCATTCCCCGAACTCCTTATCTGATTAGTGACCACTAACTCGGTATCCTTGTTGGCCATAACTTTCGCTGTGACTTGGAGCAATATGGAGGACCAGCCAAAATGCCACAAGCCAACCACCTTAAACTAACTGGACAAGAGATAGCAAATGCGTTAGAGTTCAATAATTTTTCAAAACCTCTTTTTTTTTCTTGAAAAAAAATCACCGAACCCTAGAAGGGCGCCTACGTATCTCACCCCCGAAAGGGGAGAATCAGGTGTACGTAGTTCGTGAAGTCTTGCCAAAATGGCCAAATTAAACTATTTTTCTTTTTTTTTTCCTCGAAACTTTAAGAAGAAAAGAAAATAACAATTTGTCAAAAGAATTGACGAAAATGTTTTTGAATTTTTCAGCTTTAACATCCCTATACAAAGTGAAATCTATGATTACCAAAGAAAATCTTTTTGGGTTTTCAGTTTTAAATTTCATATGAAAATGAAACTTGAACCTATTAAAGAAAAATCTTTGTGTAGTTTTCTTTTAAATATGTATATGAAACACCTACTCTAAATGAAGAGTGAAGAAAATCTTTTTGAATTTTTGAAATAAGATCAACCAAAAATGAAACCTACGACTATTGAGAAAAATCTTTTTTTTTCTTTGTATTTTTCTTTTCAATACACGTATGAAACACCTACTCTAAATGAAGAGTGAAAAAAAATCTTTTTAAATTTTTTCTTAAATAAGATCCCCGAACCAACAATAGGCTGCCTACGTATCTCACATCCCAAAAGAGGAGAATCAGGGGTGCGTAGTTCGTCCAGATTGGACAATTAATGATTAAATAACAGGCTAGACCCTGACTTAAGAGATACGACCAAAGACAGACGATGAACCATGTTAGTAAAATCTTTTGAGTTTTCATTTTTATACTTCACAGAAAAATGACATCAACAACTATAAAACAAAAATCTTTTTGGTATTTTCGTTATACGAAATGTAAAAAATTTCTAACATCTTTTTTTTTGCATTTTTCTTTCATAAACACATCCTATGAATCAAAAATCTTTTTGAAGTTTTTGAATTGTGAATGCATGCTAAACGAGACAAAGGAAAATCTTTTTGATGTTTTTTGAGAAAATGAGTGCGAAAGGTAAAAAAGTCCTTTTGAATTTTGGAATTGTGAAAAATAAAAGCCATAAAAAAACTCTAAAACCTATGAAACTCTTTTTTTTTCTTGTTTTTTTTTCATTACCCACACACTTTACTTCTAACACATGTTTTTCCCAAATCAGTCTGTCAAATGACCACGTTATCCTCAAAGATGTAACATTTAGCACGTAGGGATGCTTTAGAGGTGAGTATCCTACAAAGGACCAAGTGGGCCCCGCTAGGTCTCAATATGATGCACATAAGCATGACCTAAAAGCTGACCTACGTTGTGGTTCACTAACAAGGATATTCGGGGGAGCGTATGGTCGATAGTGGCTGCTTTGCTTTCCACCTACTCCATAACACCGATGGCTCCCCCCCTAAAATAAGGGTGACTCAACTAGAGGTCGTGTACAACATGTGTACTACGGACTTGTTACAGAAAGAAGGCCTGGGGTTAGACACATGATGCCAGATATAAAAGTGGTAACATATAGGATAAATACTGTACACAAAGAGCACGAAAACGCACAACAGTGATAACAATAACACAAACAATAATCACAAACAATGTTTATACACCCATAATGCTAAACAAAATCGATGCGACTCCAAAAATAAGACTGAATTTTGAAAAGTTCCCCAGCAGAGTCGCCAGAGCTATCACACCCCTTTATCATACTCCAAAAGATTATGGATTAAGTTTCGAAAGGGTTTTTTGTTATTAAGTGACAAAATGAAGAATTTTTGTTTCAAAAAAGGATTATTTACGTTTTTTATTCAGAGTCGCCACTTGACATAAATTAGGTGTGTCAAGTCACCTTTGGAAATCCTTTTTCAAAACAGTTTAACTCTAAAACTGATCCGCGAACAGAGATTCCAGCTAAGGAATTCTGTTGACCGAGGGAAAGGTATTAGGCACCCCTCGATCCCGTGGTTCGACCACGGTCGCTTGGTGAAGCATATCGGCTAATTTGACACTACGGATGTATAAACCACACAAAACACATAAAAAAATAATCAATCAAACAAACCAAACATACGAATCTCAAAAAATAGTGTACAGTCCAATTATACAAAACCGAAACATACAAAAAATACAGAAATGTAAACCTACTCTATTCTAAGCTAATCCTAAGCCGGTCATAAACCAAACTCCACCCGACATTTCGGGCCTTAATCGTGCGCCGTCTTCGCGTACAAGATACTTCGGGGCATTCCCCGGTGAATAAATACAATTTCTTCGGGGCATTCCCCGGTAAATGAATACAATTTCAATTTCCTGAGATAAACTAGAAAGCATTCAACACATTCAACATTCCACACATTCAATCCAACATCATTCCTAAATTTGCCTTCCCGAACCTAAACTTTTGCTTATTCATTTGACATATCATGATTCTATTGCGTTCCAACAATATCCATGCTCATTTCGAATTAAACAAACAAAAATAAACCAAAATTAATCTAAATTCTCCATTTTTATCAATTTCTTAATTCCACCCTTATTTATTATCAATCTCAAAACTAACCCAATTCTCAAGTATTCAATTTCGAGATAAAAATCAAGACAATGATAATCAACATGGCTCAAACAAACTCACAAACACACCATACCACCAACATTTAAACACATTCGAGATAATAATAAGAATAGTAGAGTTGAGGGATGGACCTTAATACCGCTTTTGATGAATATTATTTGACGAAATAAAGAGAACCCGCCTTCGATAATTTTGACTTAAGCCTTAGCGACGAATCTATCCAGCTCGATATTGAGAAATTGAAACCCAAAACTAAACCCAAAACCAGTAACGAATACCAAAGAACTTGAGATAAAAATTGCAACAGCACAAACCTGTCCCGTTCACGAACTAATCTTGAAATCAAAAAGATAATGAGATGGGGAGATTTAAAACGGAATTGATCGAACGATGAACTGAAAACCAATCAAAACTGAGCTTCAGTGAGTTGCGAAGGGCAAAACTAGCGAAACCAGTCAAAATCTGGCGACTATGGCACCGAAATAGTAACCCGAAACCCGATTTTGTTTTCTCCTTGTTCTCTCTCGCGCATCACTCTCTTCTCTCTCATTTTTCTCCCTCTCCTGGTGTTATTACTGTGTGTGTGCCTCTCGTGAGCGGGAATTTGTATTGTTGTTGTTATCTTCGGTGAGTGTAGATGGGGGTCTAGGATTTTTGCGTGAAAATCAGCTGGGTGTCTTCCCCTATCCGTGAATGTGTGTGTGCAAGTGTCAATGGTGGGTGCTCATTTTTCAGTAAAAAAAATGGAATTCCTAAAGATGAGTGCTCTGTGAGGATTATTGGTGTTTTTTTGTGAGGTTCAGTAATGGATGAGAGGCATGAGGATGAGTGGAAAGCATTGTGAATAATTATGTGAAAAAAGGAATTTTTGGAAATTTTTTGTGTTCTCTAATGGAATCTGTGGTGCATGTGTTTAATTGTTAAAGAGAATGAAGATGATGAGTGTTTTTTTTGAGTGGGTTTCTGTGAGTAGGAAAATAGAAGATGAATGAAGAATCCTAGAAGTTCCTTGTGGCCCCTTCTTTTAGTTTGTTATTGTGAGGATAAAAATGTGAGTGGGTAGGGAGGTGGAAGCTTTTGATTGGGTAGGTTGTTAGGATAAGATAAATTAGTTAGAGGTATTGTTTTTGTTTATTTTTGTATTTTTGTGAAATATAATTACATGGGGTTGGACACATGGAAAGGTGAACTAAAAATGAATAAAATTAGACTTCGGAAGGGACAAAATTAGGTGTCTACATATATCGGTGGGGTAGGAACAAGTTGTTTTATATCTCAAATTAAAATATCTATTATTGTCTCTCCTAATCATGGAAATAGATTTTACCTTTCAATAATCTTCAAGTTGCCTGCAGGTGAGAATAATGCAATATCAGCAGTAATCATCCAACAGACATCATCAATTACCTCCTTCCTGGTAACTACTGCATCAGGCAAATCATCTTGGATAAACTCATAGTAATGAGAAAAAAAAATTAAATATCAATAAGCAAAAGGTATGTACGTCTGCGCACTTCCTCAGTGTAATATCCTTAAAAAATAATAGGAAATCTACCACAAATCTTTCCACAAGGATGAGGCTTATCTTCTGATATGTAACTCAATTCAAGAACATCCACAAGCTTTATCACAGAAATTAGCAGTGTCATAGAAAATTTAAACTCAATAATAGTTTTCTTTAGCAATCTTTAGGTTTACTGCAGGGCTGCAAATGTCATAAAGGAGCAGAAACCACACAAAAGAAAAGTTGAAATACACTTTCTCAAATTCAACATGGAAATGTGCAGTTCATATACCTTCTCATTTGCACCACGATAGGATGATTTTGTAAGCTTAAGAAAAATAGAAATTGTCCACTAGGTAGTATGTCTATATTCGCGCTCAATCTCATTTGTTTTGCCCTGTATCATATAAACCCAAATATTAATATATGTTGTTGTAAAATCAAAACGAATAAGCACTTTGATTTGAATCACATAGCACAATCATCAAAAATGGGAATACGGCGGCAATAATATCATACATAGAATAGTCCCATAAAATGGAGTCTCGAGAAGGTAGAATGTATGCAATCTTTATCCCTATCTCAGAGGTTGTGAGTTTTTTTTCGGTAGAAACTTGGCTCAAGGAAAACAGTCCTAAGCAGTTTCGACAAAAGTATAGGGAGTACAAAAAACACTAGATAAGTATGCAAAGCAGCTGATATTAACAGAAAAGAAACTACAACAAAATAGTACAAAATTTAGGTAAAAGAAACAAGAGATAGTAACAGAATCCGAAGGACCTGAAACAAAAATGTTACATTAACAAATCTCGAATAAATCTCGAGATTTATTACAAAAATCGTGTCTAACAGCACAATAAATGATACTATGAATTGTGATTCAAAACAATGTATAAAATCAGTATATAATTGATATATAAATATAAAATATAATTACTACAGTTTTGTTCGAGATTAACAACACAATACTAAAAAGATTTGTAGGTCAATTCTACTGTTTTCAGTAGATACAAAACCACATGCAAAAATTAAATCAACATGGATGCTTACCAATCTAATTGAAACACTGAAAGTCATAAGAATACCAACAAAGCAAACCCCAATTAATAGCACATTAGACCATTTTAGACATAAATTACATAATATCTACCATAGATTCATCAATACATCAATAAAAAAGTATAACACATGCCTGAAGAATCAATATACACACCAAATTTTGATATCTTAACCATGCTTTTTCAGCTTATAATGATCATTTTCTGTTGCATCAAGCTCAGATCTCATTTGTATGTTCAAATCGAAAAATGAAAACAAATAATAAGGAAGAAAAGAGCTTATTCGATATTGCTAAGACCACAATAACGAGACATAATACATAGATCAAAAATCCATCATTTGCCTGATATCTAACAATAAACTATTTCCAATTAGTCGACCAACCTATAAATAATAAAAACTTAGATAACATCAACTAATAATTACTCTCACAAAATCTGGGGTTAGTGAATAACAACTTTTATTGAAAATTTAATTGTAAATATAGCAAAAATAACAAAATGCACAGACCCATTTCGATTTCATAATAAAAAAGTATAGTTGATCTTAGTTTTTGACCTTCAAAATTAAAATATTATCAAGTTGAGATTGAAGACAAAAATGGGGTTTTAATACAATCAGCAAATCTGATTAAGGATGGTACATAAAAAATTCATAAAATGTAGTTAAAGCACCAAATGAGCAAAATTGAAAGAGGATGCATGACTCTATATATTTAAAGAAGAAGAAAATTTTTCTTTAAAAATGGTATAGAAATAAATATGAACAAGAATCTGTCATTTTTTTTATCGACATTAAAGAAAACAAAAGATGGAGGTTATAGAATAGTGACTTTTCAGACAAATAAAACTAATAGCAAATGTTTCCTATTCTAGATACATCAAGATATTTTTATTTTGTTAAAACATGAACTATTATTTAATGGGTTGGATCATTATTATGAATTAACTTGGGCTGATATTTTATGGGCTGGATGTTTTTTATTAGTTTGGAGCATAATTTTATTTAATAAATTCAATTAATTAAGAAAATATAAAATAAATTTGTATTTAATTTATTACTTAATATTAATGTTAGTATATTGCTTGAAACTACATGCGCCTATACATTTGCATCAGTCGATTTATTTTGATATTACGAATTTTTGTTAAGTTTAATTTTTAAAAATTTTTAATATGTTAAATCAATAATTATATTAATAAATTATTTATCTATTAATTAATCCTTAAAAATTTAGTTGAAATTTAATTAATAATATAATATTAATTTATCTAAAATATCGAATTATAGTTTAACCAAAAATCATAGATGATGAATTTTAATTTCAGATATCTAAAAACATGAAAAGATTGATAATAAATTGAATATTTTTGTAAAAATATATAGACATTAAGATAAACATATACTAATAAGTATATGTGTTAGAATAAAATGAACATTAACATTTTTATGATTACAATTTCTTGATAGTTTCATTTATTGTACTCTCCTACATACACCCTTTTAAAAAAAATATGCTATTTATGGTATTATAATTTTATTCATTTAAATATTAAAAATAAAAACTTTATTTAGTTAATTCATAGAAATATATTATTAATTTAAATTAATATAAAGGAAAACTTTAGACTTAAATATATCATCAACTTTTAAAAATAAGTCATTTATTTTATACATTTTGAACTTTTATTTTTAAGAAACAACGTTCTGAAAGTTTTATAACTAATATGTACATGATCCGCGCATCGCGTGGTTAAATGTACTAGTAAATATTTAATACATTCTTTTTTTTGGTTAAAATATTTACAACATTCAATTGAATACAAAATGATAATTTCGACTCAAAATAATTCAATTGAATTTTATTTCAAAAATGAAAGTATAAATTTAAAATCATAACATAATCTTATGAATATATAAAGTACCATAACAGTCAAAAGATGGATTCATGGTTCATATTAATGGATTCAACTTTTAAAAGTCTTAAAATTGTATTCATTGTACTGGTAGATTATAAATGCAAATCTAATGTTTTCTGTTATCTTACTTTTATATATATAATATACTTCATGTCAAAAATTATGAGTTAAGATGAACGCATGACTGAAATAGTATATTTTCCCTGATAACAACATCAAACTAATTATTGTTTCACATCAAAAATAATTATACTAAAGGAGAATTAAAAAAAAAAAAAACATGTTCTCCTCTATGTTTCATCATTATATTAAATTTTATTAAAAAATAAATATGTATCCAACTTTAAGTTAAATTACCTATTTTTTATCATTCGTAATATATATATATATATAAATCTATCGCTCATTTTTTATTCTTTCTTTTTTTTTCTTGATTCTTTTCCGACCAAGATGAATAAATCTTATTCATGAATTAACAAAAATGTGAACTTTTGTTTGCCTTTGTCATTCTTTATTCATACATGACTGTATTATTTGTGAAAACGAATTTTGTATGTTATTTATAATTGTTTTTTATCAGAGATTTTCATTTCTATACATAACTATTTCCATTTTTACATATAGAAAATTTAAAAAAGAAATTTCTATTCCTCAAATTTTAGCATATTTAATTCTCTCCCTTAATCAATATACATACACACACACACACATACACACACACACACACACACACATATATATATATATAAAGGAGGATTAGAGGCATGCTGATGTGGCATGCTTCTATAACCAGCATTGCCAATTATCTTTTTTCTCCTTTTTTTGATATTTTTTTTCTTTATTAATGTCCACAAAACTACAAAAATAAATAAATAAAATACACCTTAAATTATATATTAAAGAAAAACTGAAAGTATTAAATACATGGTCAATTAAACACTGCATTAAAGCTAATGTATGTAAATGAAAGGCCAAAGTTATCATTTTCCAAAATAGTTTGTTTTGCATATAAAATGGGTTAGATATTTGTAACCACCAACATTGGATTCTTTAGCTTTGCTTCTATATAAAAAAAGAGACCATCTCATAGAAATGCTCTTCACTTTCAACATATTGAAAACAACATTTGGTTTACAGCCTTTACCTCACATATTCTCAATTCGTTTTTTGCCTTCTTCAACCTTCCCCTCTTTACTCAACCCTTAAGAAGATTTGTGTACAAGAACAAGTCATGTAAATAAATATTTCTCTTTAAGAAATTGTTTTTTTTTTTTGAGAATATATTGCAATATAATTTCTTCAATACGAAGATACTTTGTTGAAAATATGTTGCACTATAATTTTTTCAACGAGATGATACATTTGAGAATATATGCACTATAATTCCTCCAACGAGATGATGCATATTGGAATATGTTGCACTATAATTTCTTCAATGAGGAGATACATATTGAAAAAAAAAATTTAATTGAGAAATTTATAGGAAGAGTCATCAAAGTGTCAAGGGACAAGAAGAAATATATGGAGAAAGTATCAATCGATTTATGGAATTCATTTCAAATCATTTGGAGATTAAGGAAAAATACTATTCAACGAGATGATGCATATTGGAATATGTTGCACTATAATTTCTCCAATGAAAAAATATGTAATGAAAAAAAATCAATTTTGATTGAGATATTTATAGGAAGAGTCATCAAAGTGTCAAGGGACAAGAAGAAATTATATGGAAAAAGTATCAATCTATTTATGAAATTCATTTCAAATCATTTGGAGAATAAGAAAAAATATTATTTTTTGATAATATTTTATATTGAAAGGGATATTTATGGGATTCATTTCAAATCATTTGGAGAATAAGAAAAAATATTATTTTGTGATAATATTTTCTATTGAAGGGGAGAATTTAGCATAAGGGAAGGAAACTAAAGAAAAAGGAAAAAAAGTCAATAAAATAATAAATTTAGGGTTGAAGGAGCCTAAATTGGTGATACTTCTTTCTTCAATTAATTCATTTCTTCTTTTATTATTTTAAAAATATTTTTTGTATCATTTTTCCTTATGTATTTTTAGTTAAAGTTAATGTCCTCTATATTAATATTGATAAAAATAACAAGGCTATGAAAAGAAGAATGTGATGTCTCTGTTAAGTTAGCATTGAAATCTATTTTTTAAATTAAAGTTTAGACCTTTTTTCACCTTAAAATATCAAATACAATTAAATAAATACCCATGTTAATTTTCTCTCTTAATTTTTTTTAATTATTAGAATTATCAGTGTGAATGAAGAGTTTGCTTATTCTTGAAGACCAAATGTGTCAATTCATATATTTTTCCTATTTTTTTAAATTTATATGATATATTAGAAAATCTAAAAATTATTTGTTTATTGCATTATTCTAATTATTTTTCAGTTTAGAAAGTTCAAAATTATTTTCATTAGTTTAGTGATTTAATAATCATTTATTATGTAATAAAATAATATTATAGAGAAATCAATATATATAGACTAAGCATAAGTTAGATGAACTTTTTTTGACAAGAATTTCTCTTTCTTTCTTTCATTTGATTATTGTGTAATTCATTATTTGATTTATTGTTTACAGTTAAAAAAAAGGTAATAAAAATTTATAAAGATAAAATGAATAGTCACACGTATCAAGGAATTGGTATGCAATCTTAAGAAACATTCATCATAGTCGGTATAATTTTTTTAATTGAATATTTTGAATAAAATACACCTGATTGAACAATACTTATTTGTCTTAAAGTCCTAATAAAAGAGATGATTAATCATCTTATTTTTTTTCAATAAGAACTTCCTTATTGATGGGTCCTAATTCCCTATAACTTCAGGACCAACTTCTACCTTCGTTCAAATTGTAGAAGAAAATGAGCTTCCACTTCAAGTACATCCATGGCTATACAACTATTGATCACAAGGTAAACTTTGTCACACTTTACTGTAGATATTCTTAGATAATTCTATGTGGCATGTCTTAGAGGCCTCCAAAACTATGTATCTTTTTTGTGATTTTTTTGGCCATTTTTAAATTTTAAAAGATTAAAAATTCAACTTAATATTATACACAACATTAAAGATAGTCATATTAAATAACTTTTATCATCAATGCTATTAACCTTTTCTCATTTATGCGTTATGTAAAAAAAATGACTCCTTAAACTCTCTTAATCTTGTTAAATATGCAAGCAAAAATTAAAAAATACTAAATATGCAAGAAAAAATTAAAAATTAGTGAAAACTCAAAAATCAGTACATGTATATATATATATATATATATGACCTTTTACCTTATTTTTTAAATTAAAAGTTCAATATATCATGATATTTAAAGATTCATGCACGATTGCATGTATTAATTCCTTCAATTAATTACTCATTATTAGTATTTATTTGTATTGATATTACATAATATTTAAGACTATTTTTCCATAGTGATTTTGTCGTTTCTAATATGACATTAATTCTTCTAATTGCATCTTCGTCCCTTTCTCTTCAGTTTTCAAAGGATATGTGAGTACTATATAAGTATCATATTTGAATTTGTTGATATAAATATTCCAAGGTGGACACCACTAATTGTTCACTTTCTTTTTCTTTGTTTATCTTTTTTTTTTTTTTTTTAATTTTCCCTCTTAACATGCACTTATTCATATTTAATTCTATCTCATATTTTTATTGTTTTTTTCTTTATTTTGAGCCTTTTTCTTTTCTCAATACTTTATTTAACTTCTACTAATTTGATTTTTGGTGTTTTGAGTTCTATAGGGAAAAAAATGATATTTGGATGTTATATAGGAAGAGTAAATCAAGTAAAAGTTCTTGAGATATTGACAAACTTCTAAAAAGAAGATCAAGTATTTGATAGGAGAAATAAGAAAAGAGAAATTTTCTCTTTTACTTTTGCTCAAATAAACAACTTTTATTTTATGTAAATAGTTAGCATTAGAATTATTTGTACTGCAAATTTATATTTTTGTGATTTTTTGACTTTTGTCTCCTAATTTCATGTGTAGCTTTTTTTTTTTTTTTAAATCTACTCTTGCCTGTAGATAAATAATTACATTGTTATATAAAGAAAACATTTTATTCTCTACTACGTATTTCCATGAAAGTGTAACTGTATACTATTTATCTTATGAAGTGATTTCAAACCTAATTTCACCAATTACGTAAGTAAATGTAGAAAAAGCATACTATTAGTATATGTATATCATGAAAGTAAATGATTTCTACACCTTTTCTCATCAATCAATCAATCAATATATATATATATATATATATATATATATATATATATATATTATAAAGGAGGATTATAGATTTGCTGACGTGACACTCTGTAAGGCCTAGAATCATTTTTTTATAATTTTTTTATCTTTTTCTTAATTTTATAAAGCTGAAAATTTCACTATAAAATTTTATAAAATATGAAAGATAGACATATTTAATTAATTTGTTATCAATTCTATTAATTGAATTAATTTCACAATTCATCCAAACAATCAAGGTTTAATTTATTAGTCATTGAAGAAAAAGACAAAACACCGTTTAACCTTTGAAAACCAACCATTTCACGGACTAATTCATCTTATTTTTAGGCATTTTTTCATTTAATTCTTTCAATTAGTACATAATTCTCCATTAATTAATTAAATCATAGAATTTCAAAGGTTTCTATTTTCCGTTACAACATAATTCTCCAATAATTAAATTATAGAATTTTCTACAACATTAAAATTTAAACACAACTAAATAAACAAAAACACAATATACATTCACCATCTCACTTTTTCATGTATTAAATTTGAGCTTTATGCAATATGAATTTGTAGAAATAGAATAGAATGAGACTTCTGCTAAGCATTAAAATTTTATTGATATTTGAAGATGCAAAAAAAGGAGGTGCACAAGAAGCAAAAGTAAGAAGAAGTTGAAGAAGGAAATGAAAGTAGAAGAAGAAACAAGAAAACACATAAGCAGAGGAAGAAATAACAAGAAGCACAAATGAGTGTTAACTTAAATTTATCATTAAGTTGTTGAGTATTTTATTTTTTGCTGCACTATTATTTAGAAAGATTTTATTCCTTAGTGATATTTAAGAGAATCCCATAAATTTAGAAATTGCATCAATTGTGGCTCACTTTGTTACTAATTTTTTAAGAAAGATTTCAAATTTACTTATTTTGTTCCATATGTGGTCATCTTAAATTTATAGGAATAATGACAGATTATACAAATAGTTCAAAAATAAATAAAAATAAAAAGTATGGAATAAAGCAAAAAAAAATTAAAAAAAAGGATGTTGAGATTTGAATTTGATTGTATCGTTTTCCTTTTCGACTTTTTTTTTTTCATTTTAAGTTCATTTCATATTATAATAATAATAATAATAATAATAATAATTATTATTATTATTATGATTATTATTATTTATAATAATAATAATAATAATAATAATAATAAGTAGAAGAAATTTAAAAGAAAGTTGAAAAAAGAAGAGGTGAGTGGCACCTTCTATCACCAAAATTAACATTTATCCGTTTTGTCAATTTTTTAATTTTTTATCTCAAATTTTTAGAGTAAAAATTAAATAAATTCTCAGGAAAATCTAAATTCAATGCAAAAAATAAAATATTACTTATTAGTGTTAATAATAATTAATATAATTAATTATTTTTTCTAATACCCTTTTTTATTCTATTACGTTAATGTTTACCACTTTTTCTCCCCTTAATTAACCTAATGGTTATTCTTTGTCTAAGATTCCTTAAATTTCTTTCTTTTACCTTAATTTTTCATCTTTTTTCAATGTTTTTTTCAGCTTTTCATTTAAAATGATCTTGCACTTTATGTACTCATTCAATTATAATTATTTAATATAAATTATTTTTTAAAATATTATAGCATATATTCTGTTGATTAAATGTTTGAATGAGAAGAGACGTTTTTTTGCATGTCTGTTTTGGACTTTTGAAATTTATAAAGTAAAATTTAATGAGACTTTTAATGCTTTTCTAATTACTAGTGATATAAATAACATAAGGAGGTAAAAAGCTTTATTTTTTTAATCACCATGAAATAATAATTGAGACATTTAAATATTGATTAATACACTTTATTGGAATAAAGTTGGAGGTATTAATAATATATCTCATGTTTCGGCTTCATTTTCAAGTGAGTAAAGGTGAAAATTATATTTATTAAGGTTGTAAATATTTTTCACTGTTAATAATATAGTTTTGTCAATTCTAAGGACATTTAGAGCCGATTTGAATTGACTTATTTTAAATGTTTTAATGTTAAAAATACCTTTTAAATATTTTGAAGGGTAAATTTAAAAATTGATTATAAGCACACATAAGTTATGATTCTAACTTATGACGTTTTACTTATAAGTCTCAAGCCAAAAGCCAATTTAAATGGGTACTTTCCTATGGTTTCAAAAATAAATTTCTAATTAGTAAAAATTAATTTCTTTTATCTGTTATTAATTATTTATTATATTTATATTTTTATCATCGCGCGAAGCACGAGTAATTTCTCTAGTTGAAGAATAAAAGGGACAGCTAAAAAGTAACAAAATAAGGGAAGTAATAAGGAGTAATGCTCTGAATTAACTGAACATAAATCTTGGCTACAATTGAGCGTGAATGATGCCAATATTATGCAAAACATATCCTCTTTGATTTCTTTCTTTTCTAAAAAAAAACTATTCTCATTCCTCCTTTCTTGTCAAAATAATTAGCCACCTCTCGGCTCTCTCATTGCCTTAGCTAATTTTCACTTGTTAAAATAATCAACCACCTCTCTCATTGTCTTTTTCTAATTTTCACCAATAATTTTAACTCACTTATACTCATTCTTTTCTTAAGTTTCTTGTCCTAAATTTTGTCAAAGTGAAATCCACATTTTACTCCAATTTAAGGCGAGAATTTTCTTTCTTTTTATATTTTTGAGAAAATATCCTATTTCACCCTTGAACTATACCCAAAATGGCTGAGACACACCTCAACTTAACGAGAGTTCTATTACCTTCTAAACTAATTAAAAGTGTAATTTTGACACCCTTAGTGCCTACGTGGAATATACGTGTGCCTACGTGGACTCTTTAATGTGTTGTGCCACGTATATGCCATGTATGTGCCACGTAGGCACTAAGGATGTCAAAATTACACTTTAGTTAGTTCAAGGGATAATAGGACCCCCTTTAAGTTGAGGTGTGTCTCAGCTGTTTTGAGTATAGTTCAAGAGTGAAATAGAGCACTTTTTCTATTTTTTTTTTTACTATCCCTATATATATATATATATAGAGAGAGAGAGAGAGAGAGAGAGAGTATATATACTATAAATTTATAGGTTTATTATATAAAGGAATCCTAATAAAAGAGAAGAGGAGGAGAGTAAAATTCTCATAAACTCTTTGGTATCTATTTTATTGTGTATACACATACAATACAAGAATAAAATAAGTTAAGTACACTCTCTTTCACTAACCTATTAAACTCATTTCTAATGTCCTTATTATCATATCTTTCATCATTGATCTCTTTATCATTCTTGTATTTTCTTGTCGGATTGTATATCATTAATATCTCTTTTCATTTTCGTGTTCATCTGTTTACTTTGACGCAACAAACTTCTTAGGCGGGCTTTGATAAATAATGACAAATATTTAGCACAATATTTTTCATATATTCTTGCCAACCCTTTGAACCAGATTTTGTGCTTGAAATCAAATGCTTTGACATTGTATTTCAATACAAGAAGAAAATAAGTTAAGTACACTCCCTTTCATTAACCTATTGAACTCATTTCCAATGTAATTGCCATAGCTTTCATCAATGATATCTTTATCATCTTTGTATTTTCTTGTCGGACAGTTTATCATCAATATCGCTTTTTATCCTCGCGTTCATCTGTTTAGTTTGACGCAACAAACTTTTTAGGCGGACTTTGATAAATAATGACAAATATTTTACACAATATTTTTTCATATATTCTTGCCAACCCTTTGAAAGAGATTTTATACTTGAAATCAAATGCTTTGGCTTTGTATTTATAGCTTAGAAGTTTTTTTATTTTTTCTCTAATTGCTGCAATAAATTTTATGTCATAAATCATCAAAATAATGAGATTTTATGGGAAACTAGGAAACATGGGTAATAAAGAAATGGGAAAGTGTATTGGTGATACATTGAATCTGATTAGATAATGGATAATTGTATTTTTTAAAATTAATGTTCTAGCAAGTGGAAATGAATGTGAGTGTAAAGGAAATTAACGAGATTCTTTAATAAGGAATGAAACATTACAATGGGAAAAAATAAAGGAAGCATTACAATGGATAGAGAGATTCTAGGGAAGTATTATTAAGTGGTATTAATAAGAAAGAGCGAATTCATTTTAAATTGCTTCTATTCTTTAGATGAAGAATAAGATTTTAAAAGGCAAAAAAAAATAAAAATAGAAAAAAATAGAAATCCTGATCATTGAGGCATGTCACATCAGCAGTCTTCTATGATTCCTTCGTATATATACTAGTAAACTTAGTCGCTCTTTGTGCGGTCATAAAATATGTTATTAAATATATAATTTAATTTATTTTTAACATATTAAAAATAATCAAAGGACCATAAATTATGAAACTCGATCGTAGAATGTTTGATTGTATAGAATGATACTAAACTCATATAGTATCATATCAATACACAATGAAAATAATTTTTTCAATTCTAGAGTATATTGTGAACCTTTCAATGCTAAAGCATTATAAATTTGTGACCAGTTAAATCCACTATGTTATTATCGTTCTAATAAAAAAAAATTTGCGAAAAAAACTTTTGCATAAGCATAATAGGTTGTGACAAAACTTCTTCTTACTTGTAACAATTGATAGAATATTTAAATGTCAAAAATGATTGTTACTAAATTGTTATACATCGTGTAATAATAACTTCAAAAATGATTGTTACTAAATTGTTATACATCGTGTAATAATAACTTCAATTGCAATAAGTCCTTTAGATTAACCTAATGCAAATTAGGAGGAATGCTTTCTTTTTACAAAAAAGAGAGAATACATATGTAAATCTTGAATTTTCAAATTTAGAGAAACCAAGGTCATAATTTGATTGATGCTAACACTTTTTAAGTTGTAGCAAAAGCCTCCAGTGTCATATTTTGACAGCTTTAGTAGGCATCCACCACCACCATATATTTGTCCGAACCTCTTGTCTGTCACCTATAATATTTTTTTCCTCGTAGTGTTAATCATAATCACACTGTTGTAAAATATTAAATAGTAAAGAATAAAGGTGTGGGGATTTAAGCATATATAGGAGAGTAATGTAGTGGGGCATATCAATAGAGATGAAAGATATTCTATAACTAATAATATAATCACTTATTAATCATAAATACAATGATAATGAGATTATAATTAAATGAATAAATTATGCATGATTCTTGTGGTCTTTTCATTAGCCGCGTACACTTGTGAAAGACAAATAACATTATTAAATAATTTATCGAACATAATATATTTTATATTTTTTTAGGTAGTAATCTTGAAAGGTAGTTTAAATCAACATATGATTGGAATTATCTGTGGAGCTAACATATATTCAAGGGTTCATTCAAATTTTCTTCGGCTAGTTCGCGTGTGCATTTTTAAACTCCCTTAATAAAAAATTTGGATCCACCACTGATTATAATGATTTATAAAAATCTAAAAATATTGAAAAGTTTAATCAATAATAAAAAAGAAAACTTGAGGATTGAATTTTTATATGTCAATAAATATTTTTATGAATTAAACTATATTGTAGAAAGTACTACAAACTAACTTTACGTTCTCATTTTTTATTAATAGGCTTATTAAAAATTTGTGTTAGGAAACATATATAGTCTTTTAAGCAACATGCACATATGAGTTGTCTTCCTTTCCCCACTTTTGAAAATACAGTAATCTGAAGATATAAAATATTAGTGTCATCAATAAAAAAAAATTAAGTAAGAAAAATGTAAAGAATACTATAGTTAAGAATTGTAAGGAAAAGATGAATTCTGAAACAATTTAACATAATAAATTCATTCTAAGATGGAAAAAAAATAACCAAAAAAAATGCAAGAAAATGTTATAGTTAAGAATCAAAAGGGCAAGATATAATATATTACAACATAAACATATTCAAATTATTATAAAAATAAGGTGAAAAACAGAGATGAAATTAAAATTACGTTCTAAAGATATTTTCTATTCACACCTTGAAGGAGCTAAAATCAAAAGTTTTTATCCGTTGCTAGCACTTTAAAATTTATCATTGTCAAGATGACCCAAAATAATTTTATTTAAGGAAAACTTACATAAATCTCTGAATGTTTAAGAGTTATTACATTTTATCCCAACTATTTGGGTAATTACATCATATCTCGTTTTTTTTTTAAAATTGCGATACATTTGTTATAACGTGATACATATAAAAGTGATACATTTAAAACTGACTAGATATTTATTTTAGGAAGTAACAGATTTTATTTTATTATGCAGAGCAAATCACGCTCAATCAGTTACAAGATGGATTTTCTATATACCGAAAATCCACAATTCTCCTCAACCAAATTTCAAATTTGAAGTATCACCCATCACTGAAGATTCAAATTTGAAAATTTCATCGGAAATGACGCGAAGAGGTCACTTTTGGTTGGCTATTGATGACGCCAGTGGGGTGGTTTTTTTTTTTATAGGCTATTATGGGATTTTTCAGTGGTGAGTGGTTCATTTTATAGTGGACCGGAGCTGGTTCACCGGAACAGTGAGCTCCGGTGATGGGGATGGCTGCTCCGTTCTTCTCCAGTGTGAACAAAATGTATCACCCATTAATAACATGTGAATCACCTAATAATTGATGACGCCGGTGGGGTGATTTTTTTGATAGGCTGTTACGGATTTTTCGGTGGTGAGTGAATTATTTTTTAGTAGACCGGCGCTAGTTCACTGGAACAGTGAGCTCCGGTGATGGGGATGACTGCTCCGTTCTCCTCCAGTGTGAACAAAATCTCATTAATAGCATATGAATAACCCAATAATTGAAATAATAATTGTATCTACCATATGAATCACCATAATACCATATGTATCACACATTAATAGCATATGTATCACCCATTAAAATCATACAAACTGTATCTATTGTATGAATCACCATAATACTCATATAATGATATCATATTTATCATTGATATGAATCACCATAAAAGAATAAACATGTATGAATAATTAAATAAATTTATATATGTATCAATCGATCTTTTAAAAAAAATTGGAAGAGATTTTAGGGGAGAAAATTGCGCGAAAAAAAAATAGTTGCATGCGTTAATGGAGGAGAGAAAATCAGGAAGGAAGATGTTTTAATTGATTATAATTTGGGAGAGATTTTAGGGAAGGTAAAATTTAAATTTTTTTTTTATCTTGCAGGAGTTAATGGCGGAGTAAAAATAGGATGTAGGATTTTGTTGATATGTATTAAGAGTAAAGTTAAAAATTGGAATTTAATGTAAATTTTAAAAAAGGTAAGACATATTGAGTAATATAGTCTCTTAAGTTTGGATTTTGTGTAATGGCAAAATAATTTAGTGGACCCTTGTACTATATCATCTGGACCTTTGAACCAACTAAAAAGCAACATTTTAAATACTTTTTTGGTGAGTGTAACACACTCCTCCTACGTCAGCTGCCACATCATTTAAATACTATATAACACACTCCTCCTACGTCAGTTGCCACATCATTTAAATACTATATTAAATTTTACATCATTTTTAAAATGCCACATAAGATATTAAATATTTAAAAAATAAAAATTTTAAATTGAGAATTAAAAAAAGAAAATCATCTCTCTCTTCTCCATCTCACCACTCTCTCTTCTCCATCTCCGTCCACCACCAAAACACCACTATCTTCGTCCACCATCGGAAAAACCACCTCCATTCAACCACAAACTCCCGTTAACTACGAAAACCTCACTGTTTCCCACCCTTCTTCTCGTCTTTACCAGTGAGCTCCACCACTGTTCACCACTGCTTTACCATCACTGTAACACCTCCATTCATCACTATTAGAGCTTCGAGCTCCGAAATAATTTTTGAATGAGTGATTTTCAGGTTTACAACAAAAAATTAAACACCACCTCAGGATCACGGCCATGAAACCTTCACGATATCGCATAATTTTTTCCTTTTCCACCATGAATACACATACATATAAATAGACCTCCAAAATTAACCCTACAAAAAATAATCAAAAAAAATGGATCATTACAAAGTATTAGGGTTAACAAAAAGCGCAAGCAAGGAAGAAATCAAACAAGCATTTTGCAAATTAACACCTCCGTTCATCACTATCGGAGCTGTGAGCTCCGAAAAATAATCATCCAATAGCTATCTCCTGCTCTCTTGTTTATGTCACTGCTCCAGCAAGGAGCTCTAAGCTCCGGTGAATTGGAAGCAAACCAAACAACCCCTTTTACCCTTTTAATTGGAAGAAAAATTAGAGTGTTTGAGTTGTGGAAAAGATTAAAATTTTTGTTGGTTTTGGAGGAGATGATCATGGTGGTGGTGAAATAAAGAGTGGGAAAAATGGATTTTGTGTTGGGCTGAGGTTGAGGTTGAGGAGAAGAGAGGGATAGGCGAGTTATGGACGGCGGTGGGGGTGGGGGACTGGTGGACGGCGGTGGGGGTAGGGTGGGGGTGTTGGATTGGAAGAGGGGGTTGGGGGAGGGCCTTTTTTTTTTAATTATTATTTTTTAATTTTTAAAAATATTTTTAAATTTAAAAAATTGATAAAAAGTTGAGTGCCTTTTTTTATTTTTTTTAATTTAGTTATTATTTTAATATACATATAATGACTCGCTCAAACGCGCGTGACCATACTCGCCATATCCTAGTTAGCAATTTTAATGCCACATAGGCCTGGTCAACGGTCAAAGGGTTTGAAATATTATTTTTTAGTAGGTTCAGGGATCCAAATGACAAACATGTAAGTAGAAGTGTCCAACTTACAAAATCGACATAGTACAAGGGTCCACTGAACCATTTTACCTTGTGTAATATATCGTATATTTAAATAGGAATAACATTTATGTGGGCTTTTAAGAATCATAAAATTATTTATTAAATAATTAAAGTTATAAACATGAAAGCGTTGGGAGTTATGGATGTTACTAATACTAGTAGATGTTATGAAGTGAAAAGATATGAGTTATAAATATGATTTTTTATAGAAAAATAACTTTAAAAATGAGAAAAAATTCAAAAAAAAAAAGAAAAGAAAATATATAAATAGTAATGGAGCTATAGAGAGATGCCACACCACCTTGTCTATGACTCTCTTTTATATTATATAGGAAAAGTCATCATTTCAACCATAAACTATACCCGAAAAGTCGAAGACACACCTAAACTATTGAAGTGACCTAATACACACCTAAACTATGTAAAAGTGAATACTTTTACACGCTAACGCACATACAACCACTCTCATGATGGGAGGTGTTCTTCACTCGCCACACATCATCAACATGTCACTGCCACGCTAGATAATATGTGAAAATTACAATAAATAAATTCCATGTCATTATTGTTGCTTCTTCTTCATTATACATCATCAATTCACCATTGAAGAACCACCATTGAAGCTATCATTACCCACATCTCCATCACAAATATTTTCACAAAATACCATCAAATTCAATGTTACACCAAAATATTGTTACTATTAAAAACCGCAACAAGTTTTTACTAAATTTCTTAGCTTGTGAAATTTTTTTGTTTTGACCATAGTTGTAGATCTTTCATAGGAGACAACTTGTTCTTATTTATTTTTCTCCTTTTGTTAATAAATTATTTATTTCTTGTTCCACCACTATCAAAAACACACAAATTTACTTAATAACTCTCATTTCCACCATAATAATGCTAAAAAAAACTCAAATCTTTACAAAAAAATTTTAAGATGACCTACAAAAAATCGAGATCAAAAGTTAGATATTCACCTCAAAAATTACACTACCACCATTGTTATTATCGAAATTCACAACAACAATCACCACAAAGCTTTGCATTCATCATCAAAATTACAACATTATCATTTTCAATCATCAAAAACAAAAATATATCCACTACTAATTTTTTCATCAATCACCAATTTCACCATCAAATAGTGAAGAATAAGCAATTACATAGTGAAAAAAATGAATCTAACGAAGTTAAATGATATTGACAAGAAAAATGAAGAAGAGAAGAGGGACAAAATGAAAAGAAAAGAAAAAGAAGAACAGGAAAGATATCTATTGTAAACACCTAATTTTGACCCAAACCTAATGTTTTTATATCATTTCAATGTTCAATTAATTTTTTTTTAGGCATTTTAAATTTATCTTATTCTTTGAAGTTTGTTAAAAATTCTGAAAAATTACAAAAAAATAGAGTCACATTTTAAATAAGTTTTCATTTTATTGTTTATTTATTTCTTTTTTTAAGAAAAAAAAAATTTCTAAATTATATTTGTTTTCTTCTTTCAACTTTTAATAAAGAATGTTGTGATATTAATTTTTCTTAATCATATTCCTAAGACTAGTTATTAGCTTATATTTTATTAGTTTTTAATTATTTTTATTTTATTAATAATAATAATATAAAAAATAATAATAATAATAATAAAGAAACCTAAGCTACCCAAACCACCCACAATCCCCACTTCTACTTAACCTCTCCCACTCTTCCTCCACACAACCCATGACACACACATGCACTTAACTATATTAAACACACACACATGCACTTAACTATATATAATACACAAATACACACACACAAGGACACGGCAAAAGAAGCAAAAAAAAAGATTGAAAACAAAAAAGGAAAAGAAACCAAAAAGAAACAGAGAAAGGAAAAAGAAAGAAAAGAAGAAAACATATATTAAACACACACACACGGAAGAACAAGAAACAAAAAAAAAAACAGAAGAGAAAAAGAAAGAAAAAAAAAAGAAAAAATCAAAGGAGAAGAGGAAAAGAAATTCGGGTTTGAGTTTGGGATCTCCGTTTAAGTTTTCGGTAATGGCATTCTTGTTTCTATACTGAATTTATTTCATCACACGGGTTTTTATCCAACTCAGTATCATTATTTTTTGTAATTTTTATTGAGGATCAAAGCATAAATAACGTTATTTATATGATTTATATGCTATTCATGTCTAAAGCTCGATTACGTTAAATAATTTATCTTTTATTATCTTTACTTAGATACCATTAATCTCTATATTTGTAAATTGTAAATATGTTAAGAAGTTAATAAGTTGATAAAGAAAAACTAAACATGATGCATTGACTAATCGTGAGTTTTGATTGTTAGACTAAAATTAAAAGAAGTCATGTTAATCAATAAAAGGTGGCTTTAATTTGTTGTTTCTTTATCTTTTTGTGAACAAAATGCGGTATTTAAATTTATTTAGAATTTTATTATAGGTTAAGAACTTAATTTGATTCAAAGTTTACAATTTTCAAAAGTTAAAGTGAAGGTCTTAATTCTATTTTAGTGATCAATATACATCACTGTCACTTTGTGAAAAATATTGTTAGTGTTTGCACGCTATGGTATATTTTGCTGCAGAGGCTATTATTTCTTTTGTATTAATAGAAGTTGGTAGGGAGGGGATTGGAGGATTAACCGAAGGTTCATATGTTCATTTTCATGCATGTCTACCCATTATAAATTGATAACTTGAAACATATAGGATTTTTTTTGTATTTCTTAAATTATATGGTATCCAACTAAATAGGTTTATAACTGCGTTCTTATAAAAAAAAAATATTAATGTTTTACTTCGTTTTAGTTGAAATGTCAAATTTATCTATTTTATTTTATTTTTTGATACGTTCCAATATTAGAATAGAATTAAGAGAGAAGATGTTACGTGGATCCTTCGAAAAATAAATTTGCTACTCACATAAAGGATATGGTCAAAATGCTTGACATGGACTTAAATTTATTTTCATTCTCTTAAGGGAAAAAGATTAGTAAAAGACCAAAGTTTCTCCAATAACCATTGACAATAGTTTGGCTATTCTTTATTTTTGTACTTAGAACTCAGGATTTTGGTTAGTTTTCTTATGTCGTGACTTTATTTCAGTATCAAATATTTGGTAAAATATTCAATTTAAAGTTTTGGGTGAATATCAAAATTACAACAGATGTCTATCTTAGTATGTTCTATTAATACTTTAGACTAAGACCAATCTTATGATCTAATTACCAATCAATCGTAGAAAATAAGTGAAATAGATTGCGGATTTATCTAAGATCCGTCATAAATTATAAAATAAAAAAGAGGAAAAACTCATTTGCAAGGAAGCGGACTTATAAAAGAACAAGTTAGGCTCTTAATCTCAAATAAATTAAGTTTTAATATACAAGCAAAAATTGACGATGAAGTTGGAAAGCCCTGCTACCGACCATTCGTCATAATTAAATTAATTTACCATTTTGAAGCCAATTGAATTGGGTTAGGGAGGTTTTAAACCCATTAGGTGCTTATTTAGATTAGGAAAATAGGGACGACTTATAAATGCCGTAAAGGCGCGAGAAACGTGCCAAAATTTGTGGTGAGGCCGAAAAGTACTACTATCAGTAAGCCACATGTCAATATAATAAATAATTTCAAAATAAATTAAAAGCGGGAGGCAAACAACTTTTAGGTTCACAAATATTATGAATCCTAAAAAAAAAAAAATTTTAATTTGAGCCAGACGTAAGTCATTAAAGCGACCGTGCTAGAACCACGGGACTCGAGGGGTGCCTAACACCTTCCCCTCGGTCAACAGAATTCCTTATCCGTATTTCTAGTTCGCAGACGAAAAAATAAAAATTGAAGAGTCATTTCCTTTTGAATAGGGATTCAATAAGGTGACTTGGAACACCCAAACTCAATTCCAAGTGGCGACTCTGTAAGTAAAGTAATCCCTTTTCAAAACGTCACTTTAATCGGAAAAACCATTTTCTCCAAAACCAACTCCCTAGCGGGGTCGGACGCGGTGAAAAGCCGGGGGTGTGACATCTATGAAGGAGAGCAAACTATGATTTTTTTCTTTTCTGTTTTAATTTTATTTAAATAGGAATAAACAATGTTCATAGAAGATATGCAACTAATACTCTCTAACAATATCTATCAAACAATAAAGAAATAAAATTTCAAATATTGAGCTTAAATTGATTTTCTTGCTTTGTAGAAGATGAACTTTACCTTACAACTTCTTTAAATTCTTTTTTATTGGTAAAATATCCATGTGGCTATATTTAAAAAAAAAAAAACCCGTATGTTTTCTTTTTCTTTTTAGTTTGTTGCCACATCAGCTTTTGGGGTGTAAATAAATTCACTTTTATGTAGTTTATGTGTGTATTAGGTCGTCTCAATAGTTTAGGTTGTCTTCAACTTTTCGGATATAATTTAGGATGAAAATGATGACTTTTTCCTATTATATATAGATATATAGATTATACTCCATCCCTTCTCTGTAACTACTCTATGATTGATTTTGCACTTCCTTTAACAAAATTATTTATCGATCAACATTTATTTTACTAAGTTATTCTATATATTAATTATGTTTTAAATATCTAAATTCAGCTATTATTTAATGATAAAAGTAAAAAATAAAAATTGAAAAAACAAACTCTTGATCATTAGCTAAATATAAACAAGCAAAAAAACACTTTAAACTAGTAAAATAAATGATAACCGTCTAAATTTAACATTAACTCATCCTATACATGCCATGCTAAGCCCTAGCCCCTAAGGTGTGCCAAACCATAGCACTTCGCCAAACCTATATTTAAAGGATGTTGTCATTTGACTTCTTTTTTTAAAAAAACAATAAAAAAAGAGGGTAAGAAAAGGGAAAATACGGAAGATGATTCTACGATGGAGACACGAATCCTCACCAAAATATATAATAGATAAAATGAAGTATTATCTTAGTAATTGCGCTATAATATCATAAAATCTATATTCTATGCCCACTTGGTAATTGGTATTTAGCAAGCCAGGCCAATAATTGAGAGGAATTAAAGTGGAGGTAAACCCTAACTTATGCTACCTTTTTTCTTGAATAAAATTTATTCAACTTGGTACCTATGTAATATAAGTCAATTATGAACAAGTTGCAACTTAGGGAGAAATATCAGGGAGAGATGCCTATAAATTCATTGCCTTTCACGCTGCAAAATATCTCACTGCAATACACATAATTTATCTTATATTGTTACGATGGCTCGCAATTTTTCTTTCTATTTCACTGTTGCGCTTTTGGTGATGTCGGGTAAATGTTTTTAGCTTTCTGCTTTCTTTTTCTACAGCTTCCTCTCTTTTTATTTGATATATACTTTCTATATAGTTCAATTGTTGGATCATCACAAACGTTCTACGCGAAACATTTATATGCCGGGACATAAATTAAATATTGCTTTACACTAATATCTTTTTAATTATTTCTAATTTATTTTCCTAGAAAATATAAAGTAGTCAAGAATCTCCATAAAATGAAGGATAAACATATCGGCGCTTCAGCCGTAATTTTACTATATCACCCTTAATTGATTATTATAAGTCATCTAAGTATTAAAAAATTAATAATATTTAATAAAAAATAAAAGATATAAAATGATGAATTAACTCTTGATGTTTTAAATTAATTTGACGTCTTATATGAGGCTCACTAAAATCTTTTCACAAGTATTTTTTTTATAATAATTTTAATATACCATTTCTAATTAGTTATTATAAGTCATTTAAAACATGTTTATTTTGTTGCTTTAATCGTAATTTTATTATATCACCCCTAATTAATTATTACGGTCATCTAACTATTAAAAAATTAACAATATTTCATAAAAAAGGTAAAATAGACATGGAATGACATGTCAACATAAAAATTTTGATTGACTGTCGAAATTATATTAGTGCCACATAAATTAAGATGGAACAGAGAAAGACATATAGTAACATGTATTAATTGAAAATGTGATTTAAAGTATTGTAAATCACAATGATTAAGAACGTAATATATATATATATATATATATATATATATATATATATATATATTAAAAAGTATTTAAAAAATTCAATTGGCTGTTGAAATTTTATCTGTGCCATGTAAATTGAGACGGGAATGGATAGAGTATTCATATCTTATTGAAATTTTTTGTTAAAAGCATTATAAATCATATAATTAACAACTTAAAAAATTTAAAAGATAGTATAGAATATTTGAATAACTCTTAAAATTATAGCGGTATCACTTAAATTAAAATAAAAACAAAAATATTATAAATCACCATAATTAAAATTTTAAATTATATTTTATAATTAATTATCTAAATTATGTGTTACATGAATTAAGATAAAAAGAAATTAACATATACTAGGCTCGTATATAATTAAGAAAGTAGAAATCTGTGACAATGACCACTAAGGCATGTATATTCCATATGAGATAAATTAATGGTGGAAGGGAGACAGTAAAAATTTGGACTTATTAATTAAAATTAGATAATTTTGTCTTTTATAAAGTTTTTTAATAAAATGCAAAAAGGTCAAATCACATTTTAAAGATTCTTCATACTCTACTTCTCAAAGATCCACCACATTTTAATATAATAATATTTCTCAAAGATCCACCACATTTTAATATAATAATATAAATATGACATATATTTAATTCTATGGACATACATATTTCACCACAGAATTAGTTTCAAGTGATTAATTAATGGATGATTACTTTTGAGTTTATCATGTAGTACGTTTTTTCCTTGCTGCTAGAGGCTAAGAGAGATACATCGATTTGAATCATATTTGTAGTACGATTATTTTTTTTTCTATATATAAAATCTTTTTTTATTTTTAAAGTTAAATCATGAGAAAATATTTAATTACTTACTTAAAACTTTTACAAATTTGGTATTTCTTATATCTTTTTATTATAACGCTTTCATATTTATTTCAAGATTTTTCAAATCTTCTTAATTGATTTAAAATTTTTAAACTAATGAAAAAGATATTAATTGTCACTAATTCTATGACTTCGAAAAGATTTACTATAATTATTTAATTAATTTTTAAACTATTAAATATTAAGAAAATAGTGAAAGGGCAATTTTATCTAAAGTAGAGACTTTTAACGAAGGACAAAAAGTTCAAATAATATTTCTAAAGTCCTTTACGCTTTTAATATATTATAGATATAGATATAAACTATAGATATATAGATATAGATATAGATAATTGATTCAATTTGCTACCAAATTATCAAACTTAGATAGGGCAATTTGATCTAAAATAGAGACTTTTAATGAAGGATAAAAAATTCAAATAATATTTCTAAGGTCCTTTACACTTTTAATATATTATACATATAGATATAAATTATAGATATATAGATATAGATAATTGATTCAATTTGCTACCAAATTATCAAACTTAGATATAGACACGTGGCTTTTTTTTTTAAAATTGAAGAGGGAATTACAAGATCTAAAATTTTTATCTTCATCAATCAGAATAGAGGACCAATTATTGAGCTACTAATTTTTTATTTTTTTTTTGTTATAAACAAGTTGTAAATTGCATAAGGTAGAAATATGATGGACGGAAACCTATAAATGTCATGAAACGAAAATTTGACGCAATAAAAATAGAATTTATGCCAATGAGAAAGAAGACTCAAATGGTAAGCACTCTATAACGTTAATTTTAAAGTTGTGAATTAAAATCACCAATTGAAATAAAAGGATGAAATTGTTGGGTTCAAGGTGTATGTATGAATAAAAAATGGTGGGAAAGAGAGACACTAAAATGAAAAGTGTACTTTTTTTATGGAAAGCTTACTAAATTCCCCCACATTAGCGGGAGAAAGAAGCTTTCATGTGTTTATATTGAGAAACACATCTCCACATGGATAGTGAGGCAAGAACAAAGTGGTGCTTCGCCCCGTTGTTGTCGTCGCTCGCTCGGCTCAGCGTTGGATTTGGATTTGTCAAATGAGCGATAGATGAGATCTATTTTTTAGACAAAATTTATTTGAAACTTGATGAACAAGTGATAGAAATATTTTCTGCATGTGCGGGCACATTTTGGACGCCATGCAAGCGCGTGCACAACGCACCTCGAAGGGATGCGGCCCTTTGAGGTAAAAGACACACAGTTTCATGCAATAGGGCAATCTGCGCACGCACCTCGGTAACTTGCGGGCGAAGGTGCAACTCAGGTAGTCACTGGAATTCGGACAGTGTCACCTGCGGCCGCAGATCGAGCGCAGTTCCAGCACAGACTGGGCGCAGGTAACGTGACCGTACTGAATATGTGCCTTTTTGCTGAACCAATGCTTCCTTTCCAAAGGGGCACATTAAGGCTATAAATACCTGACATATTCCTTAGGTATAGACATGATTTTTGACAGCAAAAACACCCTTCTTCTCTACAAAACTCAGTGTGATCATTAGCCGTTGAGTGAGTTCGACGAATCCAATAATTTGAGGTACCGCTATTGTTGGATTGAAAGCCATTTTATCCTGGTAGAAAAATTCTATAACCTCGGGTACAGTGAGGGAAATTATTCTTTAAGGATACTCCGTGAAGTCGAGAGACTTGACTTTAAATTTCTGTTTCATCTTATTTCTGAAACTATAATACACTTCTTGGATAGATTATTTTTAATCTTGTGTTGAAGGTGTTGTGTAACTTCATAGGTGTTCTTGTTTTTAGACTTGAAATTGTGTTGAAGTTGTTGTGTGCCTAAATACAGATTTGTGTACCCGCTAACATTGAAAATAATAATCTCAAGGAATAAGTTCGAAATCTTTATTGCTCAATTTCTGGAGATTAAATCTTTCAGCTTTCTACTCCGTTTGAACTTAACTAGTGATTTGAAGACATAAAATCTTCATCACAAGTTAAAGATCACTCAGTTGACAATTGGAAGTCATAAAAACTTCATCGTTAAACTAGAAACAAGAGGTGTTTAAAGTTGCTGTAACTTTATTAATACTATTTTGAGATACTAAAGTTACTGTCTTATTGTGATAGGAAAATGACTACTGATAGTCAAGTGCATGATGTTGCAACAATTGTGGTAGCAACTAGTGCTGCCATAACGAGTCGTTCTAATGCTCCTCCGGCAATGGCACCAGCGTAGAAACCCAGAAAGTTTGCGGGTATTGACTTCTAAAGATGGTAGTAGAAAATGTTCCTCTACCTTACAACTCTTTGTCTTCAAAGGTTCACATTTAAAGAAGCTGTAGAGGTGCCCGAGGGAACCTCTGACCAAGAGTGATTTGTCATTGTGGAGGCGTGGAAACACTTAGATTTCCTATGTAGGAATTACATTCTGAATGACCTCCAAGATGAACTATACAATGTGTATAGTGAGATGAAAATGACAAATGAGTTGTGGGGGCACTGCAGAAGAAGTATAAGACTGAGGATGCGGGAACTAAAAAGTTCTTTATTGCAAGATTCTTAGAGTTTAAAATAATTGGCAGCAAGTCTGTTGTATCGACAGTCCAGGAACTAAAAGAAATCATCCATGATCTTCTCGCGGAAGGTATGATTTTGAGAAATACCTTAGTTGAATATATTAAAAATATTCTTAATGTTCATATGAACTTAATTGTAGGTTTAAACGTGAATGAGGTGTTTCAAGTCACAACAATTATTGAGAAGTTAACACCTCTGTGGAAGGAATTTAAGAACTACTTGAAACACAAGCGAAAATAGACGTCAGTTGAAGATCTTATAATAAGATTGCACATTGAAGAAGATAATAAAGCCGTGGAAAGAAGGTCAAAGGGAAATTCTGCAGTAAGTGGAGCAAATATTGTAGAAGATGACCAAAACAACTCCAAAAAGCGAAAGAAAGTGGGATATGAAAGTAATCAACCCAAGAAGAAATTCAAGGAAAAATGCTTTAACTGTGGCAAGATTGGCCACAAGTCTACAGATTTTTATGCCCCAAAGAAAGGCAAAAAAAAGGACCAAGCAAATATGGCTGAGCCCAAGAAAGAAACAGATGATCTGTTTGTCATGTTGTTCAAATGCAACTTGACGGGAAATCCTCGAGAATGGTGGGATGAATTTCGGTGCCACCCGTCATGTTTGTGCTAATAAGGAGTTATTTGCTGTTTTTGCTCTGGCTCAAGGGGAAGAGAAGATATAAATGGCCAACTCCGCAACTGCTAAAGTCGAAGGAATAGGAAAAGGTTGCCTGAAAATGACATCAGGCAAAGTGTTGACTTTGAACAATGTCCTGTATGTACTGGAGTTACGGAAGAACTTGATTTCTGTATCACTTCTTGACAAGAACGGATTCAAATGTATATTTGTTTTCAAAAAAATTGTACTTAGTAAAGTAGAAGTGTATGTAGGAAAAGGCTACCTCAATGAAGGCCTATTCAAAATGAATGTAATGACTGTTGTACTCCATAAAAGTTTAATTTCTTCTTATTTGCTTGAGTCTTATGATTTGCAGCATGAACAATTAGGCCATGTTAATTACAAAAAATTACGAAAACTGATTAACTTAGAAGTTTTGTCAAACTTTGAGTGCAATAAATCAAAATGTCAAACGTGTGTGGAATTAAAGTATGCTAAGCATCCATATAAGTCCGTTGAAAGGAATTCCAATTCCTTAGACTTAATCCACGCTAACATTTGTAATATGAAGTCAACACCATCTCGTGGTAGAAAAAAGTATTTTATAACTTGTATTGACGATTGCACTAGATACTGTTATTTCTATTTGCTAAATAGTAAGGATGAAGGAATAAATGCATTTAGGCAATATAAAACTGAAGTTGAAAATCAGTTAGAGAAAAAGATCAAAATGATAAGAAGTGATAAGGGCGGAGAATATGATCTCCCTTTGCTCAAATATGCGTAGAGAATGGAATTATCCATCAAACCACAGCCCCATATTCACCTCAATCTAATGGAATTGTGGAAAGGAAAAATCAAACCTTGAAGGAAATAATGAATGCCTTACTAATAAGTTCAAGTTTACCGTAAAACTTGTGGGGGGAAGCTATTCTTACGGCTAATTGAATACTCAATAGAGTGTCCCATAGTAAGACACAATCAATCCCATATGAAAATGGAAAGAAAGAAAACCTGACTTGAAATATTTCAAAGTGTGGGGATGTCTAGTGAAGGTCTAAGTTCCTATGCCTAAAAGAGTAAGAATAGGACCTAAGACGGTGGACTGCATGTTCATAGAATATGTTAAAATTAGCAAAGCATGTCGGATTTTGGTTCATAAATCCAAACATCCGTATATCAATAAAAATACGGTAATTGAATCAGATAATACTGAATACTTTTAACACATTTATCCGTATAAAACTAGACATGAACAGTCTAGTGGGGGTCTAAACAACCTCAAAATGAATTAAGTGAGGATGCACATAATGATGAGAATCCAAGACGTAGTACACGTCAAAGAACGTCAACTTCGTTTGGATCAAATTTTTTAACATTTCTCTTAGAAAATGAGCCTCAAACATTTAAAAAAGCGATGACGTCTTCGAACTCATTCTTTTAGAAAGAGGCAGTCAATAGTGAGATTGATTCAATCTTAAGCAACCATACGTGGGAGTTAGTTGATCTTCCTCCAGAAAATAAACCTTTAGGTTCTAAATGAATCTTCAAAAGGAAAATGAAAGCAGATGGTACTATTGACAAATACACGACAAGACTTGTTGTAAAAGGCTTTAAACAAAAGGAAGACCTTTATCACTTTGATACATACTCGCCAGTAACGAGGATAACATCAATTCGGATGTTATTTGCCTTGGCGGCAGTATATGATCTTGAAATCCATCAAATGGATTTTAAAACATCATTCCTAAATAGAGAATTGGAGGAAAAAATTTACACGGAACAACCTGAGGGTTTTGTGGTTCCAGAAAAAGAAAATAAGGTGTGTAAACTTGTTAAGTCACTTTATGGACTAAAACAAACACCTAAACAATAGCATGCGAAGTTTGACCAAACCATATTGGCAAACAGATTCAAGATTAATGAATGTGATAAATGTGTTTATATTAAAGACACTCCAAATCACCAATTCATTGTTTATTTATATGTGGATGATATGTTGATCATTAGTAGAGATATTTCAGACATAAATTCTACAAAATGAATGCTTGAGAGCAAGTTTAATATGAAAGACCTTGGAGTTACAGATGTGATCTTAGGAATAAGAATTTATAGAACTACCCAAGAATTGGCATTGTCATAGTCTCACTACTTTGAAAAAGTACTTGACAAATTCAAGTATTTGGAATGTGGTATTGCCAAGACTCCATTGGATGTGAGCTTCGCCCTTCGAAAGAATGAAGGTGAAAGTGACTCACAATTGGAGTACTCAAGAGTATTGGGATGTTTAATGTATATAATAAATTGTACACGACCAGACATAGCATGCGCTATTAGTAAGTCGAGTTGGTACATGAGTAATCCCAACAAAACTCGTCGGATGGCAATGAAAAGAGTTTTGGGGTATCTTAAACACACTCAAGACTATGGTTTACATTATAATAAATATCTCGTGGTACTTGAAAGATATAGTGATGCAAATTGGATCACCGGATCGAACAAAGTAAAATACACAAGCGGATATATATTTACTATCGGTGGAGGAGCGATCTCTTGAAAATTATCCAAACAGACATGTATTGCTCGCTCTACAATAAAATCTGAATTTATCGCGTTGGATAAAGCTGGCGAAGAAGCAGAATGGCTCCGAAATTTCTTGGAAGATATTCCTTATTGGTCCAAACCAGTGGCACCAGTGCGCATATACTGTAATAATCAAGCGGCAATAGGTAGGGCAGGGAGCATGATGTACAACGGTAAATCTCGTCACATAAGACAGAGACATAATACCATTAAAGAACTTCTCTCTAGTGGAATTATCATTGTTGACTATATAAAGTCAAAGGATAATGTGTCGGATCCACTTACAAAAGGCCTATCTAGAGAAGGAGTTGAGAGGATATCCAAGGGAATGGGTTTAAGGGCTAGGACAAGTCAGCATGACAATAACTCTACCTAGTAGACTAGAGATCCCAAGAGCTAGGTTTAAAGAGATTAAATAAAGTTGTGTCTGACAGGTTCAACATTATATTATACTCAACCTATTCTCATGATGTAGACAATATTTAGTAAATGAGAATAAGACTTATGGTGTGAAGTCTTTTAATGATTATCTAAATTTGACAAATTTGACCAAATACTTTAATCTACAGGATTGAGCATTTAGAAATCACTTATGTGAGGCGAAGTAGAAGCCGCTTCAAGGGGAATGTTAGTACAGGCCTATTCTTTAAGCTTTCATAAAACCGGGACGTGTTCATGGATGAAAAGAATTAAATCGTGAGAACCATAAATGATAAAAAACTGGTTGTGTGACATGTGTTGTCTAGGTGTACATTAAAGCTCAACGGTTCAAAGATATCAAATCTACCGATTGATCGAGTGCATCCGATGCATGTTCACTACGAAAAGTTTAAAGGAAAACCTACTTATCTAGATGCAATCAGTCTTTGATAAATGATCACATGCTTGTTTGTATATTCTTCAAAAGATATACATTCCCCATTATTGTGGGAGATTGTTGGGTTCAAGGTATATGTATGAATGAAAAATAGAGGAAAAAATAGTGGAGGGAAAGAGAGACACTAAAACGAAAAGTGTACTCTTTTATGGAAAGCATACTAGATTCTCCCACATTAGTGGGAGAAAGAGGCTTTCATGTGTTTATATTAAGAAACTTATCTCCACATGGATAGTGAAGCAAGAACAAGGTACTGCCTTGCGCCGTCGTCGTCGTCGCTCGCTCGGCTCAGATTCAGATTTGAATTTGGCAAATGATCGATCGATGAGATCTATTTTTTAGTAAAATTTTAATTCAAAGAATATAATAGAAATATTTTTTTCCTTGTGCGGGCGCATTTTGGACGCCATGCAAACGAATGCACAATGCACCTCGAAGGGATGCGACCCTTCGAGGTAAAAGGCATACTGTTTCGCACAATAGGGCGATCTGCGTGCGCACCTCGGTAACCTGCGGGTGTAGGTGGTCTCTGCAATTTGAACAATGTCACCTGCGACCGCAGATCGGATGCAGTTCCAGTACAGACTGGGCGCAGGTGACATGACTGTATTGAATAGGTGCCTTTTTGCTGAACCAGTGCTTCCTTTCCAAAGGGGCATATTAAGGCTATAAATACCTGACATATTCCTCAGGTATTGACATGATTTTTTACAACAAAAACACTTTTCTTCTCTACAAAAACTCAGTGTGATCATTAGCCCTTGAGTGAGTTAGACGAATCCAATAATTTGAGATACCGCTATTGTTGGATTGAAAGCCATTTTATCCTTAGAGAAAAATTTCATAACCTCGGGTACAGTGAGGGAAATTATTCCTTAAGGACACTCTGTGAAGTCGGGGGACTTGGATTTAAATTTCTGTTTCACCTTATTTCTGAAACTATAACACACTTCTTGGATAGATTAATTTTAATCTTGTGTTGAAGGTGTTGTGTAAAAGTTATTGTGTGCCTAAATACAGATTTGTGAACTTGAAAACATTGAAAATAACAGAAAGTTTACCGAAAGAGATTAAAAGAAAGTTGGTTATACCATTAGGATTAGGGGTATGCAAAAACCAAACCGACAGATAAACCGAACCGATAAAAATATTATCGAGTTATTGGTATTGGTTTATCTGGTTAAAGATTTTTTATTGGTTTTATAAAAAATTTTATTGGGTAAAAGGTTCAATATCGATTTTAGCTTATTGGGTTATCGGTTAAACCAATAATCCAATAAGGATACACTAAGTTATTGTTTTATCTCTATTTATGTTATATATTTAAATATCTCTCTCTTTCTCTCTCTCTCTCTATATAGATAGATATAGATATAGATATGTGTATATATATAGATTATATGCACTACTAATTCATAATTCAATGATTCACAAAATATTAACCTATTCAGGGCAGCAAAGGTACAATATAAAGTTTGGCTATTATCGTAATAAAAAGCTTGAAGCATTTATAGCTTCCAACAATTAGGATTCAATTTTTTGCCTAACTAACATTCAGTTCAAGTTTGAAGATTCTTGTAAACTAAAATGCATTGCGTAGGTTTTGGCGGTAATTAAGATTTCATTTTTTTATGTTAGTTGTTACTATTTCTATTTTGCAAGTATTTTCTTATTGGTTAAACCAAAAATCGAACCGTTAAGGAACAAAAAACGCTAAACCAAAACCGATAAGAAAATATCTTATTGGTTGGTTATCGGTTTTACATATTTAAAAACCGAAAACTGATAAACCGAACTAATAACACGTAAAATCGAACCGAACCGACCGATGCACACCCCTAATTAGGATGTTTATAAGTAAATTACATAAAAGTATATCATAAATTCTTCTTAAATTAATAATAATTAGATTAAAAAATTATTGAAAAAAAGTCAAAATAAGAGAGATAAAGCATAACCACAAAAGAGATTAAGTTAAACAAAATCAAACTTGAGGAGATTTATGTAATTAAATACCTGTAATTTTTTCGGCTATAATTAATAATTTTATAAATAAATTAATCTAAATAAATGACTTTATATATAAAATAATTTAACTTGAGTGATTTTATTGATATAAAACACACATAAGTTACTTGAATAGAAAATTTGCAGTAGGTAGATGACTATTTAAGTAATTCACTCGTAGATTGCATTACACCAGCTTTCTCTATTTATAAACTGACCCCACAATCATGTAATATTTCATTTGTTTTAATTTATGTGAAGGAATATATATTGTCTAAAACAAGTCATAGAAATATATTTGACTAGAATTCATTTAAGAAGAACTTTTAATGTTAAATTGTTACTAAATACTTAAATATATAGAGATATGCAACTCAGCTGTGTAATAGTCCTTTTAGTATCATTTCATAAATATGTTCATATCAACAAGCCTTTTGTCACTCTGTGGTAAGTTTTATTTAGATACAAAAATATATGAGTAACTAAACTACTAAATAATTTATTTGCCTATCAAACGCACGAAAATATAAGATTAGGTCATCAACTTTATTTTGTTTGCTATGAATTATTTTATTTCATTTAACACAACGAATGATTTAATCTAACATAGTCTTTAAGAAAACTCAATAACTATGCCGACACAATCAAAATTCAAAAGACCGATAGATTTATTTCACTAACTTATAAATGAATTACAAGGAATTTACAAACTGAAAGAGAAATTGCTTAAAACGAACATAGAAGGAGAGCGATAGACTAAAGGATGACAAACAAAACTCAGAAAAAGGGATAAGTGTTATAAATGTATTTACATTATAGTGAATGTCTATCAAGATCTAATAAGATCTAGTTGATATCTATCAGAATTTGATGTATTTGTCTGTGAAACTAGGGGCAAATTTCCCCTATAAATAGACGGGTTTCCTTCATTGTAAATCACCCCATCAAGAGATCCCTTAAGAGAAATAAGAATTACTCTCTGTTTTCTCTACTCTTCTTCTTGTTCTTTATTGTTTTATAACACGTTATCAGCACGAGACTCTGCCAAATAAGGTGAGATTATAAATCTAAAGGTTAAGGTTAGTAATTCCTTATGTTATTTGTATTTTTTTATTAATGATATAATTATTGGTGAATTTGAGGAAAAATAATTGGTTTGGAACCATTCATGTTTTAAATTCATTCCTCAAGAATAATATTATCAAAAGGGATGATAATATTTGGGTTCAAGTCCCATCGATTTATGCCTAAGACGTCTTTATATGGATAAGATATTGAGTTTGAATCTCAATACACCATATTGAATCTCAATACACCATATTGATGATATTATGATATCTAAGGCAAAATAATGGGTGTTTAATAAAAGGTCATGAATATATCCCATTAATATTCACTATTCCATGAAGTGAATATGGTAGCATAAATCTAAAAGTTGACAACTTGCTTCATTGTTAAAAGAAGACAAGTGATTGAATGCACGAATATAAGCATGGAGAGACAATATGATAATAATCATCAAAAGTGATAATATTTTCACACGGTTATTATGATTATAAGATGTGCTAGAGAAAAATTCTCTACATCATATGTATGCCTTAATTTGCTCCTGAAGTAGCAATATGATGAGCTCTGAAGTAGCAATAGGATGAAAGAGGTTATAAAATATATAAGCTATCATAATTTGATAGGCTTAAGACACAATTATATTCCATTCTTGGGGAATGAGAATTTTGATTATTATAAGCACAAATCCATTCTTTGGGGTGAATGTGATAATATTCAGTGAAACTTATTAATATAAACGTGTACTTGATTGTGATGGTATGACAACTCACCTCCGAAAGAGGCAGAATAGTTGAGATGAGTTATTTTGAAATCTACTTCTGAAGTAGTAAATTTGAAATTTATTTATATAATAGTAAATCTGAAATTTAATAAAGCAAAAACACATATCATGGTAAACTTGGAGTTTACTAGATTAAAAGTTCATAAGTTGATATGAACGGTTGTGATATACCGAAGATGTGCATACTGAGTATTGAACATATATTGAAGAATTAGAAAATTCTTCATGAACTTTAATGTTGCTTGTTCTCATGATAAGTTGGTTGGACCAACTAATTTTG